>NW_004444141.1:797137-852897 GCF_000243295.1 Trichechus manatus latirostris
GCCGCTGCCACAGCACCCGCCCGTGCCCCCTGCCGCCGCCGGGCCGCTCGCCGGGCAGCCGCGCAAGAGCAGCTCGTCCCGCCGCAACGCGTGGGGCAACCTGTCCTATGCAGATCTCATCACTAAGGCCATCGAGAGCTCGGCGGAGAAGCGGCTCACGCTGTCGCAGATCTACGAGTGGATGGTCAAGAGCGTTCCCTACTTCAAGGATAAGGGCGACAGCAACAGCTCCGCGGGTTGGAAGGTGAGCGGGGCCAGGCGGGCGCGGGGACTGCAGCAACCGTCCGGGTCGCGGTGGGCAGGTGAGGTGGCACCTGTGAAGGTTTGCCCTCCCTAGAAGTGCGGGGCACGAGGGCAGCGCGTGCGGGCAAGAGCAGGGGAGAAGTGGCCGACGTGGGTGGTGGGTCTGCCGCGGACCAGGACCGGCCGGGGGACTGTCTAGGGGTGTGTGCGCGCGCGCGTATGAGTGAAAGATCGAAAGGAAGAGAAGGGATCAATTTGAGGATTAAAGCAGTGAAGAAAGTACGCGGAGAAGTGGACGTCAGCCCAGGTAGAAAAGTTCGCCAATAAAAGGAAAGGTTCTTTTGAGCCTGCGCCCACAGGGCCGGCGCGGACTCCTGCCTGTGGCTCCCATCCCTCACGGGCCTCGGGGTGAGGGCGGCTCCTCCGCCCCCGCGGGGCGCGTCCCCCTAGCCGTTTCCGCCGCGCTCGGCGCGGGAGGCGCGGCGAGGGGCGCAGGTGGAGGGGGCAGGGAGAGCGCAAGCTGGCCGGGGCCGGTGCGGGGCTGGCCGCGCAATTCCTGGCAGCCGGTGCGCTCTTTGCTTTGTGTTGATTTTATCAGAAGTGGCCTAGAGTGCGAGGGGCCGGGTGCGCCGAGTCTGAGGTAGCGCATCCAACACGTGCGAAGGGGCGGCTACGGCCAGCGGAGCGCCGGCGCTCGGCCGCGCGGGCGAGCTAAAGTTCAGGAGTGACCCTCGGCGGGGGCGGGAGCTGGCGGCGAGGGAGGGGCCGCGGGCGCAGGAAGCGGCGCCTTTAAAGGGCCAGCGCGTCCGGGCCGCGCGCGGTTGGCTCCACGGCGAGGCCAGCACTTTCCGCGCAGGGAAGTGCTCCCACATTTGGCCGTTCCCCCAAGTCCAATTCCTTTAATAAGGCACAGAGAGGCTGCTGGGAGTGACCAGGGTTGGTGATGTGTTTATCTTTCCTCTTGCCTCCTCAGTGCTTATCGAGTGCAGAGGTGCAGGTGAGGGGCACAGCAGGGCTTTTTTTCTGACGGCGTTTGGAGGGAGTCGGAGTGGAGGTGCGCACTAGCGGAACGCGCGGGACCTTCCGCCTGGTGGAGAACTGTTGATGATGGTGCCTCTGGCTCCTTTTTGCCGTTCAGAGAGAGAGAAAGAGAAAGACAGGGGAGGCAGATGTATCCCTATCCCGAGGTGGAGCAGGCCTCGAGGTCCACCAGAGGAGCGGCTCTGGGGTGGCTTTTTTTCTGGTCCATTCCCTGTTCGGCCTCAGGAAGCTGACAGTTTCTCACTGTCACTGGTGGGGGTTTGATGTGAAGGCTGGATTAAACTCCTTCCTCCCTTTTCTTTGTTTGACTCTGCAGCATAGTAAGAATTGGTGTTTGCTGGACAGTTGTTACAAGATGGTTAATATAACTGTCATCCCTGTGGTTAGTGTGTGTCAAAAAGGTCACGTTTTAAACATCATGTTGAAGTTCCTGGAGAAGAAGCTGGGATTTATTTTTTCCAAAAATATGTTTTAAAGTAAAACTCTTATTCATCGTAAACGTTATTACTAGACATTACATGCAGTTTTACCAAGTGTTCCGAAAAGGGAAAGTACCTCTTTTAAGCTCTGCACATTTTCTTTTAAATTACAGAATCGAGATTGTTTGCGAAATCCAATTTTATTTAACATTTGAATTTAAGTATGTAACTTACTTGCTTACCTATCAATACTAGTTATTTGTTGTAAAGCGTTTTGCGTTAAAAAAAAAAACCCTTTTTGAAGGAGGTTGTCCATTTTTATGTCCTTCTAAATGGATACAGCCTACTTCAGCTTAGTTGTCTTTATTTAAAGATAGAGAAACGCAACGTTTTGGGATTATTTTTAGTTTTGCCTCTTAAATGACATTAAGTCTCTTTTTAAAAAATTGCAATTATAATTTTATTTCATTTTATTGTATTAGAGTAAGAAGAGCTAGTAAGTATTACTAGTAAGTAACTAGTAAATGTCTGTCCAGAATTGGAGGCCCAGTGGCAGTGCCCAGTGGGAGCCTTGCGGGCCTTTGGTAGGGAGCAAGCTGCTGCTCTAAAATGAATAAACATTTTCAGTTGTACTCAGAGTCAGTTGGTGCAAGTCAGATTACAGCAAGTGCATTTTCAGTTTTAGTAAAAGGGTATTTTAAGAAGAAAAGAAACAACTTGAAGTGTTCTAACTCATGACTAGTTTTTTGGTTATAGTTTTCATAAAAATGAGTTTCTTGTTAAAACCAAGTTTCACTCTCAGATCTGAGTCTCCTAAAGATCCGTAAAAGAAAATTTTTTTTTTACTACTTTTGACTTAAATCTTGTTTCTAAAATGCAAATCAACTAAAACTCAATTATTTTAGGACTGAGGAGAGTACTTTGGAACTAAATTTATTTCCTGTGATTTACTATTGGGAATTAGACTGAATCTTTAATTAAGTATAGTTGCCTGTGGTCTACTTCCTGGGGCCTGCCTGAAACTTTGTAAGTCATTTGCATAGGACAAAACAGTTGGAAAGCTGCTGAAGAGTTCAAAAACTTCTCTTTTAATTTAGTTACTTAGATAGTTAAGCACTGGTTATATTTGTGGGGATGGTACATTAAGTGTGTTTTTCCCTTTAATATTGTCTAGAACTATAATAAGGTCACACACAAAGTGGAAGCTGAGACTTTTGGAAAACCTGGGATCTTTTTAACCTAGTATTCTGTGTATAAGTAGTGAAACTTCATTTCCATACTCAGTTTCATCACATAGAAAGCTTTCTGCAGTTGCTTCACTTGCTTTAGTTGTGTTGGGAAGTAGTGTTGTGAGGGCTGATATGTATACATTTTTTTTAATGGCAGTTTTGAGCTGACTTGTTTTGATATTATTTGGAACAGTTAATTTAGGTTAAAAGAGTGCTTTGACAGCAGGGCTTAACATTTGTTAAAAAACATGGTAAATTATTTTATTTTTGGAGTAAAGTTTGTTTAATTTGGTCTATGAACTGACAGTGCATTTTCTTCTTACATTGTAAAATTCGTACACATTCTGAAATTTGGACTCTTAAGGGGTGAGTAATTTCACCAGCCAGAGGTCCCATGGCTGCTTTCTTGCTGCACAGTCACGTTTGACTGAAAGAATCCTGGTGAGGCCGATTTAGTGGACCTGAGGTGTCTCTTCTCCCTCTAGTTGGTCTCTGAAGTTACTTTAAAATAAAGAACACTATTTTTACACTCAGGCAGAATTTTCAGTATATGAGTTTGGGGAAGGGAGCATGAGAAACAAGAATTAAAAATGGGCGAGGGAATTGTATAGCCAAGTGTGATATCTTACTTTGCTAAAGGCTGAAATTTATGTGGATCTGTTGTGAGCATGTCTTGGAGCTGCAATATTTTATCCAGAAATTCTCTAATAGATGTCAAATCTGAATGCTGCAGTTGAGACTGAAAAGAATGGTTTTACTTAATGGTTTTGTGGCAGATCCTTGAGGGGAGGTGGATGGCTTCTGTTTTGAATGATATTCAGCTTTTTTTGTTTCCCCTTAAGTGGCAAACTTTTGAGTACCAGAAAGAAGGCATTTTAATTCTCATGTAAACTTAAAAAGTTCACTGGGACTCCAAAATTACTGAAGAGGGTATCATGGCAGCAGCAGACATAAATTATTGCTGTATTTCGTACATTGCAAGGGCGGTCTTCTAACTGGCCATATGAAATGAGGGGAAAGAACGCCCAGTGATAAGTTAGAGGCCTAATAGACAGAAAATGTTTTGCCTGTCCTTGTGCTTCTTACTTCATCCAAGCTCCTAAGCTGCATTTTTGTGATTAGACTTTCTAAGAGAGCAGCTGCTGTGTTTGCCTAGAATCTCTTTGGGGAGCCTAAACTATTTGCATTTTTCTGGAACACTTTGCCCTTGGAAACTACCCAGTACCCAGGCATCACGGGCATTTGCCTGGCCAATTTTTTTGTGTCTGTTTGCTGTAACTTTGGGTCTTCCTGGAATCCTCCTGGACAGTCACTATAAACCCCATGGTGACTGGGGAGAGCAGACGATTTTTCAACTCTAGGGAGCACGATGTGAGCCTGGGTTGGGTTCATCCCTGGTTCCTGCAGTTCAAGATTTTCCTTGGCCTTCATAACAACAGCTTGCAGAAACTTGCTCAGTTCCTCCTCAGGGACCTCCCTGGGGTCAGATAACCACCTTTTCTTGGTGCATACAAAATTCTGCAGTTGCTGTGGTTGTTTCTCAGACGTAATACTGAGAGGACCAGATGAATCTGAAGAAGTGTTTATTTTGGTGGTGTTTAAAAGCTACGGCTTGTATGCCAATGATTATGCTGTATACAAACGTGCTTAAGTGTGGAAGAAATCTTTCTCTGTTAATTGCTGATAAGGATGAACAAAAAGCAAGTCAGCGGCACAGAAATTCTTTGCAGAGAATTATTGCTTGTCATTTATGGTTTTCTGAGGATTACATAAAACATGAAAATACATTTTTATATGCTGGTAGTTTCATTTGGTTCAACTTTTAAAAAAAAAAAAACCTTTTTCCCCCACGCCCTGGTGGTTCAGTGGTTAAGGGCTACGGCTGCTAACCAAAAGGTCGGTAGTTAAAATGCGCCAGCTGCTCCTTGAAACTCTGTGGGGCAGTTCTACTTTGTCTTATAGGGTCACTATGAGTCGGAATTGAGTTGATGGCAGCGGGTTTGTGTTTTTTGTTGTTAGCATTGCAGTTGACTCAGTTATTGTCGACCTAAGATTTATCAATTTGTAAATTAAGCACTGCAAATACTGAGCCTTGGGTTGACTTATTTTTGCCATTTGGAAGGCATTTGGGCTGCTCTCCTTTTTACTTTCATCCTTGTATAGTTTTGATGTAAACTAAAAAAAGAAGAGCAAACTAGTTTTGATACTAAGCAAATGCAATTAGAAAGCAAAATCTGCAACCCATTTTTAGCATATCGTTTAGTGAATTTTCATCTTGATGCACTCTTTAAATTAGGGCGTAAGTTCAACATGGGTCCTTTGTTTCAGGCGTATTCATTACAGAAAAAAGTTTTGATTGTTAATAATCACTAAGGAGGAGGTTGGGTCTAAGTCTTCCCGTTTCTCAGCTTTCTGTTGACCATCTCCTCTGTAGAAATCCTTTCTTATCTTGGTCTCTTACATTGTACTGTCCTGATCCTTCCTTGATTCTGGCTTGATTCCAGCTTCTCCTCCAGTTGGTTCACTCATTTTTTTTCTCCTCTCCTCCTCAAGCATAAAAGTTCCTCAGGGTTAGTCATGGACTATTTCTCTGGTTCTTTCACTTAATCTCCTCTATTAGCTCATGTCTCCAGCTGCCTAAGGGCCATAAATGGCCCACTTTTGCCTCAAATCTAACATGGCTAAAACTGTAATACTGTATTTCGCCCACTCTCAGGTGAGGTTCTCATCTTGAGTTCCCTGATTGGGTTAATGGTCTGTTAAGCTCTTTCCCTCTTCAGCACCCTTTCCTCATGGTGTAGTGTGTCCCCAAGTCTCCTCTTTCTCAGAGTCCCTAGAGACCTTCAGTTCCCAGCCCCTAAGCATCCCCCTAGGTTAGCTTTTATTTTTTCAAGCCTAGACCATTCTGTCCCCAGAACTTGGATCATCTGTGCCCCTGTTGGAAATTCTGCAAATCTTGCTTGGTCTGCAGGGCTCAAGTCACTTCCAGCAACTTCGGATATTGGCTCTTGCCCAAAGGAATTTTTACATTCTCTGAGCAAATGCCTGGTAATCTCTTAATTCATGCTGCTGTGTATTATAATTTAACTTTAATGTCTGCGTGTTTTAGTTTCTCAGTTGTCTGGTAAATGCCTTGAGGGCAGAGGCATATTTTCTGCTTCCTTTCTTTGTTTTTGCCCTTTTTTTTTTGGTTTTGGTAGCCCACACAGAACGTTTCACACTGCTGAGTACATCGTTCTCTGTAAATACTTGTTGCCTTGAATTTACACATCTGGATCAAAGCTGGTTGCTTGAGTTACACTTTGAACTTGAAACACCTAGGTCATTTGATCCAGTAAGAAATAGAAATAATTGATAAAAGATGGTTTTATAAGGAAAAAAAAAAAACCAATAATGTGGATGAGGAGAAGGAAAACTCAAATGCACTCATTTGTTTGTTTAGCAGATATTTCAGTGTTTGCCGTCTGCTTGATGGAACAGGGACACCAAGGCAAAGCAGTTCTGTCTTGCGTAGCAGTCTGCTGAGTGCAACGTTCGTCAGCACAGAGTCATGGTTAAAATCACGCAGAAGTTCACTGGTTGTTACCCAGCAGGCTGTCAGCACACCGGCTCAGTGCCTATCGTGGGGGTAGTAATGAAGGGAATTACAAGATTGTGTTTACATTTTATGGAATAAATTCCTGCATGTGTAGTTTAATGTGCTTTTTGATAAGCTCCTCTATGCTCTTCATTGTATTGTTAGGAAAACATTCTTCCTTGAAACATGAATCTTTTATATTTCAGCTTTCTGTCTTTCAGGATTATCACAGTCTGCATAATGTGAGGATAATCTAAGTAGTAGTATAACTAAAGAACAGTGATTTAAAAAAAATTAATGGTGAAAATATTTTTTCCATTTATTTATTGAATGGTTACTCTGTGCAGGACGTGCTAGGTGCTGTTATCTTCATCCACTAATCCCAAGTACAGGAATGAAGAAGGTTATAATGATATGTTTCAGTGGATCCAGAGGTTACCTTTGGATCGGCTGGACCCAAAATTGATGGCAAGTGGATAGACGTAACCGAGTGTATTTAGGATTCTTGGAGTGAGTCTGACTACTAGCTTGTGATAAACTAAAAGTTTACATAGTAAAAACTCTTGTGGCATATCGGAAGGCACAGATACAGATTTATTAAATGTCATCAGCTATTTTAGAAATAGCAAGTGTTGAAAAAAATGTAGAAAACTCTTCTACTGATACGTTTATACCTATAGTAGTAGACATTATTTAAGAGACATCTTGCTAAGGGGAGGAGAATACTTAAAAAAAATAGACTACATAACCCACTACTGTGAGGTTCTATCAGATGTGTAAATTACCTTCCACTGGAGAAAATAGCTTTCAAAGCACACTGGAATATCATACTTGCAAGGTTGCTAATAATGCCAGGCTGAGCTAGTCAGAATCAACTAGGAAACAATGTGTCACTGGCCAGTAGTTTTTTTCCCACTATTCCTGTTTGTAGATCTAGTGAAGTTCAGAATGACAGCTCATCTTTGGTCTCTTCATCCTGCAATTAGAGTGACATTATGTGAAACGGCTTCATCCTTCGCTTGTGTCTCCTCTTGGTTGTGATACTGAAAGGGAGAAGGGTAGGCTCTTATCTCCTTCAGGGAGGAGAGGTGGAAGTCAGCTCCTAGATTTGTGGGGAGATAGATAGTTTTTTCCAAGATAGCCTGTCCCCTGCTGATATTAAGTCAGGTGAGCTCTCTAATGCTTGGGGATGATGGGTCTGTCTTCTTGAAGAGAATGCCGCCTCGAAAGTGTCGAGGCTCATTGGTCTACCTGGCTGCGCCCTGACCCGGGACGAACTGTTATCTCCAACAAGCTCCACTTCTCTCACACACCCCTGGCCAGCCATGGACGTGGAAATCCTGAGGCCATCACCATTTTCCCTGTGATTTGTTTCCAACATCACTGTATAGATCTTCAAGACTTAAAACAAAATATTTTTCTGCCTTGATTTCACCCCGGCCCCCATGGTATTTGTCTTACTTACAGTGTTGTCCTTTGTGTGATCTAAGTTACAGAACTGATCCTAATCCAAGACCTTAAAGCTGTGGAGATGCTGCCAACTTTTTTGTTTACAGACGAGCTGTGATGAGAAAGGCTGGGAAGAGAGGGATGGCGTTTCCATTGTTCTCTTTTGTTTATTAAAGATGTTTCTTGGATGAACAGGTTTTTCTCCGTTGCCCTTCCTCACGAATCTGGAGAATGGGCAATGGTTTTGTGAATCTCTGTGCATTTTAGTGAAGAAAGAATGAACCAGCCATGGTTCCGCATCATGAAGCTGTCACAATACTGCCTTTGCACTGCTGGGAAGGGGACTCTATGATTGGATTGCACACTTAGGAGTTTGCAAGTAGCTAAATGAGCCTGGCATCTGCAGGGGGACTTTAGGGGTTGCATTTTGCTACAGTAGTAAAAGTCAGAGGAGCCCTGGTGGCCCAGGCTTAAGAGGTTTGCAGTTGGTGTAAGCAGTTTGTGGTCTGCTGCTAACTGTAAGGTTTGTAGCTGAACCAGCCAGCGGCACCACGGAAGAAAGACCTGGCAATCTGCTTCCGTAAAGATTACAGCCAAGAAAATCCTGTAGAGCAGTTCTTCTCTGTAACACGTGGGGTTGCCATGAGCTGGGGGCTGCCTCCACTGCATCTAACAACAACAGTGAAAGTCGAAGAGCACCATTAACCTTCTGAGTCTTGTTTGGCCAAGAGTAGGGCCTGATGAAGGAAGGAGGAGGTGGAAAACTGGTTTGGATTATATTGAAGATGAAGACGGTCCTTCCAGGGGCTTGGTATCCTCTGGAGTTCGCTGAGGCCGGGAGCTCTTAGCTTTGACTCTTGTCGTCTTTTCTTCTCCCTGCATATCAATTTTCCTTTTTTAATCTAGAAAATTAGTTTTTTCCTCCCCCAGGATGATGCCACGCAGGTGATTGAAGGGAGGTGCCATCTGTTGTCTGAATGAGAAATCAGGGTCCTCACAGAATGGGAGGATCCTTATCTTCGCGATGGTGGCAAGGGTAAGGGTGAAAATGGCTTACTCTGCATCATCCTGTATCTGAAAAGAAATGCATTTGGACTTCAAATCCATTTTGGAAAGAGCAGTTATAATTGAATCATACAATTCTCAGGCTTGTAAATAACCTGTGTCCTTCAAAGCTTGAAAACAAAATACCTACATAAGTATTTGGGAAAGAGCTAGGTAAGTGAATGTCAGATACCTCAGACAGTTTGGCTGCTTGGAGGTGAAATCGGAGGAAGTAGTTTGCATATGGTTTAGCTAGAGGCTCTTATTTTAGCAGTCTTGAGGCGGTGACGGTTGAAATGTGGATTTTATTGTACTGTTTTGATATGAAAATTATTTTCAGTTATTCCTGTATAATCTCAAATGCAGGGTTGCATTAAGTGACACATCAAGCTGGGTGCCTTCAGTCCATCATTCTGTGTCAACGAAGATGTAGCTTCATGACTCTCTGCTGTGAGTCGTAATTTGCCGAATCATCCATTTGTCACACCATTGTCAGGTTTCAGCCTTGTATAGTGTGATTTCAACACAGGAGTCACTGAGCTGCCTTAAGGCATGCATTACTTTCACCGCTCTGGTGGAGCTTCTCTCTGCCAGGCTAGGTCTGAAGGGGACGGCCGGTGGGGGAGGAGAGGGGAACTTGTGGAATTTGTCAATATCAACTGAGATTGTTTGTGCCCTAGGTACCAAGCTGGCTGCATCCCTGTAGACTGTATGTAAACCCTAGTCTGTCTGGATGGGTTTGTATGCAGGCCATCATGAAATTTACATGCGATGAATGTGAAAGCTTCCCGTGGGCTGTCCCACTGAGCATTTTCTGTAATCCTTGTGACTGGACAGGCCTCTCTCCTTCAGCCTTTTAAAATTTAACTTTCTCTTTAGTGGCCCATTATGACATTTGCATACATTGAGTGTGAATGATTCCTGTATTCTCACTCTCTTCTGTCCCCTGTGTGCCTGAGGTGGTTTCTTGAACCATTTAAATTTGCGAAATGTAATTGATTATGTAGGGCCGAGGTTTACGTTTTTTATGTGCGTTTGTGTTAACGTACAGGCTTTCAGATGACGGTATAACGCTAATTTTAGACAGTGTTAGCATTTGATGATTTACATTTTAGAGGAGGTCACCAACATGGCTGTTGCCATCTTTGTTCTTTCCTAAAGTATTTGGGGGATAATTAAAAAGCTAGTGCTAAGGACATTTATCAGGGTTAACATTCCTGTAATTAGGCGTGCTTGTAGGTGACTTACATCCTCTTTTTGGTCGGTAGAGGACACTTCTCTGGCTGTAGCGACTCTACTCTGTAGTAGCCCTCCTGTAGAGTTATATTCCAGTGGTCCTGGAATGTGTCTTTAAGGTGCTTTATATTTCTTGAACGCAGTCTTGACTCCCTCGATGATCTTAGTTATATACCGAGAACATACTAAAAATGAATGAGATGGAAGCAGAATTCAGATTATTGAAGTAAGAATTAACGAGCACGGTTGTCGTACCTATAAGAATCACCCTGGCTGCTCTACAGTGTTGGCGTGGTTCCCTGGAACTCAGCGCTCCCTGTGTTTGGAGGAGGCCTGTCCTGGGGGCCCCTTCAGCGAGTTCCCTTCTTCATGATCTTTTCAGCTTAAAATTGTCAGTGTGGTGCCTGACGCCAAAGTGAATTTTCATGAAGTAATCTATTCAGCTTAGTTGAATGTAGAGCCGTTGATTAAGTAGTCTGAATCTTGAAGTTTGTGCCGTTGCATTCCTTAGTGCCATTGCTTTATTTTGAGCTGGCGGGGGGAGGGGGCACAGAAAAAAATGGACAGAATATTATATTAATACAGATGTAGCCCATATTTGTGCTGAGTTTTGTTTTCTCCACAAACTATTGGAGTTGCGTGGGTGAAGCCAGATTTCTTAATTCATTAGCATTTGTGGTATGCCTTATACGTTATGTTTTTAAGAAAATAGTGTGCCATGTGAGCCCAATGAACAGTGTAAATAATCTCGGATTATATTAAATACTGAATGTATTCATAGAAAGACCCTGCTTATTTTCCTTTTTGATGAAAGCATGGATATATTTTAATGAAAGACAAGCTGTCGACTCTTGCCTGTGTTTATGTTAAAAGAGGCAAGAAGGGAAAAAGGAAAACCTCCTACCACGGAGTCAGTCGTGAATGACAATTGGGGGCCTCCAGTTAAAGCCTCATTTACACACCCCACCCCCACTTGTATTTCAAAGGACTCATTTTAAAAAGGACAGCGAGGAAGCTGTAACGAAGTCCAAGGGATAAAATGAAAACTTAAGCCATTTCTGATCCTGTAGTAGGAATTCTTTTCCTGACCAAATTCTCTGTGATTCTTAACTGTGACTATACCCTTGGGAGTTGAACTAGCCAGCTCCCTGCCCCCTTCAGTCACGTGCTCTGTTAAGCTTGTTTCTGGGTGGCTGCTGAGACTGTGGAAGGGGCTCCCTGCTGGAAAAAAACTGACATTAACTTTTATGAACTAAACCATCAGGTTTGTGATGGGCCTTTAGCTTGTGCCCCTGCTCCCTCAGACTGTTGTCTGTTACTCTGTCCTGAAACAAGTTAGCAGCCACCTCTCTGCACACCTGCACAGGGCACATCACATCATGGACAGTGAGCCAAACCAAAAACCAAACCCACTGCTGTCGAGTCAAATTCTGACTCACAGTGACCCATAGGGCAGAGTGGAACTGCCTCGTAGGGTTTCCAAGGCTGTGAATCTTTGTGGAAGCAGACTGCCACATCTTTCTCCCATGGAGCGGCTAGTGAGTTCGAACCACCAACCTTTTGGAGAGCAGAGCATAACTGAGAGCAGAGCATAACAACTTCTTGGACCACATTTATTGTGCAGGTGAAAACTTGGATGTGGCTAGGATACCAGCATGCTTGGGCTTAAAACTCAGTCTTTGAATTTGCCCCTTCCATCTTCTATCAGGTTAAAGCTTTTGGATTTATAGTTACTCATTCTGGTTATAAATATATTAATTCTATTTTGGTCTGGCCAAATATGAGGCATGACCTTTGACACCCTACTTGGCTGTGCCTGCGAATTTGACATCCTTCAATTTAGATGGAATTCCCATGTTTTGTTTCCTGTGATAGTGTGGGGAATACACATTTTGGCCCTTTCAACCAGAGGTGGAGGACGACAGGAAAAAAGTAAACTTGGAACACGCAAAGAGGGTATTAATGATTTTATTTCTCCTGGGTGTGGCTCACTTGGCATGCTTTTCATAGAGGTTCGAGCCTAGGAAGTATTTAGTTACTGCAGCATGCTAAGAAAGTTCTGTAATCACGTTTGGTTTTATTTTCTTTGATCTAGCTTTATTTTTGACTAGTTTGAAATTTTAGTGCCTTTGAACTGTTTGCATTTATTTAAGTGCACATGGTGGAGGGAAGTAAATTCCTGTCACATCTTTCCGTGATGCGTTTACCAGTCCTAAGTATGCCATCAGCAGCAGAGAAGAGCTCCTAGACCCGTCCTTGGCAGTGTTTCGCTGCCACTGACAGAAATTGACATCTGCGATTCTGTTTCCTGAATGCAGTCAGAACCACCATCAATAATTATCCCCTTTGGATTGTCATGGAATTCAACAATCCAAAATTTGATGAGATGGAGAGAAATTGTTGAAGCCAGAGTTTTTAAAATATTTCCCTTTTAAAACTCACAAAAGTCAGCTTTTGCTTTAAACAGAAAAACCACAACCCACTCCCACCCCATATAACCCACTAGTAGTCTTCTCATTTCCCATCTAAGGCTGACACCCAGGATAAACTAGCTGAACGTGTAGGTTGTGAGAAGTTTATCTGCTCTGGTCTCAATTAACCACTGAATGAAAAATGCCACATGGAGCCTTCTGGGCTTTTGAAGGTACAAATCGAAATGGCTGCCATTAAAAAGGCACTTTTTTTCCATCACCTCCTACTCCCCGTCTCTACTTTTTCATCTCTTTGCTTCCTTTCTCATTTTCAGTCCCCTCATTTAAAACACTTGATTTGAATGAATTTCTCCAACCTGTTAATGTAAATTAATGTAAGTTTGTTTAAAGGTCATTGCTGGTTGCAGGTGTGCTACATACACTACATCAATTCTGATGAATTTAGTACTGCCTTTGGGATGCTCATTACGTTAATAGAATTGGTCCCATTCAGAAGTATTTGCAAATAGAGGATTTAAATGTCTGACAGACTGTAGGAGTTCTCTTCACGTGTAGGCATTCCCCTGTGTTTCCTACTTCTTGGGTTTTGACTCCAGGGTTTTCAAGTTCATTAAACTTTTTGTAATAGAGGGTATCAAGAATCATGGAGTCTTAAAAGGTCAAGAAGGGAGAGGGTTGACATGTTTTGGGATTGTTAAGCAATGTCATAAAACAATATGTGTACTGCTGTTTCATGAGAAACTATTTGTTCTGTAAGCCTTCACCTGAAGTACAATGAAAAAAAGAACCACGGAGTCTTAGCGTGAGCAGATTTAAAACTGTCATCTGATACAGGATTTGGAGAATCCACTACCTTTCACACTGCTAAAAACTTCGTTTCCATAATGAGCCTGTGATCTCTCTTGTAGTCCTCACCACCTCTCGCCTCCATGGGTCTGGGTCACAGCCAGCAAAACCCTGTAGAGCACAGTTTTACTTTGACACACAGTGTTGCCACGAGTCAGAATTGACTCACTGGTACTGGTGATGCAAAACAAAAGAAGCAAAAAACCAAACCCATTGCCGTCGAGTCGATTCCGACTCATAGCGACCCTTAGGACAGAGTAGAACTGCCCCATAGGATTTCCAGGGAGCAGCTGGTGGATTCAAACTTTTGGTTAGCAGCCGAGCTCTTAACCACTGCGCAACCAGGGCTCCACTGGTACTGGTAGTCCTATCTTAATCACAGATTGTTGAGGATGTGTTTTTCAATTTCCTTCTATCTCAGTTTCCTCACCTGTATTTTTGGACATTGGTAATTGTCCAGCCAGTACCAGTATCTATAAAACACGCTTGGAGATCCTCAGACAAAAGGTGCTGGTTAGATAGATTTTCTAGCACTCTCTGGGAGGATTCCCGTAGATCACCAGGATGTTCCATAACTGATGTTGGGGTCATTTTACACGTATCAGAATTCCCTGTGACATTTGCTTTTTATAGTGCCCTCAGGAGCCTAACACAGAGCTGTAATTCTGCAGTAAACATTAGGAGTCTTGGGTTCTATTTCTAGATTGGTGACCAGATAATTCATATTTAGACAAGTTACATCACTGCTTCACAGCTTCTTCATCTGTAAAATGGGGTTAATGATGCCACTGGGAAGTACTTGTAAGACAAGTTGAGATGCTCAGAGCAAGGAGCTGTGTAATTATACCATTAGCCAAAATATTTAGGACTTAAAATTCAGAGCAGCTGAGAGTCTGGGGTCTTCGTTTTTCATTTAGGGGCTTCCTGATTATATGGAATATTGTTAGATAAAAACACAAACCAGACCAAAGAGAGACCCACAGCATCTAACTAGATGTCTTCTGTAACTTACCTAGTAATTCTGGTAGTGAGCTTGATAAGGGCATTCTGGAAGACTTTTGATGTTTCTGTGTTTTAGAAGAACTTCTTCGGGCATGGAAAAATACCTGGCGACATGAAAAAGCAGAGTATAAAATTGTATATAAACTGGTTCTAATTGTGTGAAATCTTTGGCTCTGTATAACTGTATCTGGACGGAAATGCACCCAGATGTTAGCAGTGAATTATGTTTGGATTGTGGTGTGAGTAACTTTTTTTCTTTATATTTTTTCCTTATTTTTCACAGTTTTAAGCAACAAACATGTACTTCTTTTAATAGAAGCTGTATGTTTTTTGAAATGAACATGGAGTTTATGGTTTTCCACCGCTCCTCCTTGAGCAAGTGTTGAACTTGGAGATACCGTATAAGGGAGGAGGAGAGGACTGGACTTGGACCTTATTGAGAGTCTTTTATGTGCCAGGCAGAGACAAGACTGGGTTGTTCATTTTAGGGTTCCAAGGCATAAGTTTGCCGAGTTTATATGTGGTGAAAGATGGGAGAGATGCTTTTTCAGAGGACTTTACCTGTGAGTACAGTTGCCAGTGCAAAGGTGAAGATGACACTGTGTTTGAGGGAAGTAGATGTTACACTGTTGTGATGGTTAAGATTATGTGTCAACTTGGCAAGGCTGTGATTCTCAGTGGTTTAACACATATTATGTAATCATCCTGTGTTTTGTGATCTGCTGTGAGCAGCCAATCACTTGAAAGGGGAGTTTTCTTGGGGGTGTGGCCTGCATCCAATATACATGGATGTTTTGGCAAAGCTCGCTTTCTGTCCATCCTGCATCCGACTCATCATTCTCTGACCTTCAGTTCTTGGGACGTGAGCCAGCAGCCTGCTGCCTGACCTGCAGGTATTGGGTTTGTCAGCCCCTGCACCCATGTGAGTCAGGAGAAGCCTACAGCCTGACGCCGCCTGATCTACAGATTTGGGACTTAACCAGCCTCCACAGCTGTGTGAGCCATTTCCTTGAGATAAATCTTTTTCTGAATATTTACATATACGCTTCACTGGTTTTGCTCCTCTAGAGTTCCCAACCTAAGACAACTATGCATTCATTTTGAAGGCATTGATGACTTATTGCATCCCTGGGTGGCGCAAATGGTTATGTGCTGGACTACTAACTGAAAGGTTTGTGGTTCAAACCCACCCAGAGGTGTCTTAGAAGTAAGGCCTGGCAATCTGTTTCCGAAAGGTCATAGCCTTGAAAACCCTCTGGGGCGGTTCTCTGCACACATAGGGTCGCCTTGAGTTGGAATCAACTCAATAGCAGTCAACAGCAACGACTATATATCCATGTTGAATTTTGGTTAAACTTGCTATGTGTACTGACAGTTCTTAGGGATATACAAAGAAACACCTATGGGATTTTACCAGTTTTTTGAAGCAGTAAAGGTACCAAAAACCAAAAAAACTCATTGCTGTCGAGTTGATTCCGACTCATAGTGACGTTATAGGACAGAGTAGAATTGCCCCATAGAGTTTCTAAGGAGCACCTGGTAGATTTTCCAAGGAGCACCTGGTAGATTTGAACTGCTGACCTTAACCACTTAGTACTTAACCACTGCACCACCAGGGTTTCCAGTAAAGGTACAGTAGCTATAAAAATAGCTAGTATTTATTGTTTACTGTATGCTAGGTACTGTTATAAATGCTTTATATGTATTATTAAATTTCATAGTTATAGAAAGCAGGAATTACTGTTTCCGTTTTGTAGATGAAACCGACACAGTTAATTTGCCCAGAGTCGCACAGTTACTAAGTGATAGAACCAAGATGCCAATTGGATTTTTAATCTAGATCTTGGACTCCTAACTGCTTCACTGTGCTACATCACAGAATTGGTTATCTTTGGAATCTTGGAGAAAAAGAGTAGGACTTAAATTTAAAGTTGGCAATACTAAGGTAAAATAAAATTAGCTGACAGATAATGAGTTAATTAATGGAAACCAAACGATTAACGTGCATGCTGTCAGTCCTAAGGTAGAAGTCTTACTGGCTTGTCCAGTTAGTTAACTTTGATTCTTGAAGGTAAAAAGTACTTAGTTATAGTAAGCCTTTGGATTAGTGACTCTTCTTGTACTCCCAGGAGAAGAACAGGTACATCTGCAGTGATGACTAATGAGTGGTTGGGAGGAGTTGCCTGAGTGACCCATTGTTGTCCCACAGCTCTCCTCACCAGGTGGGCAGGTAGGCTCTAGTTGGTTCCGTTGTCGGCTGTCACCTCCTCGACATACTGCTTAGAAGAAGGAAAAAAGTACTTGGTTTTACAGGGGATGGACTTGTACCTCTTGATCCTCATGGGTTGACAGAAATAACATTGACCCAGCTGTACAAAAGAGACTTAGTACTTGAGGTGGGCTTAAGTTTCAAGAAGGCTATTGAGTCCTCTTTTAAGCAACAAGGAAGAAATCGAATTCTTAATTAAGCTGTCTCCAAATTCTTCTAAGTGCTGGTCAGTCCTCCTTACTATTTGATACTGTTTCCATCACATGGATAGGAACCTGAGGCCAAGAGAGGCTCAGTGACTTGCTCCAGACCACTGTCCTGGAATTGTTGGGAGCCTAGACTCAGGCTGTGGCAGGCCGAAGCTGGCCTTTTACTAAGTACGTCATCAGTTGGCCCACATAACTCCTGGGAGTCCTTGTATTGAGAAAGTCTTTGGTTTTGCTTTTTGAAAGATGCCTGGAGAGAGTACAGAGGCAGTGGCAGCCTGGGCTTTAGAATCAGACATTGCTTAGCTTTGGATCCTGCTTCAAAACCAGGTTCGTCCTCCCTGTCTTTTCCATATAGCCTTTAAAAAAATCACTGTAATCTATAGCTATTCTTTCTTGGAACTCTTTTGCACACGTTACCTGTCTAAAGTGGTGATGAGTTAGCTTTTTCCTGACTAAAAGGTCCCTTACAGATGGGGAGAGGATTTGTGCCATTTTAGCATAGGATGTTTGTAGAGGATTATTAATATTGGTTTGGGTAAAATGGTCAAATATCTGCTTACTTAAGTAAAAGGGGCTCCTTGGGGGCAGAAGTCCTGTCTTCCTTCCTTTAGTGTTTAGAACCTTGAGCGTCATCATCACCAGATCTACTTTAGTGTATCGAACTTACCAGAATCTTGGATGGGTTAACATCTAAGTGTAGGTCTCCTCAGCTACAAAATGGGAATGACACTTCATGGGATTGTTGTGAGGTCTAAGAGACTGCATGTAAGAAGACAAGAGTTGCTTCTCCTCTGTCCCCTTTCCATTTTACTTGTGTAGCTTTTTCAGACAGAAGGGAGAAAGGAAAACATTCCAAGGATTTCTGCATTCTTCCTGTACAAAAGCCTCTATACCAGTAGTTCTGAACTGGGGGTCATTTTGCTCCCTGGGGGATATTTGGCAATGTCTTGAGACATTTTTGTTTATCACAACTTGGGGGAAGTGGCAGTGCTACTGGCAGCTAGTGTGGGTAGAGATCAGGATTGCTGCTAAACATCCTACAATGCACAGGACAGCCACCCTCAACAAAGAATTATCTAGGCAAAAATGTCAGTAGTGATGAGGTTGAGAAACCCTGCTCTAGGCAAAATTACCCTACGTTTTTTTCTGTACTAAAATTTCTTTGTTGTTTATGGAATCTCTTAGACTGGGTTCTCTAGAGAAGCAAAACCAATGAATCGTGTATGTATGTGTGTGTGTGTGTGTGTGTGTGTGTGTATGTGTACACACACACATAATACATATATGTAGAGAGAGATTTATCTCAAGGAAATGGCTCACACTGTTGCAGAGGCTGGAAAGTCCCAACTCCATGGGTCAGGTGTCAGACTGGAGGCTTCTCCTGACTAAAGTAACTGCAGTGGCTGATGAACCCAAGATCCACAGGTCAGATGGCAGGCTCCTGGCTCAAGTCCCAAGAACTAGAAGTCAGATGCAGGATCCAGAGCAAGCAAGCAGGCTTTGCCAGAACGTCCACACTCCCAAGGAAACTCGCCTTACAACTGATGGGCTGATTACATCAGATCACATCATGGAGGATGACTACATCATTACATAACTGCCAAAGTACTTCATTACATAACTGCCAAACCACTGAGAATTGTGGCCCAGCCAAGTTGACACACAACCTTAACCATCACATGCTGTTACTTCAATCTCTTGGAAATGGTTAGAATAAACAAGTGATATAATTCCTAACTTTGTTAACGATTATCTTTATTTATTCCACCTAAAACTTGGAGCAGTTTTGAAGAGCTCTGGGCTGCTGGCAAACAATGTAAGAGCAGTTCTCTGTGTGAGCCCATCAGGGTAAGACTGTCAGACCTCATATTCCATCAGCCTAGATGCTTGTGACCTGCCCAAGAGATGTTAGACTTAACGCTCTTTAACCTTCCACCACCTTTCCTGTTCCCTCCTTATTGTTGGAGCTACTGTTTTGAAATCTTGAGATAGCGAGTGACTTAACCTCCTCAATCCTCTAACCCCCAATCCCAGCTGAGAGAAAGTAAGTAGGAAACCCCTTTTGTAAATAAGTTTAAGCACATTTTTTTACTGTTTGAACTCTTTTTGTATTGAAAGATTGATTCTTACAAATTCTAGTGAATCTTTGAATGTATAACGTAGAAAAAATGAATTTTCCCTCTTTATTATATTTTCTCCTTTTCCTACCTTTTCACGGTCCCTCCATCTTTAAAGTTTAAACCACCAGAAAAAGTGAGAGGTTCTTTGGTGCACTGCCATTAGATGGACAAGGGAGTGTGTGGAGATCAGGCATCAGTGCGTGGTAATAACCTCACCATCATATTGATTCCTTTTGATACCTTTTCCATCAATAGTCAGTCTTTTGACAGGAACATTTGTTGTGCCGTAAGTAGGATTTATTACATCTTACATCAGTTTAAAACAGCAGTTGCCCCTCCCCACTTTCTGTAATTGCTTCCTGTCAGCCCTCCCTTCCGTTTCCATTTCCAGCACAGTCCTAGATGAGTCTCTGCATGCTCAATTGGGTGGCCTTAGGGGCCCTGAAGCATCCTTCACTTCTGTCCCAGGGGCTCCCTCTCCTACCTGGCTTACACCCTCCCCACCTAGCTTCTGTTTTATTTCCCCACAGGACACACCACTTCTGTTACTTCCACGTTCAAAACTCCCACCAGCTTCTTATGCCCCCTGTGCCCTCAGCCTGCCATGAATAGAGTTTGCTTCAGTTCTCATTGCTCTTATGAGAGGGCATGTTCTCTTAGGGCAGTTGCTGCCTTCTGAACCCCAGGTCACCGAGGGGTGTTATCAAAGCACGCCTGCCATGCCTAGCAGTCTCCATCAACCAAGCCTGTTGCCAGAGCCCTTAACAAAGTGAGCATGCCAGACCTGGGGTGGGGCTGGGGGCTCTGCTCTTGCCCCAGCGGCCCCATCCTGCTCCTTTGCACTTTGCTCTCTCTCCTTCTCTGAGACCTACCTCTTGTCTACCTCCCTTGAAACTTTTCTTGTTTCTTCCCCGGTGGAATGGGGGCTCTCTCCTTGATTCCCCACAGCAGGTGTATGTTCTCATAGAATGTCTCTTGAGTTAGACTCTCACCTCCCATCTCACTGGACTGTGAGCTCTTCAGAATTCTGTTCACTTTTCTTTCCTGGCCCCTGGAGACACCTGATATAGCACCTCCACATAATGGGCATTAACAAACATTTTTAAAATCACAAATTATGTTTTTTTCGATGAGGAAGTAAAAACTGTTTTATTCATTCATAGTATGTCTTCTTTACTTCACTTTCCTCTATAAGTTAATCGTCTTTTTCTATTCCTTTTCCTCCTCCTCATTATTATTATTTTGCCAGATGTTCTCATCTGGATTGACATGTTTTTCTAGTGTAACCTTTTAAAGTACTGGGTCCTTAGATTATCTGGACTAAATAAACCCCAAACCAGTCCTCGCTGTTCCTAAATTTAGAAAGGGAGAGAACCCTCCAGGTGGTACTCTTCTCTGCCACTGAACTGTGCTGGCAGAGAAACAGATTTCAAGGATTTTTTAAAAATGGAAAAAGTTTAAAGTGGGTAGATATATATATATAATTGTTAACTAAATAGTGAACTGTTGTAGTTAAAAATGTATATTGCAACTTAGAAATAATCCAAAAATGTGATGGTTCCAAAATTTTAGTCTCATCTGTAATTATTCTGTGATTTATAAACAAAATATTTCTGAAATTCTTTGTTGTTGGTTGTCTGAACCATTGTTTGACAGGTATTCCTGTAAAGTTAATAGTTGTGAGGAAGACAGTATGCTAGGGTGGTGAAGAGTTTGGGTTTTGCCGGTCATACTGTCTGGGTTGAATCCTGCCTTCACTGCTTACCAACTTTGTCACTGGGGCAGTCATCCACCTCACTGTGCTATAGTTTTCTCATGTGAAAAATGTGAATAATACTTAGGTTGTTGGGAGAATTCAGTAAAATGTGTGGCCTAGCACAGTGCTTGGCGTGTAGGCAGTGTTTTATAAATGGTAGCTACTATCGTCATTATTGTAGTATAGAATGGAGCATATGTGTTGTTGTCGTGTGCTGTTGAGTCGATTCGGACTCACAGCGACCCTAATAGGACAGAGTAGAACGGCCCCATGGGGTTTCCTAAACTGTAATCTTTACAGAAGAAGCAAAATGCCAGGTCTTTTCTCCTACGGAGTGACTTGTGGGTTTGACACATCAACCTTTCGGTTAGCAGCCACGTGCTTTAACCGTTGCATCACCAGGACTCTTAGAATATATATAAACCAAAAAAAACAAACCTGTTGGTGTTGAGTCAGTTCTGATTCACAGTGATCCTATAGGCCACAGTAGAACTGCCCTGTAGGGTCTTCCAGAAGTGGCTGGTGGATTTGAACTGCCAGCCTTTTGGTAAGCAGCCAAGCTCTTAATCACTGCACCACCAGGGAATATAGAAGAGTATATATGACCAAAAAAACCCCAAACTTGTCACTGTCAAGTTGACCCGGCTCATAGTGACCCTGTAGGACAGGGTAGAACTGCCCCGTAGGGTTTCCAAGGAGTGGCTGGTGGATTTGAACTGCTGACCTTTTGGTTAGCAGCTGACTTCTTAACCACTGCACCACCAGGGCTCCAAAGTATATATATGAGGCTGACTTTATATTTCTGAGTTGATTAAAATTTGATAGATCTGAAGATTAAGCTTGAGGGTGAAATCCCAACATGGAGCTATTGTATGCTTTTACTCTACAGAATCAGTAGCCACTGCTTACTGCCCAGCTACTAGAAGGCTGTTAACTGTGGTGAGTTGGGAGTCTTTCTGCCTGAGTTTGAATCCAGACTTCTCTACTTGTGAGTGAAGTTCTTAATCTCTGTACCTCAGTTTCCTCTTGTATGAAATGGGGATAATAATGATGGAGGGTTGTGAGAATTAAACGAAGTAATACGTGTGAAGTGCTTAAAGAACAGTGCCTGGCGCGTTGTGCCCAAGCAGTGTCACTGTTTATAATGATTCCAGTTTTTTCAGCTTCTACTCTGTGCCAGGGACCATGCTAGGAGTGTTACCTATGTTATTTCATTCACACAGCAGCCTTTCAAGGTGAGTATTGTCATCACCATTTTATAGGTCACAAAATGGAGACCCACACAGGGAGAGCAACTTACCCAGGACTGTATAGCTCTTAAGTGGTGGAGGCTTAACTGACCCCACCACTTTTTCCACAGAAGCTTGCTGCTGTGAGGTGCATGAGCTGGGTCATGAGGGAGGGGAGCAGTGAGAGTGCTACTCATCCTCAGTTGCTCCCCGATCTGCTGGGGCCATCAGACCAGGGGTGAAGGAAGCCACCACCTCATTGGAGGGAGCCTGTCTGCTGGAGGGAGCCTGTCTGCTGGGGGCCCTTCCCGCAGACAGGGCCAGCCCCGCTCCAGGACCTGCTAACTAGTCCTTACTCATGGAGGGCAGTGATTAGAGGTGAGAAATTTAGTTGAAGGGGTTGCTCAGACATGACATCTTCTAAATTTTCATCTATATACAAATACTGTGCCAAAGATTGTGATAATATTTTTGTTGTAGTATTAGTGGGGCATTCATTCAAGGATTATAAACCTGGCTACAAAAACGTCAATAGTGTTTGACAAGCAGATTATGAAGCGGAGTAAAAACTGAACCAACCAGTGTGATTTTTTTGTTTTTTAAACTGCCTCAGCAATGTATAAAATGCCTTCTCCTCTTCCCCATAGATTGCAGTATTAAATTGTAAATTAATGCTTTAAAAGTTGCTTTTCTGTGTTAAAGGCTTTTTATTAGAAACGAAATTTTTTCCTGAATATTAAAAGGAGTTTGTAATGGTTCTGTTAAGCTGCACATACTTAATAGCCCGCAGAAAAATGTTATCATCTTGACTTCATCCCTTATCTTCTCTTTTTCTTCGTGGGAGGAACTCAGGAAACTGAACGGGAACCAATATTTTCCAAACTTTTTTTTTTTTTTGTTAATGCAGAATTAGGCCTGATAGCTTCTTTCTTGAAAGGCTCTTGTATGCATTTCTGATGTCTAGTACGTCGTCTTGGGCAGCTGAAATGATGCCAGCTGCCCTACGAGGTAAATGTTTTATATATATAATTGGTTATGAATCATAGATGTTGTGAGTTAGGTTTGGAGGCTGGGATTTCAGTGGATGAATGCTAAATTGACATTGATTTTCTAGAGGGTTTTTTGAGAAGTTAGAGCCGAAGTCACTTTTCTAATACACTTAGGGTGGTATGTAAATTGTGTTTTCTCCAGCAGGTTTGTATTCAGTTTATTGAATGTAGGTCTGTTCATTAATGTCTAAGTGAGATTTAGTATTATTTTTATAATTGCAAGGCAATTATATATGCTTGTATGTAGTTGTGTAGGCATGAACCAGCTCGGTTTCTGAGTTCTTCTATGCTGCAGAGGACCCCAGCACAAAGCAGGGTTTTGTGGTGTCATTGGGAAAACTCTTAGGTGACTTTTTCATGGGTAGTTTTATTGGAATAATAAAACTTTAAAAAACTTCTCTGTAAAATCACACAGCAGATGAAATACCAAACTTTTGTATCCCATCCTATACCTGTCTGTCATGTTGGCAACCAGTTTGATGTTCAAGAGCTCTTGTCAAGTCCTTGATTATGAAATTGCCCATTAAGAAAAAGTGGGTGTGAAACTTCTCACAATGACGTTTCCAATCTTGATAAACCAGGTGTTGTGGAGTCTGCTCCAACTCATGGCGACCCCTTGTTTGTCAGAGTAGAACTGTGCTCCATAGAGTTTTCAGTGGCTGATTTTTCAGAAGTAGATGGCCAGGCCTTTCTTCCGAGGTGCCCCTGGGCAGACTCAAAGCGCCAGCTTTACAGCTAGTGGCTGATCGCAATAACCATTTGCACCACCCAGGGATTCCTTAACCTGGATAGTGACTGCCTTACTTGATACAGTACTTTGTAAGGTGGTTTTTTTTTTTTTTTTTCCCGTTCAAAAATTTTATACACAAATTGTTTTGTGACATTAGTTGCAATCCCTGCGATTTGTCAGCACACTCCCCTTTTCCACCCTGGGTTCTCCGTGTCCATTCGTCTAGTTTTCCTATCCCTTTCTGCCTCGTCTTTGCTTTTGGGCAGTGTTGCCCATTTGGTCTCGTACACTTGATGGAACTAAGAAGCACGTTCCTCATGTGTTGTAACTTTAGTTTTTATGACCATGAATGCTTGGTGAAATATGTGCAACATGTATTTCCACTGGTTTGTGCCTATGCTGGGGTTACCAAAGGGGCTGCTGAGGGAAGCTGAGTTCCTTTAATTGATTGTAAGGAAACTTGTATGTGCTTCCCTTTGCCATTGAGAAAGTTACTGATTGGTATCGTTTTACATACTGAATGGATTAAGACATCCACATTCATATTTTTTATTGAAATATAACTCACATGCCGTACACTTACTTTAAAGTGTATAGTAGCTTTTAGTATATCCAGAGTTGCGTAACCATCACCACACTTAATTTTAGAACATTTTCATCATCCCAGAAAGAAACCTGTACCTATTGGTAACTCCTCTATCTCTCACCCGTACCCTTAGTCCTAGGCAACTACTAATCTACTTCCTACCTCTGTGGGTTTACTTAGTGGACATCTAAGTGGAATCATACAGTAAGTGATCTTCTGTGACTGGCTTCTTCTGCTTAGCATAGTGTTGTCAAGGTTCATCCGTGTTGTCGTGTGTCAGTACTTCATCTTTCTGTTGCCGAATAATATTCCATTGTATGGATATACCATATTTTGTTCATCCATTCATCAGTTGAATGTTGTTATTGTTGTTGTTAGGTGCTCTCAAGTCTGTTCTGACTCATAGCAACCCTGTGTACCACAGGACGACACACTGTCCGGTCCTGCTCCATCCTCACAATCATTGCTGTGCTTGAGGCCATTGTTGCAGCCACTGTTTCAGTCTATCTCACTGAGGGTCTTCCTCTTTTTCACTGACCCTCTACCAAGCATGATGTCCTTCTCCAGGGTCTGGTCCCTCCTGATAACATGCCCAAAGTACAGGATATGAAGTCTCGCCGTCTTTGCTTCTAAGGAGCATTCTGTTTGTACTTCTTCCGAGACAGATTTGTTCATTCTTCTGGCAGTCCAGGGTATATTCAGTATTCTTCACCAGCACCGTAATTCAAATGCATCAATTCTTCGATCTTTCTTGTTCATTGTCCAGCTTTCACATGCATATGAGGCGATTGAAAACACCATGGCTTGGGTCAGGTGAACCTTTTCCTCAAAGTGACATCTTTGCTTTTTAACACTTTAAAGAGGTCTTTTGTGGCAGATTTGCCCAGTGTAATGTGTCTTTTGATTTCTTGACTGCTCCTTCCATGGATGTTGATTGTGGATCCAAGTAAAATGAAATCCTTGGCAACTTCAGTCTTTTCTCCATTTATCATGATGTTGCTTATTGGTCCAGTTGTAAGGATTTTTGCTTTCTTTATGTTGAGGTGTAATTCATACTGAAGGCTGTGGTCTTTGATCTTCATCAGTAAATGCTTAAAGTCCTCTTCACTTTCAGCAAGCAAGGTTGTGTCATCTGCGTATTGCAGGTTATTAATGAATCTTCCTCCAATCCTGATGCCACGTTCTTCATATAGTCCACCTTTTTGGATTGTTTGCTCAGCATGCAGATTAAATAAGTATAGTGATAGGTTACAACCGTGACACATACCTTTCTTGACTTTAAACCATGCAATATCCCCTTGTTCTTTTGAACGACTGCCTCTTGATCTGTGTACAGGTTCTTCAAGAGCACAGTTAAGTTTTCTGGAATTCCCATTCTTTGCAATGTTATCCGTAATTCATTATGATCTACATAGTCGGAATGCCTTTGCATAGTCAGTAAAACACAGGTAAACATCTTTCTGGTGTTCTCTGCTTTCAGCCATGATACATCTGACATCAGCAATGATATCCTTTGTTCCACGTCCTATTCTGAATCTGAGTTGAATGTTATTCGGCAATAAAAAGAAATGAAATACTGACACATGGCTACAGCATGGGTGAATGGATAAACAAAGTGTAGTATATCCATACAATTTAGGTTGTTTCTACTTTTTGACTTGTATAAATAATGTTTTGATCATTTGCGTACAGATTTTTTGTGTTTTCATTTCTCTTGGCTTAGGTGTATACCTGAGTGAAATTGCTGGGTCATACGGTAACTGTGTTTGAAGACCTGCTAAACTGTTTTCCAAAGTGGTTGCACCATTTTACATTCCCACTAGTATCGTATGAGGGTTCCGGTTTTTCCACATCCTGAGTATGAAGGAGTCCTTGGGTGGTGTAAACTGCTCGGCTCCTAACCAAAAGGTTAGTGTTTGAGTCCACCCAGAAGTGCTTTGGAAGAAAGGCCTGGCAGTCTACTTCCGAAAGGCCCTCTGAAAGGCCCTAGCCATTGAAAACCCTATGGAGTACAGTTTTACTCTGACACACATGGGGTTATCATGAGTCAGAATTGACTTGATGGCAACTGGTTTGGTTTTTAGTCGGTATGAAGTGGTGTCTCGAGGTTTTGTTTTGCATTGTTTCTGATGGCTTTTGATGTTGAGAATCGTTTCACCTGCTTATTGGCCGTTTGTATTTCTGTTTTGGAGGAATATGTGTTTAGATCCTTGGCCTGTTTTTAAATTGGATTATTTGTCTTTTTATTATTGAGTTTTTAAGCGTTCTTTATGTATTCTGTATTCTAGTACAAGTAAGTCCCTTATCAGATACATGATTTGCAAACTTTTTCTCCTGTTCTGTGGGTTGCCTTTTTACTTTCTTGGTGGTGGTCTTTGAAGCACAACATATTTAATTTTGATGAAGTCCAATTTATCTGTGTTTTTCTTCTATTGCTTGTGCTTTTGGTGTCATGTCTAAAAACATCGTTACCTAATCCAAGGTCATGAAGATTTATGCCTGTGTTTTCCTCTAAGAGTTTAACAGTTTTAGCTTTTACAGTTAGGTCTTTGATTGTTTTGAGTTAATATTGGTACAGTAAAGTCTGTGAAAGGTGGAAACCTGTCAGAGAAGGAAAACTCGGATATCTTCCACTAAAACAAGGGATAGAGAAGTGGTTAAGACTGTACCCTGTCAAAGGTGGGAAAGTTTGGAAACCTGGAAAAACAAGGCAGTCCTGTGGACTTTTGGTTCCACAGGTTTCGCTGTATGATGTGAGGTCACATTCGTATTTTATGGAATGGTGGCCCTAACCTTACGCTCCCTCCATTTGTTAGGTCTGCTTTGGTTATGCTAAAAAGTTGGAGCATACAAATTTTTGACAGGGAGCCCTTCTCCGCCGTAACATTGCCACTCCACCCCCAGGAATGAGAACTCTAGAGTGATGACTTCGCTAGTAATTATTTTTATATTCTTTTGATTTTTCTTTATTCACCATAATGGCTTCACTCTTCCTCACTTATTCACCCCCACAACATAATTTATGTTAGGCAGAACATTTCCCCCATACCTCAGTGAGCCTAACTGGGATGTGGGTGCCACACCTGTGTGAGACATTGCTATCTTGCACCAGCACCTTCTCTTCACCTTCTGAACCTCCTTCCAGCAGAGAGTGGTGCCCTAGAGGGAACCTTGGTGGTCTGCCCCAAGGCAGCTTCCCTCCCATTTGAGAAATGAAAGCTATTTAAACAAAGGAAACAACCTAGTGGTATTGCCAAAACATGTGGCCTTCACAAAACTTCAAAATACTGCAGTTCTTCAAGGGGAAAAATAGACTAGTTTTCGGCTCTTTCCTTGTTTACCAGACTAATCATTAAATGACACGCCTTTCCTGGTTTTTCCAACATGACAAGTAATTTTTGCTTTTCAAAAGGAGCAAAAAGCAAAACAAAAACAACCCAGACTGTTCTGCAGGATTCTTCCTGGCCTCCATGTGTATAGACTACACCAGGGTTTTCTATATGTTCAGAGATTTCCCCAGGGTTTCTGTTCCCTTTGCTGTTTAAATTAGCAGTACTTGATTTCCTAGAGCAAAACGCCTTGCATTGGAGGACTGGGCATTCCTGGGTTAGCTTTAAGAACATTTTAAACCTTCCCTTGTTTTTTTGAGGTAGAAAGGTAGTAGAAAACAAAACGAAACAGAGCAAAACCCATTGCCATCGAGTTGATTCCAACTCACAGCGACCCTATAGGACAGAGTAGAACTGCCCCAAAGGGTTTCCAGGCAGTGGCTGGCGGATTCAAACTGCCGACCTTTTGGTTAGCAGCCGAGCTCTTAACCACTGTGCCACCAGGGCTCCAGAAGACATCAATTTTTTCTGAAGTGGTAGGCGTTACTTAGTAAGTTAAAAACACTAAAGGTGACGTAATGAAAGGTTCTTATCACACCATATGCTGTTGGGCTCCAGTGCTGAGTACAGAAAAGCTGCAGCCCCGCCACCTGTTCCAGGCCCTTCTGATGGCCAGTCCCATCCGAATTCTAGGTCCTCTGGTTTCAGAATGATTTATGCCCACCCCACCGGTGCTCATTTAATCACCCTGCACCTGGTCAGTGACACCTCCTCTTACAGAACCCGTCGCCCCATAAGAGCCACATGAAGCCTTGGTGCCTCACAGGGAAATTTGGAATCTGTGGTCTCCTCCCAGGGTTCATCCAGTGTTCACAGCCAAAGCATTGGACTAGCACATGAAGATAAGTCATACACAGGACCTGCTCTTAGGGAGTTCATCGTGTATCTTATTCACCACATGTACTTGAGAGTAAACATGGCTGACCGTAGGTGGCCTAACACTGCTTCTCTGTGAATTCAGGTAAGTGAGAGGTGAGTCTGTTACAGAGAAGGCTCCAGGGAAAAACTTTGGAAGGAGGGTTGAACCGCCGGGGCTTTAGATGTGTGGAGGTAGTGGTACCAACAACATTTTGTTATTTCACTTTACAAAATACTGCACACTTTCTGCCTCATTTAACTTAATCCTCACAACCACCCCGCCACCTCTCATCTTGTGCATTAACCTGTTGCCACTGAGTTGATTCTGACTCATAGCAAACCTATAGGACAGGGTAGAACTGCCCCATAGAGTTTCCAAGGAGCGCCTGGTGGATTTGAACTGCCGACCTCTTGGTTAGCAGCCGTAGCGCTTAACCACTGCACCACCAGGGTTTCCTCTTGTGCAGTAGGTGGCTGTAATCCCCATTTCATGGATGAGCTTCTAACAGAGCTACTGACTTGGTATAGCTGAGACTTGAGTCTAGGTCACGTGAATCCAAATTCCACTATCTCTTTTCCTGGGTGGTGCAAACGGTTAACATGCTTAGCTGTTAACTGGAAGGTTGGAGGTTTGAGTCCACCCAGACGTGCCTTGGCAGAAAGACCTGGTGATCTACTTCTGAAAAACTAGCCGTTAAAAACCCTATGGAAGACATTTCTCTGACACACATGGGGTCACCATGAGTCGGAATCCACAGCACCTGGTTTCTCCAAGGAATAGTCGGAACAGCATGTACAGACAAGCAGAGGGAAGCTCTAGATAGCGCAGTAAGTTCGTCAGGATTGTGGGAAGGAAGGCTGAAGAGTATGGAAAGGGACCAGAGGGCCTCAGGGGTACAAGGTTTGTTGAGACAAGTTGTGAGAGAACCTTGAAAATGGGTTCAGGAACACTGAAACCCTCAAAGGACATTAAAAACAAACAAACTTTTTATTTTGAAATCTTTTCCAAAGAAAAGCTTTAAGAATCATACAGAGGACTTCTGCATACCCTTTTACCCAGATTTTTTGTCAGTTTTTACCATTTGCCACGTTTGCTTTCATTTTGTGTGTGTGTGTCTGTGTACACAAATACAGACATTATCCCAACCCATTCAAAAGTGGGATGCACGTGTGGTGCCGCTTTACCCTGTAATACTTAAGTGAATATTTCCTAAAAACGAGTAATCTCTTCATGTTTTCATAGTACAGTCACCTCTTTTGGGAAATTTATTATTGATAGAGTATTTTTTTCCCCCATATTCCAATTTTGTCAGCTCCCCAGTAATGTTCTTAAGAATTTTCTTTTTCTCCTGATACAGGATCCCTTTCAGGATCAAGCAGCGCATTTAAATGTACTGTTTTTGAGTCTTTGATTCAAACAGTTCCTCAACTTTTCTTCCTCTTTTGTGCCATTGACATTCTCTGAGAATACAGACCATCTATTTTCTGGAGTATCAGGATTTTGAGCAGGGTGGTGAATAAGGCCCCCTGGGCTTGGAGAAGATGAGCAGGTGTGAGATGGTGGGGGCGGGGGCAGTGCCTGTTGCTCTGACTCAGAGAGGCCGAGGTAGGTGGAAGCCTCCGGGAGGAAGTAGTGATAAAATGGCTCTGATGTGGATGGAACTGGAGAAGAGGCAGAGGGGGTTGCAGAGGTTCTAACCCCCATGATCTGAAAAATTAAAGATAGGGGAGGAGTAAAGAAGAAACTGGGAAAGGGCAGTTTTATGCCTCAGCTCTTAATGGACCAGGCCACCCTGGTGGTAACTGTTTTGAAAGAGGTCAGTACTATTGTGAAAATTTAAGCATTTTAGGTCCTGTGGCCAGATTGAAGTAACCCTTGAGTGCCCGTTCATAGCTGGTAGCCCTTCAGCTTTAAATGGAGGAAAGTTTGTTCTTTGCTTTAAGGACTCAGATGAGCCCTGGTGGTGCAGTGGTTAAGCACTTGGTTGCTAACCGAAAGGTCAGTGGTTCGAGCTTACCAGCTGTTCCAGAGAAGAAAGATGTGGTCGTCTGTTTCCAGACAGATTACAGCCTTGGAAACCCTATGGAGCAGTTCTACTCTGTCCTGTAGGGTTACTATGAGTCGGAATCAACTCAACAGGAACAGGTTGAGGACTCAAGACTGATGTCATCTTGGGGCAGAGGGTGGACCTAGTTTGGGAAAGTTCATGGGTCATTGTCTGCAAGTGAAAACAGGTTCTTTCCCCAACTTGGAGAGCATATGGGGACGTCCACCCTAAAAGGTTTGAAGGGAAGATGTTGGTGGAGTTTATCAACTTTTTATGTAGCCTATTTATCATTTCTGTAGGTGTTCACCAAGTGGGAGGATCTACCTCCTGGATTTTCTGTGTAGTAAAACCAAGGAAGAAAACTTGCGGGACTTAAGTGACATGGAATTATTTTTATAACCCATGTGACTCAGAAATGAATTTAAATTTTCTTCTATTAAATACGTGCTCAGATAGCAACTCATAGCAAAGAACATTGCAGGGCATAGGGCTGGAGGTCTCTCAGTGAGAGGACACATTTAGAAACGGCATTAAGTTTTCAATTTTTTAAATGTTTGCCATTTATATTAAGCCACCATAACTGCTTTACATCATTGATCCTACTTTGTTCCTTTGTTAGGATACTTGTGAATATTGGACCCTTTAAAGTTTTTACAATATCCTAAGAAGTGGGATTAGTTAAAAATAGATCCTATTACTAGAATGTCTGCTGGCTAGGATTTGTTTTTCTGTTACTCTGTAGGACAGAGTAGAACTGGCCCCATGGGGGTTTCCAAGGAGCACCTGGTGGATTCGAACCGCCAACCTTTTGGTTAGCAGCCGTAGCACTTAACCACTATGCCACCAAGGTTTCCATTCTTAGGTTTTTAAAAAGAGAGTAATAAAAAGGGTGGTGCAAGAGAGCTGGACTACTAGCCAAAAGGTCAGTGGTGTAAACCCACTCAGAGGTGCCTCGGAAGATATGCCTAGCAATCTGCTTCTGAAAGGTCACAGCCTTGAAAACACTATGGAGCAGTTCTGATTTGCACACATGGAGTTGCCTTGAGTTGGAATCAATTCAGTGGCAGTACCACCACCACCACAAAAAGGGAAAGAGCTTTCTAGCCCTGATCTCTGGTCCTTGTTTCTGTACATCATTTAAACTCCCTTGTCTCAGTTTCATATCTGTAGACTAAGGATGATAATCTGTTTGTGCTGGATAGCTGCTGACAGTGTATCCACAAGCCTTTGTAAGCTACTTTATTTAAAAAACATTATATGTTTATCTTTGTTGTTTTGTTAGCTACTGCCCCGAGTTCATCGTGATCCCATGCAAACCACCCTGTTTTCCTGGTTTATAGGACAATCTAGGACAGCCAACGTGTGTCTTCAGACGGAGCTCTATTTCCCTTTAATGTATACCTGCTGTATTTTTCAGTGACGTTGCCTTATGTTGAATTACCACAAGACCCTTTTCCCCTTGTGGAAAATTACACTGGCTTTTTAATTGAGTCTAAGGTAATGGATATTTGAGTTTTATAAAAAGCTCTGTTTTACATCACAGTTTTCTATTGGGACACGTGGGTTTTCTGCTCTTACCTTCCTATGTGTTGACGGTGGGATATCATGGACACTTACTGAGCAATATGCAGAATCCATCAGACCTGGAATCTGCAAGCTGTGTTTACCATATTTATTTCATTTTCTTGATGTAGCAGTGAGACCCCTTAAGTTTGAGTGTTTGGATGATACATTCAGTACTTAAACATTGGTATACTTGTGCCATGTCAGATTAGTTCTGGGTCCAAGTAGACAGTTTATCACTATGCCACATTCATGGTAGTTTGGTAATGATTTTATTTTATGCCCCCCGCCTTGTGGCTTGAATCCAGATTAGTTTAATATGTTAACATGTATTTCTTTCAATTTACTGTGATAATTTAATTCCATTGCATTAAACCTTTAAACAATTTTAGCTTTACTAATAAGCCACTTAATTTATCACAATAAATAATACTTCCATAATTTCTATTGACTAAATTTATCCATTCAGAACTTTGTATTACTAGACTTTTTGTTACTTTCAAACAGCATTTGAAACCATGTTTTATAATTGGTTGGCAAAGAGCTTTGGAACATACACACAAATCTTAATCCTGAAACCAGTGTTATTAAATTTTCTACCTAATGGATTGCCAGAAATAGTCTTGTTTTATACATGAAAAACTATGCATAATTATAACTCTGGATCAGACAGTAATTTTCATTGCTGAAACAATCTCATTGAAAGTTGTAATTATGTGCTTACAAAAGAGATTAGGGGCATGGGTAATTCCATACACTTTCATAATTTCTGAAAAATAATTCAGAGTGGAGTTGGTAAGTTTTAAAAAGTATTAAGTTCTCATGCAATGTCTTCCACCCTCCCCCTTGCCTGGCAAACCATTTAATTTATGATGAAACGGTCACTTTGGTCCTGTGATTCCCTTCCCCCCACTTTAGATTCAGGCCACCATTCTCCTGATAATGAATCAGTACTAGAATTTTATGAGTGATAGGGTAGGGTAGGCAATACCTGGTAACTGATAATTGGTATTGTTTTTATTCGGCACAATTTTTAGATGTTACAAAGCAAAGCATCACTCAGGTTCCGGTAAGTTTTTACGAAGCTCCTGTACTACAGTATCTTGGTATGTTCTTCAGAACTTCCTCAGCAATTACTTGGCAGCAATTTTAGTGGATAACAGTGTTGCTGACAGTACTGACCTGCTTTCTGTTGATGGTGCTGTGACAATTCACAGGAACATGACATTTTCATATTGAGACTAAGTGAGACTTTTCAGCATTTACTCCCTCTTTATCTCCAGAGATGGGGAACTTCTTTGACCATGGTTTCCAGAACTAGCCTCCATTCTCTTTATGGGATGCACTCTCATTTATCTGTGTCCTTCTTTTAAAGTGTGGTCATAAAGAGCAGCTTAGTCCTCTGGGTAAGTCCTCTGAGCACAGCAGGACATTAATTTCCTGGGATCTGGGAACTCTGGTTAGTGCACCCAAGACCACCGCAGCTTTCCCAGTGTCTGCGCCACTCTGGCGGCTCATAGGACGCTTTCAGTCAGCAAAATTTCGGACTGCCTCCAAACACGTTTCCCTCATTTTTTTTTTTTTAATAACCTTGTTGAACTTTCAATTTTATCTTGTTGATTTTAACCAGCATTCTAACCTGTCAGTGTAATTTAATTCTATTGTTGATTTTATTGCTTATCTCATTTTCTTTCTTGTCGTTGGCATGTTTGCTGGTCTGCCTTCTGGGTTGTCATGTGCTACACACAGACACGCATACAGAGTAACAAAAGCTTTATTAATAGCCAGCAACAATGATAATTGATGCCCCACATGGTCCCCCATGTCACTTTAAAAAGCCTTTGTTTATAGAGTGGCCTACCAATGGATTAATGTTTTATGGTCGTATTTTTGATGATTGGGGTAATGCAGTGTCATGGTTGTGTGATTTTCCAGAGGCCAGTTTTCCATTCCATTGCTTCTTTTCCCCTTTATCTATGTTCTGTTGTTACTTAACATTTTTATTGGAGAATTAGAGGAAAGGTGATTAAATGTAAACTAGGTGGTTCTGTTTTGACTTAGTAGTACCTTTGATAAAAACTATTATCTCAGTTGAGAATTTGGCTAAATAAAATGTTACCATAAAAAACAAACAAACAAACAAAAAAACCATTGCTGTCGAGTCCATTCTGACTCATAGTGACCCTATAGGGCAGGGTAGAACTGCCCGTAGGGTTTCCAAGGAGCAGCTGGTGGATTTGAACTGCCAACCTTTTGGTTAACAGCTGTAGCTCTTAACCACTATGCCACCAGGGTTTCCAAAGTGTTACCATAACAGACTTAAAATTAAGGTTGCTGCTTGTCAGTTAATGGGATTGGCATAGGCTTAAATCTTTGATGCCCTGGGGAATGTCCTGTCTGGAGAAGTTGTTTTCCTTAATGAGCACAGCAGTCTTCCTAGTCCATGCTTATAGCTCTAGAAGATTTTGGGGACTGGGCAAAATAGGATTAAACTGGGAAATAATTTTTTAAAGGATTGGAATTTATCAAAAATAATAATAGCTAAGTTTTTGTTTTGCTGTGTTTGAACCATTTTATGCTAAACACTGTACATGAATTATCTCCTTTAATCATCACTGATCCTGAAGTGAGTGCTATCACCACCCCTGTTTGATAGCTGAGGAAACCGACTCTGAGAAACAGCGGGATTGGGTGGAGTGGGCAGAAGGTTGGCTACTTGTATTTTGATAGCTTTGACTTTGGGAAGACAGGTTTGTCTTTTACCTGAAAGGAAAGAAATTTTGACAGGCATTTTGCGTGTAGATTTCTATTTTGCCAGTGAAAGAAGGAGGTTGAAGTGGTTATTATTTGTTCATTGGTCTAGGGTGTGTGAGATCTAGTCTTTTTCATTTTTGGTGATGGTCATTTTTGGCTTATACCCCAAGAGCTTTTAATTTTCTACAGAGAATTTTACACGCAGTACATCTCATTTGTTGTGCTCATGTATAGAATCTCCCCCCACCCCACCCAAAAAAACCCAAACCTGTTGCTGTCGAGTTGATTCCAACTTATAGCGATCCTATAGGACCGTGTAGCAGTGCCCCACAGCGTTTCCAAGGAGCACCTGGTGGATTAGAACTGCCAGCCTTCTGGTTAGCAGCTGGTCTCTTGACCACTGCGGTATGGAATAGCATGCTTTCATTGCTGATGAAACTTCAACATTAAAAATTAAATACTTTTCTGTGTTTTTGCTTTCTTTTTAGTTATTGTTCAGTATTGTTACTGGAATCTTTTTTTCCCACTTTTAGATCTTGATTTTTGCTTCCCCAACAACTTGTCTGATACTTTTTCTATCCTCTTGCTCCTTCACCCACATACAAGTTACGAGAGGGGTGCTAGCCCACTGAGGCTTGTGTGATCGCTCCGTTGGATGGGATGCAATTCCCTACCTGGCCCTTGGGTGCTAGGGACACGTCACCTGGTCTTTTTTTCTTTTAAAAGAATATGAGCTCTAATGTGATTTCTCACCCTTCTCTCTTTTTAGTGGTGAACGTTGTTGGTACTTCTCATCTTTCTCATTCCCGTTTTCTTCGGGGATGGATTGTTCCCTAAACTACTCTGTCTCTTCCTTTTATCCCATTTAGGTTCCATGCAGAGGTTAATATTTTGTATAGTATTTAAAAATGTCTGTTCAGTTATTTATATTTAAAGTGACTTGTATTCAGCAGTGTGGGGAGGGGGCTGTGTATGTGTTAGCATAGGGGGTTTTAGAGCGGAAAGGATTTTACTTGAGAAAAGAATCCCTGAAAAATTTTGTCTATGTCTGGTATTTCCTATAAGAATGGCCCACTACCAATTAATTGTAGTTAGCACTGGAGGTTAATTGCATTATAGCCTTGTTTCTTGGTTCCTTGCGACTTTGTTCATCCCTCCCCCTCCCCTTGACCCCCCAGTCTAGAGCAGCATGTGTTCTTGTTAATTGCTGTCCAGTTGGCTCTGATGTTTGGCGACCCTAGGTATAACGGAATGAAAGTTACCCGACCCTGTGCCGTCTTCGAAGGTGTGAGTCCATTGTTGCAGCTATTGTGTGTTGCCTTCCAACCTAGGGGGCTTATCTTCTGGCACTATATTGAGCAATATTCTATTGTGATCCATAGGAGTTTTCTTTTCTTTTTTCCTCTGCTGTTTTCGGAAGTAGATCTCCAAGCTTTTCTACCTAATCTGTCTTAGTCTGGAAGCTGCCCTGAAACCTGTCTATCAGAGGTGACCCTGCTGGTATTTGAAATACTGGTGCACAGCTTCCAGAATTACAACAACATATAAGCCACCACAGTATGACAAACTGACAAGACGGTGGTGGAGACCACCATGTAGTGCGCGTTTATCCTTTTCATTCCTCGGGTCTACCTTAAATCTTCTTGTGCTACCTCTCTACCCTCCCTTGCCTTCAGCCTGGCTTCGCTGATGAGCTCAGTCCTAAGCTGGAAGCAAAGCTTCATCTCATGATTTCAGTTTTGTCCTGCCCCTGCGGTAGCTTCTGCCACTTACCTCATACAGTGAACACGATTCCTCATCATGAATGACCTTGCCATACCATTAACAGACTCACCGCTTATGGAATTACCCTTTCCACTCCTCTTCTGTGATTTTACTGACAGACTGCTCACCCTTCCCCATGTGCATTTTGCCCTCTGCTGCCCCTCTTCATCAGAGCTAAAGTGTCTCATCCTCGAGACTCGCTGCTTTCACAGAACTTTCTAGAGGAACCTGTTTTGGTTCTTAAGTTTTAATGAACGTTTCCATCCCTCTTCTTCATACTTCTTCAAACATCAGCCACCGTGCAGATCTGACTTGACTTTTTGCTGTGTGTCAGGGGGCAGTGGTCGTCTTGGCAGTCTTCTGAAGGCACTTGCTTTCTGCTTCAGTAAATATTCCACATAACCCCGGCACTTTCAGGGAGAAGACTCTTCCCATCCCCACTCCACATCTAGCTTATCAGCAAATCCTGTCATCTCTCTTTTCACTATATCCAGGTAGCTTCAACTTCTCACCACCTCGACTGCTGCCCTGTGGTCTCAGCACGGTCACCTCTCGCCTGCTTTGTCGCTCTGTCTCCTCACTGGCCTCCCACTTCTGCCACTGCTTCCCTCCTGCATGTTCCCTGCAGGTCGGAGGAGCCTCTGCTCACAGCCTTCCCCTGGGTGCCTACTCTCTCAGTGTAAAGCTGAGGTGTCCACATGACCTGCCTCCGAGTTATCCTGGACCTCATTCTCATACCCCTGGCCATACTGGCCTCCTCACAGGCCAAGCTTCCTGCTGCTCAGGGCTCTGGCATCACCCCTGGCCTCTGCCTGGGATACTTCCTTCCCCTTGCCTCTTGTACTCAGAGGTCACCTTCTCAGGGTGACCTTCCCTGACCACTCTGTTGATGATGTAGCCTCCCCTGTTGCCAGCGTGGGCCACACGCCCGTTGGCTGTTTCTTCATGGTATTTATTGCCATCTGGCTTGCTGTACGCTCCACTCCCGTCTCCCGCTAGAGCAGAGGCTCCATGAGGACAAGCGTTTTTACCTGTTCTGTTTGTTCCTCTGGCTCCAGGATATAGCAGGTGCTCAGCAAGTGTTTGTTGAATAACCCGACTTTTCATATACCTTGGTAGTGCATACTGTGGTTTTCTTCTTTGTGGGGGCGACGGGGTGGTCACCAGAGTGTCAGCTTTTCACCTGCCGCCTGTGTTGTTGCACCTTCTGGAACTGTTGAAACACCTCTTCCCACTTCTGTTCTGCGCATTGGCCTCCTAGCTGCTTGACATGGTCTTCAGGCTAGGAAGGAATGAATGTTCCCAGGAGATGCAGTATAATGATGTTTGTTAAATAACTGGCCTGATTTTATACCAAGGTTTAAGCCACCTGGCTCTGGATGAGGATCTGAGAGGGTGGCTGCACTGTAGATTAGTCCTCTGCTTCGATCCTTTTCTTTCTGCCCCGACTTCCTATTCCTGCTTATTTCTGGATGGCTGAGGTTGCTGGAAGGCTGGCCACGACATGAGAGAGTGTTGCTGTGCTTGTACCTTCTCCTCCTGCAAGGCCCGTCACCTGGTCTCCCCCTGACTGCACAGCACCAAAAAGCTTCTAGTGTAATTCTTAGGAACAAGACCCTTTAAATGAAGGTTTGTCCTCGCTGGTCATTAGTTTTCCTCTTTGCCTGTGAAGTGGACTGACTGTATCTTCAGGTCTTTTACAACTCCGATGACCTTGAGTCATCTAGGCTAGTTTCTGGGTGGCATTTTTCAGATGAATAAAATGTAGCGCTGTCATATTGCAGGATCATAGTTCAGAGGGGAAAACAGTTGCTGGCAGGTTGACTCTGACTCCTGGCGACCCCCTGTATGTCAGAGTAGAACTGTGCTCCATGAGGTTTTCAGTGACTGATTTTCTGGAAGTAAATCACCAGGGCTTTCTTCCAAGGAGCCTCTGGGTGGACTCAAACCTCTAACCTTTTGGTTAGCAGCTGAGAGTGTGAACTGTTTGCACCACCCAGGGACCCCCACCACGGTTTGAAAAGGAGGGACATGTCCCTGGCACTGCTCTCCCTTTCTGAGGTGGGCCTAGCTCCTGGTCAGCCCATATCCTGGTGGTTAGATGTGTCTAGCTTCAAAGTTTCCAGCCACCAGAGTTGAGGGAGATAGTAAGAGCAAGCAGGCAGCAAACAGCTTGGCTTTTAGAAGCATCTCAGCACGGCCAAGTGAACTTGCACTGAACCAGTGGCACCAAGTCAGTTCCCTGGGGCTTTTCCAGCATTTGTCTCTGTATTGAATTTTGTTCTTATTCCTGAAACAGAGTGGCCACTGAAACCAGGAACTAGAACTGCTGGAAAATACCTTCGGAAACCGCTGTGTTGCTTGGTGGAGAAAAGGTAGTTCAGATGCTGAGCTGGATGCTAGTTTTTTCTCCCTCAGTTTTTTTCTCTTTAAAGAGGGCTTGATTTACCTTCTTCCCTGTTTGTTAAGGCTTTACACAGGCTCTTAGAACAACAAGTCTTTAATGGTACCTGCCATGAGGGTGCAATGTGAAATCCTGCAAGAGCTGTCCAGGGCAGCGCTGGTCACGGGCCTGACGGGACTGTCCAACGACCAGATGGGGCTGCCAGGCAGTGTCTGCTCTGTGTGTTCAGTGACCTGAGGGTGCTTTCTCTTTGGGAACCAGTTTTATGTGCAGATGCTAACGCTCCATAATCATCCGCTAAACCCGAGCAGGTGAGAGTCAGGAAATCCAAATTCATTGCGCTTGTGACCTGGCCACACTGCCCACACGTGTATCCAGGTCTGAAATCAGAGACTGCCACATACAGTAACACTCGAATTGCAGACGGGAGCCGAGTTGCTGTTGCCGTGGGAACTATAACTTTGAATTTCCAGACTTTGACATGATTAAAGTCTCAGACTTAAAGTCCCTCTGTGTGTGGTAAGTTTGTTTTTTATTTTTAACTCCAAACTGAAAATAAAAATTGCTGTAGATTGGGATGGGTTGGAGAAGCAGACTGTAAAGGGAGGAGGCCTCTTGCAAACCACATGTAACGTTGTCACATCCTGTCTCCTACCTCTGTCTGCGTCTAGCCTGTCCTCACACAGACCCTCCCTGCCCACCAGGACACACACCTCCATCACCCCCAGGGAGAAAACTTGGCACTTTGCTGTGTTTTACTGACCTAGTGATAATCCTGATAGAGAAATAAGGGTTTATATGCATTAGGAGTTCTTTTTTTTTTTTTTTTTTTAAACCAATAGTCTGCTCTTCAAATACAGGGGATCATTTAGCAGGTTTCTTAAAATTCGGGACTTTTTAAATGACAAGTGGGGGCTTCTCAAGTACTCTGCCTGGATCTTGGTGATGGAAGGAATATGGAGAACGGGAAAGCAGAGCTTGTGGGTCATTTCCTCTTTAAAAAGTTTTCATTAGAATTCTAGATCGATTGATATACCAGTAATGGAATTGACTTTAAAAAATCCAACAAACGAGAAATGTTGTACCTGGGACTTGAACATTTCTTGGCCATGGAAATTGTGGGGCCAAATTTCTCTTTGAAAGAAATCTTAAGCATTCATGTGCACGTGTGTGTGTGTGCGTGCACGTGTGTGCGTAAAACCTCGTTCTCTTCTTTAAGGTTGAAAACCTCAGGTGTCATCCTGGTACTTAATTTTACAGATTCATGGAGACCTTGTAGCACTTTTTTCCTCATAAACACCCGTCACATTTCTCTCAGTACCTGAGCATCTGTGATGTGCTGTGTGCCTGCTGTGCTCTGTCCCATCTGGGCTTTGTAGAACCCTGTGAGAGGTTTCAGTCAGTCTCGGGGTCTCCAGGGCTCACACTGACAAATGGAAGATAGGTAGTTAGAACCCTCAAGTCCAGTGCCTTTTTTCCCAGGACCTCCAGGAGCCTCATGACCCCATCCTTGGTAATTCGTGCAGAAAGCCAAGGCAAAACCTAGCCCCCCTGATTCTTAGGTTTTCACGTTTTCTTGCTGATAATTCTAGAGCTGTGATGAGGGGAAGGTATGACCTATGAGAGAGTACAGTGTCTGTGTTTTAAAACTCACTCATACTTGAAAACTACAGAATACACCTTCTGCTGTTCGTCTTTGTGTATGTCCCCCCCCGCCCCCGAAGTCTTGTTTAGCAGCACCGGAAGAGCCAGGTGAGGAGGGAACGGGCCCTAAGTCAGTGGGAGCTCCACGCGCAGGTTTCTGTACTCTCTCCACCACCTCGAGGAGATGGGACGGACTGATGGCTTAGCTCTTCCAGGTGATGACCCAGCACTAGACGTGGAATTCGTTTGTCACCAGGTGCGTTGCACACTGAGAACCTTACGTAATTCTAAATTTGTTGGTCATATCCTGAAATAGACATTATATATGTACCTCATAATGGCCTTAGCAACAACGTCTTGTTAAAAAAAAATTTTTTTTAATGTGCTGTACCTACTCCAGCATAATTTTGGGTAGCAAATAAGTTTGTGTCCTGAAGTGGTCATGAACGACCTCTGGCACACATGAGGTGACACAGAACATCTTTAAATAATGGCACAGAACAAGCTCATTGTTCTAGTGAAAATACACTCTCACTCACTTTGGTTATTTTTTCCCCATACACAGTAGGTTTTATAGTCTATGCGCAGTACTGATTTTCGATGAAGATGCAACTTTGCCCCCTAACATTTAGTCGAGAGGTGGGAACAGCTGAGATGCTGCGCTCTGGAACTTATACATATGATTGTATATAAATAAATGTAGATTTGTAAAACCTGGCAATCTTCATGAATGGTGGTGAAAGATTCGGTTGTCTTTTTCAGAGCATTGCCATGTGGTTGGCGATTTAAATAAGCAGCACTTTGTTGATCTTGATGAAGTGAATGCACTTGATTGGTCTTCTTGGCAAAGCAGGGTATTTGTGATCACACACTTAGAATTCTTTTTTTCAGAGTGTTTATGTTATTTTTCCTTCTAGGCGTTTTTGAGGTATTGTTTTTATACTCTGTGTTGAAAATATGCTTTTTTAAATTGATTGTAGAATAGAGCTTTGTTAATAAAATTATTAAAAATGGTCAGGCAGAATGACTTAGTTATTTTTATATTTTCCTGTAAAAACAGCCTCAGTTAAGTGAGCCACAATGAGCCATGATGTATTTCCTCCATCAGGATGGAAAATAAGCCATTTATTATTTCGGCTCTGACTCACCATGAACCTGCTGACACTGGGATGTTTTAAAAATCATAATCATAAGGAACAGGTTAGGGCAGAAACTTGGATGCTGGGCCTAGGATTACCTGCTTATTACAATGTTTTACAACTTGGATGCTTTAGGTTTTCTGGCACAACCTCATAAACCTCATACACTAAACACCCCCTTGTTGTACAGTTACTGCTTGCCAGTTTTAGATGGTGCCAAATAGACAGATGCCTCATCATAATTACCATTTTTTTAAATTTCACTGTTATAAGCATATATATAAATAGGTGGTTATCTCTTTTCCCTTCCCCCAGTGCTCCCTTCTCCTCACAGAAAGAAATCTGGATGTCCTCATTTAGTAAAGATGGGGCAGCAGAAGAATGAGGAATGTCTGTGGTAGATGGATGCTACACATTCTCAGTGTTTTAGGATCGACAATATAAGATACATGTGATTGCAAAGAAAACCAGTTATGTTGAACTACAGTTACCAGATTGTCATGGTGTAGATGTGCTTCTTTATCAGTACATTAAATAACAAGACTTAGTGGCAGGTTGCTATGATTTTGAAACAGTATTTTTAATTTTCAACAGCAAGTGTCTTGTGACGATATCAGGTTCCTGTTGGTGTCAGGGTCACATGTACTGCTAATACTTACTATGATCTGTTGCCTATGTGCATACCTGAAAGAAATGCTGACTTTTAGTGAGAGGGTAGTAAAAATGAAAACATGATATTTTTCCCTACTCAGGTTCATCAATCCCCTGAGATCTGTCCATGGAGTCTAGGTTAAGAACACCTGATCAAGAAGGATTTTACTTCTTTCTGAAGGATTTCTTTAGACATCAGTTTGAATATATGCAAATCCTGTCTTCCTCAGAGGGAGGGGTGTTTAACCCTGTTGTCCTGGTTCAAATTCTAATTAACTATCTACAGTTTAAAATGGGAGAATTAGCCTTCATTTTCCTAAGAAAATCACCAACTCTTCTGTCATCAAAAGATGGATGTCCTCAAACCTTTATTTTTTGTGGTGTGGCATAAGTGGACTCATATGTTATGAGTACTTATGCATAATTCCATACACACTCCAGGCATATAATACTGCATATACTGATTATTAGATATATAACATGCAGAAATTACATCCTTTCCAAGGAAAGTATATTCCTCTTATTTTATAAGACAGAAAGAAGAATAAAGAAGGGAAACAAACTGCCCTTGTCATGCCCAGCAGAGGGAAGAATAAGCTGTAGGTTTGCAGGTCAGTACTCCACCCTCCAGGTGACTTGGTTCCATAATGTGTTTTGTCTTCATTTTGCTCAGTGTAATTTTACTCAAGTCTTCAGAGCTTCAGAAATTACAAGTGATAACGATAATTAATGAGATTTGAGTAGTTTCAACACAGTGAGCTACGTACTGGAATCAGAAAACAGCAAAATTGAAGGACATTTATCTAAAATTTACATTGGGGGTCATTGTTTTATGTTACCTTGATTTGGACACCCTTAAAAAATATCAAAAACGGTGCATTTTAACATTTTTTCAAGCTGAGGTTTTTAAGTAGCTCTTTAAAAATCTTGAGTCCCTACAGTGAATGGGCACATGTACTCCCTCCCCACCTATCTTGAGGATCCACTGTGTGAGTTGAGAAGTACCTCTAATAAATTAACTGTGATCGTGACAAATTTTACTGCTTTGAAGGGAGAAGGAGGCATTTCGTGAAGTGATACTGAAAAGGTAACATTTTTTTCCCACCCTCTTAAGTAATACCTGCCTTAAGAATCAGTAAAACATTTGAAGATGAGACTTTAATTTGGTGACATGTTCTTTTCTGAAGAGAAGTTGAATAAAAGATGGCCTAGAGGAATTAGTAAAGTGGAAATAAAAAAAAGTGATTGCTGCTTAGTTTGTTTAACAGAGTATTTGGGTAATACTCTGAGGGGATACAACAGTGGCAGATATCCTTAACCAGAAGCATGTGTTTTTGACTTAAAGGTTAAGACGTTGCATCAGTCAGCTTTGGTTGCGTAACAAACAACCATAAAAATCTCAGTGGCACACAAGAAGCATTTGTTTGTGCTCACATGTGTTAGGTTGCCTGGGGCAGCTCCTTCATTGTTCTCATTTTGAGGCCCAGGCTGGAAGGTAGGTGACTGTCTGGAGTGAGTTCTTCTCTTGGCGATCAATGCCATATGTGCAAGAGGGCAAGCCTTACTGCACAAGCATGTTCCCATCCTCTGCTAGCATCAGGTCTGCCAGCATCCCATTGGCTGAAGCGTGTCATGTGGCAGAGCCTGAAATAAAGGAGTAGCGAAGTGCAGTTCATCCATCACGAGGCCGTAGAAATACAACTACAGGGGAGTGAAGACTTGGAACCAATAATTCCGTCCACCACACACGCTAAAAATGTTAGCAGCTGAGGTGAGCATTTGGTTCTGAGAGTACATGGTGTTTTGTCATTTTCTCTGCCTTAAGAAATACCAGTTGGATTTCTTCATATAATGTGGACTGAATTTAACCCGTCACAAGAGACGTTATTACTGTCAGGCAAGGGGAGTGGAAAGAGCATTGAGCTAGGACTCGGAGATCTAGGGTCTGGCTCATGTGCACCTGACGAGCACCCTAGGCAGTCACTTCATTTTTCTCTGCCCTGGGCCTCTGTTTCCTCATCTGTAAAAGGAAGTTGTTGGACTAATCTCTCTCTTAGGGTCCTTCTCACACTAGAATTGCCGTTTTATTTCGTCCATATGCAGGCTTCATTTCTTGCATCTGCAGTCCCACCTTTATGTTGCCAGGTATTGGAAGGATGTAAAGCCTCGGAAAAGCCCAAAGACAACAGAGTGACTTTAGTGGCCGAAGGGGGATAAATGGGGGCGAGACTAAGACTAGTGAGTGTTGTAGGGACTTTATCTCTGTGTATTGTATATGTAGTGTGAAATAATCACTGTTGAATGCCATGTTTGAGATCATGGAATCCCCCAGTAGGCTCTAAACTCATTGAGAGTACAGACGGTGCTGTAGTTACCATTCATTCCTTCACAGTGCCTGGCCCAGTGCCTGACACACAGTAGCGCACATTTGGAATGAAGGAAAGAGGAGGCCCCAGACGGGAAATTAGTGAGGGAATAATCCCTTAGTTTGGACTCTTTTAAATATTGAGCTGATGAAGTATCTATAAGAAGAATGTTGGTTTTCTCATGCTCATATTTAGTGGCTGGTCTGCTACTGGGGATTTGGAATGTCACACTAATCCAAGAATTTGACAACATGGATGTAGACATCATATACTTTTTGACCCCCTGTTATGTCCAAGGCATTTTGCCAGGCACTGAAGGTACGGGACAAGGAAACATGGCTTCAGCACTCCAGTTTTCTTGTGTGTAGTCTGGAAGACACATGTGTAAACAGAGTTGTAGCACCACAGGCCGCCTGCTGTGACTGAGCAAGGCAAAGAGCTGACAGGCAGGAGGCACCTGTGAACTCTGGCCAGGAGGAAAGGGGTGGCCTCATTCAAAGAAGCCTGGGTCTCCACTGAGGGCTGGCTAGACTGAGGGGTTAGTGGAGAGCCTTTCTGGAAGTGTGAAGTGGCGGAATGTACTTAGGGAGCCCAAGCACAAGTTCTGAAGAGAGAAGCAGGTTGAGGGAAGGCTGGGAGCGCAGACATGGTCAGGTCAGAGAGCCTGTATGAACTTGATCCTTACTCGATGGAAAAAAGAAGTTACTGAGGGGTTTTAATGAGAGTCCGAGATGTCATTAGCTGTGCTTTTTGAGAAAGCGGCAGTAGGAGTGCAGTGGGGAAGCTGGATGGGAGAGGGTGCAGGACTCTCCAGATTGCAGTAGTTCAGACCATGGCTTGGGGAGGGTAGAGGGGCAGAGGGGGAGGATGAGAGGATGACAGAGATGACAAGTAGGATCCTGTGTGGACATCAGGTTCCACACACAGCCTTCCTCAGGTCACTCTTGGCACCCCATCTCTCCCCTGCACCCCAAAGAAAAGAGAGCATGACGTGCAGTCACTAAAAACTCCCTTTTCATAAGCTGGTAGAAGCTTGGTATGTTGCTAGCCCTGAAATATAGTCTGTTTTGGGAAAATAGCTCTAGGTGGGTGTGACATAGTCACAGTCGGTGTTGAAAGATGATGTCACCTCAGTTTGGTAAATTATCAGCTATGTATATTTGAAACCACCTTGGTCACTAAAATAATAGATGTTACTCTGATCTTCAGTTTTCACGTTTGCTTTACCCTGCTAGGTAACATATCTGGAAGAATTGTTTTTACAGTAGTTTGGTGAAATAGAACGTACCTTTCTGTAAATTCCATTGCATTATTGTGTCAGAGTATTTTATGTCATAACAGAATCTTATCTGTTGCTCCAGGTTTGTTATTTTTATCATTGTCCAATCCATGTACACCTTCTAGATGATTAAATTCATACTTAACTAGCTTTTAAAAATTTGCCAGCTGATATTAAGAGGCAAGTCATAGTGGTTATTGTTGGAGGCATTATTGCTGTCATCTCTGGCATCCTTGTAGGCACTAGTTGATTGGTTTTGCCAGCCCTGCATTTTCATTGATCACCGGTGATAATGTTTCTTCCTTTGTGCATAGACGATGACACGGCCTCTGCCTTTGGTCAGAGCTCTCACAGGAAGTGGCTAGAGAGAGGTATAAAGGGAGCCACTTGGGGGCTCAGAATCTAGAAAGATTACGTCAGATGCACCAGAAAACACGTGGCCGAGGCTTAAGATGGGCAGTGACGGTTAGAGAGAATTTCAACAGGCAGAGACCAGGCAAAGAAGGGATTCGGGGTGGCGGGAGAGCCTGAACAAAGGAAGGTCATGGGAGAGGGTGGCTGCCGAGGGACCTGAGAGGTACGTGTGGCTGAACTTGGATAACTGAGACGCTAGAAAGTTGGTGGTGGTAGTGCCCCGTCATTTGTATTCGAGAGTAGGGAGCTCTTGAGCAGGGGATATTGTGTTTGTGTGTATGTGTTGCTGACAATGATCATGTTAAAGTTTTAAGTACCAACTGTTGAAGTACTGGACTGCTTAGATCATTTCTCTATAAGGAATTACAACAGAGCATCTGCAAACAGACTGTAATTCTGCTGCAGCTTTATTCCTCAACCAGGGAATAAGGTAATATGACCAAGTGGCAGATTGAAAGAGTTTTATTTTTCTACTTGGTTATTTATCCTGTAAACATTTATTACTAACTGTATTTTTTTAAAATAATACTGTGTTTTCAGTGAAAGTTTACACAGCAGTTTAGGTTCTCATTCAGTAATTTCTACACAAGTTGTCCAGTGACATTGGTGACATTCTCCACAGTGCATGAACATTCTCATTATTTCCGTTCTGGTTGTTGCATTTCCGTTAATCTCGTTTCCCTGCCCCCTTTCATTCTCATTTTTGTTTTAAAGTAATTGTTGACCGTTTGGTCTCAATAGGTGATTTTTTTTAAAGGAACATAGTGCTTATAGGTGATATGCATTATTTTGTAAGCCAGTTTGGCTACAAGGTGACCTCAAGGGTTAGTTTTGGTTCAAGGTTTAAAGAGAGTCTCAGGGCACTAGTAATGGGGAGTCCTCCAGTCTCAACCAGTCTAGTAGGTCTGGTTGGTTTTTGTTGTTGTTGTTAATTTATTTATGAATTTGAGGTTCTGGTGCACGTTTTTCTTCCATTCTATCAGGGTCCATCTATTGTGGCCCTGATTAGAACGATCATTAGTGGTAGCCAGGCACCGTCTAGTTCTCCTGGTCTGAGGGTAGATGAGGCCATGGTTTGTGTAGGTTATTTGTCCTGTAGACTAGTTTCTTCTTTGAGTCTTTGGTTTCCTTCTTCCTCTTTTGCTTAGGATGAGTAGAGACCGATTCTTGTATCTTAGATGGCCGCTCACAAGCTTTTAAGGCCTCAGACACTACTCACCAAACTAGGATGTAGAACATAACTTTATGAACTGTGTTATGCCAGTTGACCGAGAAGTACCACGAGACTATGGTCCTAATCCTTCAAACCCAGAAATCTAATTCCTTGAGGTGTTTGGTTATGTCTAAGAAGTATCGGTAACTGTGTCCCCTGTGTGCATACAGTCACATAGATGCATATACCTATGCATACATCTATATATGTACACATGTACATACCTGTGGCCCTGGTAGCATAGTGGTTAAGTGTTTGGCTGCTAACCAAAAGGACAGCAGTTCAAACTCACCAGCCACTCTGTGGAAGAAAGATGTGACAGTCTGCTTCTGTAAAGATTTACAGCCTTGGAAACCCTGTGGGGGCAGTTCTACAGTGTCCTGTGAGCGTAAGGTCACTGTGAGTCAGAATTGACTCGACAGTGCTGGGTTTTTTGTTGTTTTTTTTTTTTATACACATATATGCCTACTTGCATACATATATACCTGCACATATATTTTTTGGTTGTTTTTTGCTGCTGTTTAAAAATTAGATGTGCCAGAGCAATTACCAGCACGTCCATTTTTCTCGTGTACTTTTTGGTGACATTGTTTGCCTTCGTCCAGCTGTGTGCACTTCACCCTCACTAGGTGTTACCTTTCCCATCACCAAACATAACAAGTGTCTGCTGTCTAGAGAGCGATGCACCCTCCTTCCCCCACCCCTGGTAACCACTAATGAACGTTAATTTCTGTATATTTACTTGTTCGTGTCATTTCATAAAAGTGAGAACATACAATATTTGTTTTTTGTGACTGACTTCTTTCACTGTATATTATGTTGAGTGAAGTAGTGACTGTATTTTGATATTGACTTTATTCTACAGTATGTGGTTTTGCTCACTACAATATGAGGGTTGGATTATAGTTGATGATCAAATGTATGTGTGTGTGTGAGTGTAAATAATCATTTTAGGGTATTTATCATTTTTGTCTACTTAGAAGTGTTCTGGACAACTATATTGTATCTGAGGATAATTACTTTTCCTGGGAATGCCTATTTCTTCACTATTACAAACTCAGAATGTAAATTTCAAAGCTTTTTATGTTGTCACATTTTGTGGAGGTTATATGATAAAGAACCTCACTACCTAGTTTTGCTTTTCTTTTTTTTTTAAAGAGTAAATCAAGAAATACTTGTTGTTAGGTGCCATCGAGTCGGTTCTGACTCATAGCGACCCCGTGTACAATGGAACAAAACACTGCCCAGTTCTGCGCCATCCTCACAGTCCTTGTTAGGCTTGAGCCCGTTGCTGCAGTCACTGTGTCAGTCCATCTTGTTGAGGGTCTTCCTCTTTTCACTGACCTCTGCTTAGCCAGGCTTGATATCCTTCTCCAGGGACTGGTCCCCCTTGATGACATGTCCAAAGTACGTGAGAAAAAGTCTCACCATCCTCGCCTTTTAAGGAGCATTCTGGCTGTATTCTTCCAAGACAGATTTGTTTGATCTTCTGACCGTCCACGGTATATTTGGTATTCTTCACCAACACCATAATTCAAAGACATCAGGTCTTCAGAAAATCTTACAGTTCCTAAATTCTGGAGACAGAGACTTCTGGTTTCCATGGCATCTAACAGATGTCTGCGTTCCTGAGGCAGTTTGAGAACCAGGGAAAGAGTTTGCATTAGGTAGGAACCAGTTGGAATTTAGAAAGAGGGAGTTAACATATAGCTATTGTACTGCTTATAATATTAAATACATACAGTTTGGGTTTCTGTCTGAAAAGAAAATCACATCTTAACCTAGCACAGTGTGCCTTGCCCTTATACATAGGACTCTTTTTAGGAATGACAGTAATATTTACAAATATGTGAGCAAATACAGAGCTGTCTGATTTAGAGCCAGATTGCCTGTTACACGTTTCTGCAGAAGAAAGCTTCCAGCAGAGAAAGGCTTGTGGAGATTACATAGTGTCACGTTTCAGTTGTCTACAGTGCAGATTATGTGTATTTGCCATTTCATCAGAAGCTGGCAGCTTGGGACGTCCTTGCCTAGTACCAGTCTGACACAAGTCTGAAGCCATTTCAGTCAATTCTTAGAGAAGCATAAATAATAACACACAGGAAGATAAACATGCTAAGAGAACCATGTACAAACCATACCATGTGTCTCAAGCCAAGGAAATTAAAAAAAAAAAATTATCTGGCATCAAGCTAATCATGAGATAATTGGAGTTACATGTGGTCATGCGTGCATGTTAACTAGCATGTACATACATGCATATAATATACACTATCATATTCAGATTTTCTGAAAGATGGCCTTGTAGGAGCAAGTAATAAAATTCTTACACATTTAAAGTTTATCAGTTTATTAGTGCTTCTTGGGTGATAGGTCTTTTTTCTTTAAAATGGAAGCTGAAACAATTCAGGGTAATTTTATCACACTCAACATAAATCAGACGTTTAGAAATCATCTTAACAGTCTTTCCTGTCTTTACCTCTGTTTGGTACATAAGTATTTAGGGTACATCTGTGGTAGCTTCCAGCATCTACTGTGGTAGCCCTCTTAGCTGACCTTTGCTTCACCAGCTCACCGCTGTGCTGGACCCATGCTCTCAGTTCCCTCCAAAAACACCTTCCTGGTTGAATGTGGCACTCTTACTTCTTGAGCTGCCTTCTAGTACACTAGTTGAGTTACACTGTTCTTGGAAATTAGTTGTGCCTTTTCAGATGTGTTTGTTCAGTTACACTTGTTTTTATAATTACTAAAAATTAAATAGTAAATGAACCAATTAAATAAGGTCGCAGAAATAATTATTTTTAGGAAAATTATGTTGAACACTTTGGAAAGACTTAAAATTGCTGATAAATTAGATGTAGTCCCCTATAAAAGATTTTTGGGGACAGAGTGGAGAATTTTGTAGTCAGATTGCTACATAAGGGTTGGGTAGGTTCCTGCTTGCTGCACTTCAAAGAAACCAAAATAGTAAATCCTTAGAGACAGCGCATTGTGAGTATCTCAAGAAAGACTGGAATTCCAGCCAGAGGACCTTGGTTCAAAGGAAAGATTTTCGTCTTAAGCATATTCACATTTATGTTTTTAAAGTAAATGTTGAAGTTGTGTATATAATTTAAAAAAAAATTTTGTACTTTAGCTCACCTTATTTTTGATTCATTGACCTGCTAGGGTTTTGGTCTGGTTTGGATTGGATAAGAAATGTGTTTCAGACCTTGTCGGCAGTGGCATTAAGAGTGGAAATAAGACTGCCAAAAGCTGTACCTAATCTACTTTATTTGAGTTACATTTTGTTTCTCCTCGTTATCTTTTAATAACCAAACTCACTGCTGTTGAGTTGATTCTGACTCATGGTGACCCTATAGGACAGAGAAGAACTACCCCATAGGGTTTCCAAGGCTGTAAATCTGTACGGGAGCAGACTGCCACATCTTTAGGTTAGTAGCCAAGTGTTTTAACTACTGTGCCACCCAGCCTCCTGTCTTAGAACAAAATGATAGATTTATCTTAAGCACAAAGGTAAATGAAGAGAGAAATCTCAAATGCAAATAAAAGGGATAGACGTAGTAAGAAGTTGGAAGAGACCTTAAGGATTATTGCCAGTGCCCTCAATTAAAACTGAGGAAATGGCCCTATCAGATTGAGATTTGCCTTAGAGTGGCACAGCTGTTGAGTGACAGAGGCAGTGAATGAGTGAGTTGAGTGTGTGTGTGTGTTCGCGTTTACCCCTTGGTCATCCCACACTGAATTGCCTCTAGAATCAGGACCTTGAATGAACTTCTGTACCAGTTTTATGATAGAGTGAGTAGCGTGCACATGGTTATTTAAAGTGATACCCTAAGTAGTAGGGTATTGTGTTTTGTTTTGCATTTGGGGCCATCTTTACTTGTGTCAGCTGGAACCCTGGTAGTGCAGTGGTTAAGAACTCAGCTGCTAACCAAAAGGTCAGCAGTTTGAATCCACCATCCCCTCCTTGGAAACCATATGGGGAAGTTCTACTCTGCGCTCTAGGGTCTCTGTGGGTCAGAATCAACTCAATGGCAGTGGGTTTGGTTTTGGGGGTTTTGGTTACTTGTGTCAACTAAAAAGGGTATGCTGCTAATCTGTACCCAGATCTCTGGCACGGATCCTGGAAAAGCCGTGAAATGATTGGCAATTAGTTCCCCAAAGATGGTGTGTTAGGGGCTATGTAAATCATACCTCCTAGAGAAGAAATGTGTTGGGTTGAAATTAAATGAACAGTTTTTATCTATGTAATCTTATATGACAAGACATGAGTATTAATAAAGCCATATTAGCAGTTAAAGATAAATATCTCCTCATTGGTGTTTGACAAGTCTTTTAATATTGCTAATATGAATTTCATTCTCTTTTACATTGAATAAGTACATTGATTATGTGTCTCCCCACCCCCCACGTTTACTCCCCAAGGGATTTGTTTTAATAAGTTTTATGCTTTGAACTTAAAATTTTTCTTGTTTGTCCTCAAGTGAGACTGGGGAGAATGAGAGGGAGGAAGGCTCTTCAACTTTCCTTTGAAAGCTTTTATTTCATATACTTACTCCTTTTGAAAATTTCTCTGTGTACAGCAGGCTTAAAGTTTTTTGCAGATTACTAATTAAAATGCCAGAGAATGTGATCCAGATACACAGTCCCTTAGTTGTGCATGTGCCAGTTCTTTCTGTCAGACTTACCTTCAGAAATTTACGGAAGGGAAGCATACCTATCTACAGTTAAGGCATAGGTTGGTTATTTAATTTGTAGTAAATAAACAAAATAAAAGTTTAATTTGTTCCAGTCATGATGGAATCGAAAATAAGGTAAAGTGAAAACCAGAATGCTTGTCTTCTTGCTTCAGTGCTGTGACTAAGATTTATGTGAAATCTTTCTGTATGGGAATTCAACCAGTGCCTCTTGGTTATGAAAACTATGCATAAATAATTTCATTATTAACAATAACATATGTACCTCTAGTGTTCCATTAACTTTATTTTTTAATTCCTAATATTTGAAAATGTAGATAAATACTCTCTTGGTATTTGTTTACTTAACAGGTCTGAACTGAGGGTCTCTGGTGATATTTTCATTCTAAAGACTTAGCAGATCAAGATGTTTATGATAAAATTGTGCTTGTACATAAGATATACTTAGTTAACTATCTTTTTCAAAAGAATAACAAAGCAAGAATAATATCTTTTACAAACGTGCCCCCTGCAATCTGATAAAACAAAGCCGGTTAACCACTGAGAGCTTTACTAGTTCCAAAATTTTGTTATATTGAAGTATCTCTTAAGTGCATTTTAGGGAGTTCAACAGATTAATTTGTTTAGATATTCTTGAAGACTTGATGAGAACAAATATGACTTTAAATTTGTATTTATAATTTAATACATATAATCATTAAAGAAAATTTGAAAAATAAGGAAAAGAGTCGGCCATGTTTCTTCAGTTAAACACAGCTACTGTGTTAATATTTTAGCATTGTTTATTTTCTGTGCATTACCTTTTAAAAATTGCTGCTTAAAGCTGTATATAAAACGTGCAAATTTACTTTAGCAGAGTGAGTTCAGTCAGGGTAATCTAAAATATAATCATTGGCAACATAATTGGAAGTGACTTGATCTGATAAAAATTAGATTCAAGTCAAAAGTTAAATTCTACTTTTTATAGTGTCTATTGTTGTCATTTAGAGAAAAAAAACACGCTTCGGTTTAGGGATACTAATTTGATACCCCCAAAGACTGGGCTTTAATGAGCAAGTTTATCAGTTGTCATTCGGTAGAGGTTATCATGAGTGGTTGCCATGAGTGAGAATTGACTCGACGGCCGCTGGTTTTTTTTTTTTTTTTTTTATCATGGGGGAAGAAATAAGAGAAAATGGAGAAATTGGGTTATAACCTGTGGCTGTGGGTTAAGTTTATATATAAACTGAACATAACCTCAGGCCTTTGCTTCTATACACATCATCACAGGTTTTCTGTTTTTTTGTTCTCTTCGACTTTTATTTGTAGTGGATTTCTTGAGGAAGGATCACCACTGGTTGGTTGTAATTATCTAAAATTTAGAGGATTAGGAAGTCTAAATGAAAGTCTAGTGTGAGATCCAATTTAGACAGAAATTTGAATGCACCATTTAGTGGATTTTCTTTTAAATCATTACTGGTACTATGCAAATTGAGTTAGAGTCTTGAGTATTAAAAGCACCTTTGAAGTAAATTAGACAGTTTGGAAGCTCCATTAACTCTTTCAGGGTACTAGGCTACTATTTAGTGTACCCAAACAATATAATTTACTAAATTTAGTATGTCCAGTCACTAATTTGCAAGTAGTACCTTGAAGATGCTGGAAAGAGTTAATGAAGCTCCTGAAGTACCTGACTCTGCGTTTGCAATGGCCGGTCTTGAGAAAAAGTGTCTTTAGACTGAATACCTATTAGGCAGTGAACTCTTGCTGAATTTATGCGGCAGTCTTAAGGTTTTTATCCGACTCTCCCACTATTCGTTTCCCTTTGCAAACTCCTTTTTCTCACTTTGTGTGTGAGCATTCCCGAAGGTTCAGTCGTCTCTGCTGTTCTTGGCAGTCTGCTTGCTTCTCACTGGCTTCAGCTGGTCACCTTAATACGAATGGTGTCTGAGGACCCTTTTAGTTCTAGATGTGTTGTTCTTCACCTTCCTTGTCTCCATCTCCACATCTTTTCCTGAGCTAATTTCTCAGTTAACTGGTTACCAAATGGGTATCTTACTGTTGCCTTAAACTTACATTCTTCTCTAAAACTGGTTTTCCCTCCTGACTTTATTATTTTAATTGCATTTACCACCATTCTTTAGTAGTCCTGTCATCTGTCTCCACAGTGGAGCATCTAGTTGATGATGCTTTGAGTTTTGCCTTGTCTTCCCTTCCCTACTCTGGTCCTTGCTACTTCATGCTGTTGGCTCACTGCCTCCAGTTTCTCTCTTCTTCACCCTACCCTGGGCAAGATGCTAGATCAAATTCCTTGATGTATGGCTTTAATTTTGTCATTTACCTCCTCTCAAAAACTCTCAGATACTCTACTGCCTTGAGGATAAAGATGGAAATTATTTTTCCTGGCATTCAAGGCCACCCATCATCTGCAAATCTCATCTCTCCACCTTCATTTCCTACAAACTTCACTGCTTAGTCTCCTCTGCCAGCCCCCACCTTCCACGCCCTAGGTCATCTCCTCCCTCCAGTTTGTTTGCCTTACTCTGTTCCCCCAGCAGGGCATTCCTTTTTCTCTCTCCACACTGGTCCTTCTAGAACCACTCAGTGAAAGAAGCCAGGCTTGAAAAGGTACATTCTGCACAATTCCGTTTGTATGAATTTCACTAAACAAGCAAATCTAATTTAAGTGTTAGACGTCAGAATAGTGGTTACCTATGGGGAAGGGATAGGAGCCCCAGTGTTGCAGTGATTTAGTGCTAGGCTGCTAACCCAAAGATCTGCAGTTCAGACGCACCAACCTGCTCCACAGGAGAAAGATGTGGCAGTCTGCAACCGTAAGATTTACAGCCTTGGAAACCCAGTAAGGACAATTCTACTCTGTCCTGTAGGGCTGCTACGAGTAAGAATCCACGCGACGCAACAGGTTTATGAGAAAGGGATAGGTCATTGGTGGTTCAGTGGTAGAATTCTGTCTTTGCATGCAGGAGACCCACTTTTTTTTTTTTTAATTTCAATAATGTGGTTTTTTTTTTAATATTTTATTGTACTTCAGGTGAAGGCTTACAGAACAGATAGTTTCTCATGTAACAGTAACACACATGCTGTTTTATGACATTGGTTAACAACCCC
>NW_004444141.1:853339-878275 GCF_000243295.1 Trichechus manatus latirostris
GGGGAATGTTTTCAGCCTCTCTCCATTAAGAATGATGTTGGCCGTTGGTTTTGCATAGATGCCCTTTTATGTTGAGAAATTTCCCTTCTATACCTATTTTGTTGAGAGCGAGACCCACGTTTTGATTCCCAGCCAATGCTCCTCACCCACAGCCGCCACGCACCTGTCTATCTGTGGAGGCTTGTGTGTTGCTAGGATGCTGAACAGGTTTTAGTGGAGCTTTCAGACTAAGGCAGACTAGGAAGAAGGTCAGGTGATCAACTTCTGGAAATCAGCCAGTGAAAACCCTGTGATTCAGAGAGGGTTGATCCGCAGCCAATCATGGGGATGGTGCAGGAATGGGCAGCATTTTGTTCTGTTCTGTTGTGCGTGTGGTTGCCGTGAGTCGGGGGCCAACTCGACAGCAGCTAACAGCAGCAACTTGGAGAAGGGGCTACTGGCTGAGTGGGGGCATGAGAGAGCCTCATTCTAGGGTGCTGGTAATGATGTGAGTGGTGGTTGGTTACACATGGACATACAGATGTAAAAATTCATTGAGCTGTACACAGAAGGCTTGAGCACTTGACCATGTGTAAGTTAAACCTTAATAAAACAACTAAAATAATGCCTACCTTATAAGGCTGTGGTGAGGGTTAAATGAGGTAATGTGTATAAAATGCTGAGCATGATAACTTGCATGTGGAGGAAAAAATTCCATCTCTTGTATAGGCAGAAGTAGTCTTTCTCACTCTGTTGAATTATATAGCAAGTATGCCCCAGCAAGACTAATTTTGCTAATAATTTGGCATGGAGACATTTTTCTGGTATTGTTTTCTTCACATGTCTTCTGTTACCATGTTTATTTATCAGTTGACATCGTTGATATAATCAGTTGTGGATATCTGGTTTTATTTTTGTTCATTGTAAAATTTTGGCCATCAATAATGGAGTAGAAAATACTCTTTGCAAAATTGTACACAGCACAAAAAAAGATCCTTGAGTTTATATTAGAAGTATTTTACACAGCAAATGTAAGATTGGAGTTATTTCCTTGACTCTTCTAGTTACCAGGAAAACAGCCGTTAATGGGACTTATGGGAAGAAATTTTAGAACTCAGTGTAAGGAAGATTTTTTTCTTAGCAGAGCTGTTAAAATGAACTTGAATTACATTTAAATAATAAAACATTTTGCGGATGGTGCTTACTAGAATGTGAGTCATCTGTGGGATCTTGTAAAAGTGTAGCTTCTGACTTAGTAGGTCTGGGGTGAAGCCTGAGCTTTTGGAGTTTCTAACCAGCTCCCAGGTGACATGATACTGTTGTTCCCCAGACCACACTTTCAGCAAGGACTTAGGGTATATTCACACTTAGAAATGATAAAGGGCAAAACATGAACAACTTAGCCCATAAAAACCATTCCACAAATTTGGGTGGATAGTGACTGTGAGAACCACATTTGTGTAAATATTCCTAAAAGAACCCATTCAAGAAAGTATTAACTCTTCTTTTAAGGTTTTGGTGTTATGTTTTTTTGTTTTTTTTTTAAATGCTAGTGGGCGAGACTAGTTGATTTCATTAGTTTTGTTTTTGTTCCCTCTTCCAAATAATGCTGTATCAGTAGAAATGGTAATGAATTAAATAAGAATTTTAGGAAAAGAAATTTAGAAAGATCTCAGAATTGTTTGTGAATGGTCCTCTTTTAAAACAAAGCAAAAAAAAAAACTAAACTAGACAATGGCCCTGGTGAGATCTTGTCATTCCGTTTGTCTGTAGTCCATGAACAATGCTTGACAAAATAACCACTGTGCCATATGCCATTTTAAGAATCAGTCTTACTACCTCGTGTTGTATCACTGGGATAGATTTCCATTCCCCTTCTCTGAGCGATAAGTCAAAATCGACTTGATGGTAATGGGGTTGGTTTTTTAAATTTTTTTTATTTTTTCCTCTCATCTGGGACTTCTTTTATGACATTGTTCCCCTTTGCTGTTATATTCTTGACTCAGTAGATGTTATATCCTGTCGGTGCTTAAGCTTTGTCAGCCTATGATTTGAAACTGAGAAAAATCCAAGTTTCAAATTGGAGATGAGATTGCAACCCTTTAATGTTGGGGACAACAGGCTGTCAGGGGTTGTCACTGCAGGTTTTATGTGGCCCTGCTTGCCGGTTCCTGGGCACATTCCTCTCTGTTTGGGGATTGAAGAACCAGACACACGCATATTAAATGACTTAATGAAGATTTTTTAGCATGCCCCTAATCCCTTTGAAAAGGCCCTTTCAGCTGCAGAAGGGTGTGTGGATGGTGAGAGAGAGGCGCTTTCACACCGTGAACAGGGCCCCTCAGATGCTCCTGGGGTTCCTGTGAGCCTCCAAGGCTGACTGTTTATTACCTTTGCCCTGGATCAGCAGAAGGGACTTACACAACCTCAAGGGAAGGTTCTTTAGCGGGTAGGACCCTTCACCTTGGGAAAGTGTGGCGTTTTAGCTTTGACCTTGACTTGACTCAGCACTGCCCATGACCTGATTTTAACTTGATTGAGGGCCTCCAGATGGTGGGCTGTGGATTATAGTTTCTGATAACTTACAGGGGTGAATCTCAGACAGATAAAATTGGGCCTCATGGTCCCTCTGTCAGAAGCGTGTGTGTAATTTAATTCCATGGATGGCTCTGATAACAAAGATGTTCTCATATCCCCACCACCATCTTATTGGGAGGCCTCTGCCTTGGACAATGGGAGAACACGCTCAAAATCTGGATGACCGTGGACTACATCTCTTACATCGAACTCTGTGAGCCTTGATGTTTTTATCCGGGATTATAGTGATAGTAATAGCTGTCCTAAATACTTACAACATTTTTATGAGGGTTGATCGAGATAATATATTGGGAAAGACTGTGGATTTTAAAGCATTAATCACATGCCAATTATTTGTAAAAATGGCGTTCTAGGTTTTTGCTTTCAGTAAATACCCTTTCCTGTATGATGAGCACTAAGCTGGCAGAGAAAGTCCACTCCTCCTCACATCATGCTTGGGGAGATGAGTTGCCTTTGGCCCAAGGACACATTGGGGAGATGGAATTAGGGGATAGGCTCTCTCTTTCTCCTTTTTGGGGTGCTGTGCTGTGTTCCGTTGTATAGGTCTTTAGATATAATGGGGATGAGAGGAGGTGGTACCAAGGCAGATGAGCATTGATGATGAGATGGCACTGGGGAAAGTGAAGAGAGTAGTCACGCATGTGACTTCTGTCTCTCCTGAATACCACAGTGCTTAGATGAGCACATAGAAATCAAGAGTTATTTGTTCACAATGTGGGTGTTGCTTACAAGTGTTGCTGGATTGGGATTTCCACTGGCCGAGAACAGAGCCTACCCAGTGGATGTGTGTTTAGTGCAGTCCAGTTGGGATTGGTGGGCTGAGGTGGAGAAGGGTGGCCTTGATGGGAGCAGTTACGGTAGATAGCCCAGCTGTTGAGCATTCGCTGGGCTGGGAGCTCTCAGCTCACCAGGTAGCTGAGAGTGTTGAGGAGACAGAGACTGAGGAAGGTTAAATGATTTGCCCTGGTCATGTAACTAGTAACTGGCAGTACTTTGAGTCAGGATCTCCAAAGCCACCAAAAAAAACCCCCACAAAACCAAAAAACCAAACCTGTTGCCACTGAGTCGATTCTGACTCATTGCGACCCTGTAGGACAGAGTAGAACTGCCAAGGAGCAGTGGATTCAAACTGCTGACCCTTTGGTTAGCAGCCAGGCCACCACTAGAACTCCTCCAAAACCACACTGCTTCCTAAAGCTAGTTTTTAAAGCTTTTATTCACATTTGGAATAGCACACCAAGAGTGTAAGGCAGCCTTCACAAAGCTTACATGCCCACCAGGGCACATGAGAGCGTGGGGAGCAGTATGCCTGGTGTTACTGCTGAGGACTCTGTGCCTGGAGCAGAGCAGCTCTCTGCACCCTGCATGTGGACCCAGGCTTTCCTGCAAGCTGTCAGCAAAAAACCACACAGACCCCACGTGAGAGCAAATGCACTGTATTACTTTTAACATAAAAAATACTAGCGTTCATGCACATGAACACTTGGTCCATTTTGGCGACTCAATTAAAAAAAAAAAGTTACCATTGAGTACTTGACTCAGGGCAACCCCGTGTGTGTCAGAGTAGAACTGTGCTCTGTAGGGTTTTCAGTGACTGATTTTGTGGGAAGTAGACCACCAGGCCTTTCTTTCAAGGCGCCTCTGGGTAGACTCGAACTTCCAACCTGGCCACTCAATGCCAAAAACAAAAAACAAAAAAAAAACCAATCCAAATCCGTTGCCGTTGAGTTGATTCTGACTCATAGCGACCCTATAGGACAGAGTAGAACTGCCCCATATGGTTTCCAACGAGCACCTAGTGGATTCAAACTGCCGACCTTCTCGTTAGCAGCCGAGCTCTTAACCATTACGCCACTAGGGTTTCCAGCCACTCAGTAAGAAGACTTAAATCATGTTCTGTAACACCATCAGCCTTTACTGCCCCTTTGTTGTATGGCAAAGACACAGGTTGAATTTTGCCCCCAAGCCCAGAGCAGATTCTGTTGTATTACATAAGCATGCTGTATACTGAATACTTTTATATTTATGTACTTGGACTTGAAACCCCCACCTCCTCCAAAGACATTGTGTTGACATTTCTGGCCAGGAGAAGGACTCACATGTCACTGTTCTGTAGCCAGCAGTCCAAGCAAGTTGTGAAATAAACATACCCTGAAATGTGCCTTTCATACCTCCTGTTTTTTTATGGCCTTGCTACTTAAAGTGTGGTCCCAGCACCGCCAGGGAGCTTGTTAGAATCTCAGGCCCAGTGCAGACATACTGAATCAGAATCTGAATTTTAACAAGATCCTTGTTAAATAAGATTCCTGTGCATGTTCAATTATGGTTTTTATGGTACTCCCCTCCTCCCACCCCAACACAAGGTATTGGTGAAGCTCATTGAATGGAGCCTTTTTTTTTTTCTTCTGTGCAAAGCCTGTTTTGAGGATAAAATCTTCTTTTTCTACAACTAGGCACTAAAGAAGAAAAGTCTAAAATGTAGCTATTTGGCATCAGGAGGCAATTTGCTTATTTCTAGCAAGGTCTGGCTTATTTATTAAACCTCTTAATCATGGTATCTCAATTTTCTCCATTTGTCTACTGAGAAGCTAGTGCTAACCTAACCCCTTGCCCTTGAGTCAGTTCTGACTCAGAGTGACCCTGCAGGACAGAGTAGAACTGCTGCCCCATAGGGTTTCCAAGGCTGTAATCTTTACAGAAGCAAACTGCCACATCTTTCTCCCAAGGAGTGACTCATGGGTTCGAACCACCAACCTTTCAGTTAGTAATGGAGAGCTTAACCACTGTGCCACCTGGGCTCCTTGGGAAGCTAGCAGTGTGCCTTTATTTGGGGAGGGGAGTTAATCTTGGCCTCTTGAAATTAAAAAATCACGGCTGAATTCTAATGGTGTAATATCTCATTGCAGGTAGCAGCGCATTAACCAGTTCCTGTTACCCAGATGACTCCCCCTCCCCCTGCACGCCTTTTCCCTCCTCTTCATGCTGTGGTCCTCCTTGGAGGGAGGGAGGTGAACACAGGCACTCCTCACTGCGGACCCCCACATTCTGTCCTCTCAGCAGCTGGGTTCTCTCAGCAACCTAGCCTGACTTCTGTCACTTACTCTGTGATCATGAGCAAATACCCTCATCTCCTTTGGCTTCAGTTTGCTCACCCTAGAAATGAACGCATTGGATTCCAACCCTCCAGAGATCCCCGCAAGCCCATTTCCACCCTCTCCAGCCAGCTCTTGGGTTACTTATGACCACTTCTGTCCATGCTTCTGACACACCCCCTCGTTTCTTCTCTCTTCTTCCTCTCCCTGCCATGACTGTCCTGCCTGTGCTGACTTCCTCAAACTCCAGCGGAGCACAGATGTGATCAGTGTGAGTCTTTTTGTTCTCTGTCCAGTAACTGTTAAAGAGAAGGGAGAGTCCATTTTGAGGAAGCATAGGTGTAAACCTTGATAATTGAATAATTCTCTTCGAGGCCCTTCAAACAGAAGGCACCCCTCTCTGAGATAGTACCTCCCTTTCCCCCACTTTTTTTGCAGGGGGGTTCACTAAATCTTTTTCAGATTTAGAGAAATTAGAAAATCTTGCATCATTTTAGTGTTAACTAATTATGGGTTGTTTTCAAGTCAGCCCTTGCCTGAGGGAGCCTCAGTAGGCAGTATTCTGTAATGGTGACAGGGTGGCTTCAAATGTCTAACCAAATGGAGGTACAAAACAGCTAATTAAGGAGCAAAAGGATATCAGAGAAGGATGCAAAGTCTTGATTTTTTGTTATTTGGGGTAGATTTTATTGGAAGACAGAGGATTCTTGATGTAATGAATTGGTATTTGAAAAATAACAACAACAAAATAAATTTCCTTTTTCTTTACCTGTGATATAAGTGACACCAGTTCGTAGTTTGTATTACTTGATACTGGTTGCCTTCCAGTCGATTCTGACTCATGGGGGTATACAGTGGAAATAACTCCTGGGCAGCATGTGTAATTATTTTGCTAAGCATTCAGTATCTTGGAATGATTGTAAACTGGAGCGTGAGACCCTGGAAGTGAACTGTTTTCTAATTGCTGGGTTAGGTGGGTGACCCAACGTTCAGTACCCTTTTGAGTCTTGCTTTTGGAGTCTTTACTTTTTAACTTTGAATTAGTTTTTAAACAGTCTCATTTGGAATGTTTCCTTCTAGTCTTGAGGCATGGTTGATATTTTAACAGCGTTATGTTTTGAACTATGATGTTTATCTTATGGAGGCTGTGAAATGATTGCTTATTAGATTGGTAATATCATAAACAATGTGCCTTTTTATTTTATTTAATAATGTGAGACCCAGAAGTGTTCCCTGTACACTCCTTTAATATATTATGGCAAGATTGGAACATGGGAGTTAGGATTATTAAAATGGAAAAAAGGGACAAGTACCGTAACCTAATTTATAAGAACTCTGGTGGCACAGTGGTTAAGCACTTAGCTGCTAACCAGAAGGTTGGCGGTTTGAATCCACCAGCCACTCCATGGGAGAAAGATGTGGCAGTCTGCTTCCTTAAAGATTACAGCCTTGGAAACCCTGTGGGGCAGTTCTGCTCTGCCTGGTTTGCTGCGAGTCAGAATCAACTCAACAGCAGCGCATTTGGTTTTTTTTGGTTTAACCTAATTTATTTTTGGTAATTAAAAATCTGGTTTCCTGAACTGTGCTAAGGACTGCAGAGAGACCTAAGAAGTATTAGACACAGTTTTAGTCCTCCAAGAGCTTACATTCAAGCCAGGGGTCAGTGGATGTGACAGTTTTAATTGTGTGTGTCCGAAAGGCAAGAGAACGGAATTAGAGATACTCAGAAAATGTTCCTAAGGAATGGAGAGATTTGGGTATCCTTCTGGTATAGTTCTTCTTTCCTGCATTCACTACTATTCAAAAAGAAGATGTTCTTTATTCTGGATCTTTGAAATGCAAATTGCTCTGTTGAGAAGTGTAAGACAATTCCCTGAAATATATGGTAGGCTTAGCATACAAACCACTACCATCTGTCAGTTTGTCGTACTGTGGTGCCTTGTGTGTTGCTGTGGTGCTGGAAGTCATGCCACCTGCGTTTCAAATACCGCAGGGTCACTCATAGTGGACAGGTTTCAGTGAAGCTTCCAGACCTAAGACAGACTAGGAAGAGAGGCCCGGCGATCTACTTCTGAAAATCAGCCAGTGAAAACCCATGAATCCGAACAGAATAATGTCTAATAATAGTGCTGGAAGATGAAGCTCCCTAGTTGGTAGGCACTCACAACACACAGTGGCCATCCAACAGACTTAAGCATACCAGTGACCTTGAAGATGGTGCAGGACTGGGCAACGTATGTGGGGTCGCCATGAGTCAGATCTGACTTGATGGCAACTAACAACAGAAATACACAAAGCAAATTGTACAGTGAGCTTGAAACAACTTTCTGTGTGTCCTGAGTTTTGATAAGTTTTTAAAATGGAAACCAGTTACCAAAACCAAAAAAAAAAACCCAAACCCGTTGCTGTCAAGTTGATTCTGACTGATAGTGACCCTATAGGACAGACTAGAACAGCCCTATAGGATTTCCAAGGAGCAGCTGGTGGATTCGAACTGCCAACATCTTGGTTAGCAGACAAGCTCTCTCAAATTAGATCCTCTGGAGTTTAGTAATCTGAGAGCTGTTGGAGGAGGAGATGTATGAGAGAGTAACATGAGGATTAAATGAGATGGGGATTGTGCATTGTGGTGTTCCCAAGTGGAAGAGTAGTGTATGTAGTGTAACGTTGATGGGTGAGGATACAAATGTCAAGAGTTCGTGGGAATTCAGAAAGCCTAAAGATTTATTTCATTTAAATCTACTTGTAAAACTTTAACTTCTTATTTCTTTCATAAAACCAAAAACACATATTACCATTGAATCTATTCCAACTCAGAGCGACCTGGTAGGACAGAGTAGAATTGCCCCACAGGGTTTCCAAGGATCAGCTGGTAGATTCGAACTGCTGACCTTTTGGTTAGCAGCTGAGCTCTTAACCACTGTGCCACCAGGGCTCCATTTTGTGCATAGCCTCCTGTTAATTGAAAATTCAAAGTCTCCTCAGTGGAAAACAGTAAAGTGATTGCGAAGATGATGCAGTCATTAATCCTTAACTTAAGGTTGGAACCTCTTGTTGAAAGTAGAATTTCACAAAAGTTATTCAATGAAAAGGACTTTATTAACTGTACTTATAGCAAGCTTGACTCCAGTGTATTGGTGGAAAAGTAATGTTTTTTTTGAAGCCCTTTCTAAAAAAATTTATTTATTTTGTTGTCATTGAGAATATACACAGCAAAATGTACACCATTTCAGCAATTCCTACGTGTACAATTCAGTGACATTGATTATATTCTTCAAGTGGTGTAACCGTTCTCATCCCCCTTTTCTGAGTTGTTCTTCCCTCGTTAACATAGACTTACCGCCCCCTAAGGTTCCTATCTAATCTTTCAAGTTGCTGTTGTCATCTTCTGGAGCTCTTAAGTAGATCAAAAGTTGACAATATAGGATGAAAAACCAAACCTGTTGCTGTCGAGTTCATTCCGACGCATAGCGACCCTGTAGGACAGAGTAGAACTGCCCCATAGGGTTTCCAAGGAGCAGCTGGTGGATTCCAACTGCTGAGCTTTTGGTTAGCAGCCGAATTCTTAACTGCTATGCCACCAGAGTTTCCATAGGATGAAAAGTATTTGAAAGTCAGCATCATACGTACATTTTGACAACAGCAGCCATTTCGAGACTATGTAGAGACTTTTCATAGTATCTCTGTTCATTCATACAGTCGGTAGGTACTAAATATCTAGTACACACCAGACATCATTCTAGGGGCTGAAGACAGTAGTGACGAAATTCATACCCACGTGGAGTTTGCAATCCCAGTAGGAGAGACAGATAGTAAGTGATAAGTGAAATACAAAGTATGTCATGGTGATAAGTGTTATGGAAAAAAAGTTAAGAAAGGAATAACACTGGGGTAACATTTAAGCACACACCTGTAAGAGTGCTTCTTTTGAATCTTGAATTTTGTAGTACATGCATATGTTTCCTCAGAAAAAGAAATATTAAGGAAAAGAACATACGGCACAAACTCCTTGGACTACAATACACTATGTTATTCTCTTGCATGTCTGGGCCATAACGAAGTCTTTGATCACAAAGATGGTAAAAGTGATGTTGGAAGGATTTGTACTTGAGAAAATACTAGTTATAGTTGCTTAGACTTTTATATTGAAGGCTTTAACTAGGTGGGGTATATTAGTTAACTTTTGCTGAATAACAAATTAGTCCAAAACATAGTGGCTTAAAACAGCACACAGTTATTTCACAGATTCTGTAGGTCAGAAATCCTGCGCCCAGCTTAGCTGGGTTTCTGGAGGGGAGGGGTGAGTTTGGGGAGGTGGAGACCATTGGGGCCGCCTTAGAGGCTGCTTACCAGGTGGGATCTCTCAGTAATGCAGTCTTGTGAAAGAGGACCGTTTAGATGGACCTTGAGACCATGGACACGGTCAGGAAGTACTGCATTTCTCCCTGCTTCCTGAGGAAGAAGAGGAAACTATTTCCTGGTTTTCCATCTAGTTTTTGAATCACGTGTAACACCCATTACAGAAAAACAGCGATCATCAACAATAATAAAACAGTAGCAAAGTTACAAAGTTACCTGGATTTTATCCTCTTAAGCTGTCTCAGTTTATGGGCCCCATAGGGCGTTTTCTCTGACAGCCTTCACTCTCCATGCTTCCTGGCCTCGTTGGGCATGATACTTGGTTGACCTGCTCGGTCAGGAAGGCACAGGTGTTCTGCTCTTGACCTTTTGACTGGCTTGCACGAGCCTCCTAGTCACCCTCATCCTGGAGGTCTGAGGCTTCAGTTGCTTGACATCCTAGTTTCACTTATCCTGTTTGCTCTTCAGTCCAGTTTGCTGAGTCTTCCTGCTAGTGATTGTTTCTTCCTTTTGTGAGGCTTGCCTTCTCTATCTGTCTGGACCTCGTCATGGTGTTGTGTGTCTAGAAGGTGTACGCCATCTGACTAGGAAACTGTCTGTTACAACATTGCCATCCCTCAGCAGCAAACTGCCAACTCGCCCTCTTCCAAAGCTTTTATCCCCTCTTTGATTTCTCAATGCTTTCCCTTTGCTGTGTACTTTTTTGGCGGGAATTTGTTTCTCATTAGCTAGGCAGATTGCAATGGAGGACATATGGTGAGCTCCTTGCATGGTCATCCTCGGCCTCCACAGTCTTCCTCCATCCCTCGTGCTCCATTACCGGGCCGCATCCCGCCAGGGGTCTTCTACAACCCAAACGTGTTATTTTTTTCAATACCAAATGTCTTAAAAACCAGAAGAGGAGGGTAGACATCAGTTAGAAGAGGATTTTGATGGCTGGTTTATAACATGGAATGCCAAATGAAGAATTGGTTTCAGGATATTCAGTATTTTTGAAAGCCCTAATACCACTGTGTTAGGTAAAATGCTTAGTGTAAATTAAGCTCCCTCCTCAAGCAATTTGATTTTCTTAAAAAAGAAAAGAAGCAGGCCAGAATGCGTTGTACAGCGTGTGGTATGTGATTTAAACTGGAGTGCATTTCAGAATGTCTCCACATCAACATTGAGCTTCCACGGGCAGTAGATCTGAGCCAGCATAACATTTTATTTAGACTTTGAGACTGTTGCTGTAAACCAGCGGCTTCTAACCAGTTCATTCCAGACGACCCCCTGCTGATAATTTGCATTTCTGACAAGTTTCCAGGAAGTTATACGTAAGAATCACCTGAGGATCTTGCTAAATTGTAGATTCTGATTCAGTGTATCTGGGGTGGAAATGCAAATTCTCAGCAGGGACCTGGAATGAACTCAATTTGAAGCCCTGGTTGTAGTGACAAAAAAGCAAACTTTACCTGTTGAATTTTTTGTGTTTGTGCCATTTTGAATTCATCTCTGATACTTCATTAGTAGTAGTTTTGAAGTTTTCATATTTTACTTCTTACCTAGTTGCCACTTGGAGCAGTTAGTGTCCATCCTGGGGTGTATTCCTTGGGGGTGGGGTTGGCAGGGGGGACCATACCAGAAAAAGAAACCACTTGCTGTGGAGTTGATTCGGACTCATGACAACCCCATGTGTGTCAGAGTAGAACTGTGCTCTATAGAGTTTTCAGTGGCTGATTTTTCAAAAGTAGATCACCAGATCTTTCTTCTGAGGTGCCTCTGGGTAGACTTCAACCTCCAGCCTTTCAGTTAACAGCCGAGGACATTAACCGTTTGTACCACCCAGGGACTCTGGTGTATTCTTAGGTCTCTCTAAATTTCTCAAGCTTAGTTGGATTACTAAGAAGTGTCTTATTTTAGACTCACAGACTTTATTTATTTGATATTTTATTGTTTTTTTCAATGAAAGTTTACACAGCAAATTGGGTTCCCATTTGACAGTTTCTACACAAATTGTTCAGTGACATTAGTTAACATTTTTCACAATGTGTCAGTATTTTCTTTAATTGCATTCTGGTTGTACTATTTCCAGTACTCTAGTTTCCCTGCCCCCTTGTCTTCTCATCTTTCTTTTAGAGTAATTGTTGACCTTTTGGTCTCATATAGATGATTTTTTAATGGAGCACCATATTCATAGGTAATATCCTTTATTTTGTGTGCCAATCTGTTATTTCACTAAAAGGTGACCTCGGGATAGTTTTGATTCAAGGTTTAAAGAGTATCTCAGGACAGTAGTCTCAGGGAGTCCTCTGATCTCACCTGGTCCAGCAAGTCTGGACTTTTTAAGAATTTGAGTTATGTTCTGTGTTTTTCTTCTAATTTCTCAGGGTGCCTCTATTGTGGCTCTGATCAGAAGGGTTAGTAGTGGTAGTCAGGCGCCATCTAATTCTTCTGGTGTCAGGGTTGATGAGGCCATGGCTCGTGTAGGCTATCAGCCCTGTAGACTAGGTTTCTTCTGTGAGACTTTGGTTTCCTTCTTTCTCTTTTACTTCTGTTGACTAGAGACCAATAGTTGTGTCTTAGATGGCTGCTCGCGTACTTTTAAGACCCAAGACACTACTCACCTTGCTAGGATGCAGAACATGAACTTTGTGAACTATGTTATGCCAGTTGACTGAGTTGTCCCATGAACTAAGGCCCTAAGCCTTCAAACCCGGAAAACCAGTCTCCCGAGGTGTTTGGTTATGTCTGAAAAGTCTCTGTAACGTGTCCTCTGTGAATATATGCGGGTGCACACACATATCTGTATGTGATAGACTCACCCAGACTTTTAAAGGAGTTTGGAGGACTTTTGGAGGGTATCAATTTAGTAGACAGGACACTGAGTCACAGAGATAAGACTGTGCCCAGGCTATTAGTGACACCAGGTAGAGCAGGGCTTCTTGACAGCCAGCCCAGCACCCTCTCCTACACGAGATGCTTCTCTTCAGCTGCTTCAGCTTAAAGCAGAGTGGAGGCTGTCTGCATCTCCCTTCTGCACCTTGGCCCATGAATGCTTCTCTCAAACTTGAGTTACTTTAACTGGGGGGGGGGGGCGGGGGGGGGGTCACTGGATTAAGATCATTAGGGGAAGAAAGCTATTTTGGGGGACAGTAACTGCCTGGAGTCTTTATGTAAGAGAAGGAATCCAAGAGACTCAGCAAGAGGACTGCTGTTAGCAGTGTGTGTGCGTTAGGCCACGGTATTAATTCCTCTCATGTAGCTTTGTTTGTATCGTTTGGTGTAGGTGTTAACTGGTCTAATCCAATTCCTTGTTTTGTGAAAATAGCTTTTTCGTTTACCCCAGTAGGCCCTTGTTACCATGCTTGGAAATACCCATTCTTGTACGGAAATGATGGCTTTTTAATCTATGTGTTACATTTTAAGACTTGCTTTGTTGTTCTTAGTTGCTGTCGGTTGATTCTGACTCATGACGACCCCTTGTGTGCCGAGTAGAACTGCTCCATGGGGTTTTGAGGGATGTGACCTTTCAGAAGCAGATTGCCAGGCCTATCTTTCAAAACACCTCTGAGTAGATTTGAACCACCAGCCTTTTGGCTAGTAGTCAAGCACTTAACCGTTTGCTCCATTTAGGGTATAATACAATAAGACTTACTGGGAGGAGTTGGGTAAGGGCCATGAACAGGTAGGGCGAGAGAGGGGAGAGGCTGCCAGAGCACAAAATTGCAGACTTATTTCATGATCACAAACTATGGCAAAAGAATAAGAGCTTTGAAACTTTTCAAGTTGTTAGCTTTTGGTTCTCCACAGTGTTGTTTCCCAGTATCCCTTAGACACCTGCCGCTTCTGGTCTTGCTTAGCCATGTTGAGCCGCCAGCCCCAGAAGTCTCAACTCCTCCAGTCCAGAGCAGCTGTGCCAAGCTCCCTGCACACGGAACAGCGGGGCTCCTGAACACTGCGTGACTGTTGACATGCACAAGCACATGGCCTCTTTCTTCACTGCCAGAAAGAGTTACTCTGATGACTTTGAATTTTGTTCTGAAACATTATAAACTCAAAGGGTTCTGTCAATCTACTCTGATTTTATTTAGGAGGCAGCAGAGTTGATTATTTGACTTCTGTTAGTGGTTAATTAACCAGCCTAGAACATGTTTCCTTTTTTACAAATTGAATGCTGAGACAGTAACAAAGACCAAATATTTTACAACACAGATCCCTTGAGTTTGATTCTGAAATATTATACTTGTTTTGCAGCAACTTCCGGTTTTAGAGATACTTAAATGCTGTTTCTGTTATCTGCAAGTTTTGAATTTTGAGTAAATTGAAATGGAAATGAAAATTGTTTCTAAAGATAGTACAGACTGTGTGCGTGTTTGAGGGTTTTTTTTTTTTTTTTTTTTAATTCCATGTTGTTTTTGGTGAGGAAGGCTTTGGTTGGGGAGAAAATGCAAATTTCATGCCAGTCTCTTCCTGTTTAGAATTGATGAGAATTGGATTGAGTTGCAGCGGACTGTTCATGAGAATAGATAGGAATGTCTGAGGTTTCTTTTCACATAGTATACTCTTGGGACCATTTCTTAGTAGTCTGCCTTGACAGTCAGACTGATGGATTTCTATCAGTTATGTTGGTGTCTGTGTTTATGTCAGCTTGGTGAGGGGCTTGTTCCTTGATTCTACCAAGGGATGCTGCTCAGATTCAAGTACCTCCTTCTCAGTTCTCCAGAGAAGATTTGGTTGAGGATGCTCTGATTGGTTGCTTGGTGCTTTCTACCGGTGTGAAAACGTACTTCTTATTTGCAGAGGGACTGGGTTGAGAGTGTTAGATGAGTAGTGGGGAAATGATCATAGTGTTTCCCAGCCCCATTTTAGTGGGATCTTTACAGGGACGTTTGGGCTTGGAGAAAATTTCCTCCCAAATCATTTACACTCATATTCAAATATAAAGATGAAAATGTATTCCAAAGCTTTAAAAAGTATTTTTTCCTGGACTTTGGTATTATGTGAACATTTGTTTGCTTCTGATAGTGGTGACTTTCACTAGGTTTTACTAAATCAGTGGACATAGAAAAAGCAGGGAGGGAATTAGTTGCACTGCTGATATTGCAGGAACCCCGGTGGCTCAGTGATTTAAGCGCTCAGTTGATAACAGAAAGGTCGACTGTTTGATCCCACCAACCACTCCTCTCGGGAACAATGTAGCAGTCTGCTTCCATAAAGATTACAGCTTTGGAAACCCTATGGGGCAGTTCTCCTCTGTCCTATAGGGTTGCTATGAGTCGGAATCGACTCTATGGCAGCAGATTTGGCTTGGTTTTCGCCGACATTGCTTGGCTTGTTCAGGTTCAGGCCGCTCAGGATGTGGTAGTGAAGTGGAGAGGGCTGTTCTCCAGGTGCACGTGTCCTCCCAGGAGCCAGTTCAGAGCCTGTGGGAGGAGGACTATAATCTGGAGAGCAGCACCCCTCATCCCTCTACTACTCACATTCCTTCGGGGGTATTTATTTAAATATGGGATTCTGTTTGCCAGAACCCCTACTGAGTTTGGTCCATGAGAGCCCAGGCCCTCCTGCACCGAACGGAATGTTGGGCTGTGCAGCAGAGTGCTCTGTTCTCTGAAATGTAACTTGAAAAGCACCTTCTAACCTGAACAGGTTTGTACATTGGTTCTGTTTTGTGTGGGAAACCCCCATAGTTTGCCTGAGAGTCATGCTGGGGGCACAGAGTTGGAGGCCTGTTTCCCTGACCAAATCCCTGGCCTTTTAAAAGGTGTGGAAAGGGTACTGGGAAAGCCAAAACCAGCACTTGAATTGGGTGGTTTCATAGCTGATGCCTCCTTGCATCCACAGGAATAAGCGAGAAGTCCAGAGAAGCTAGCTACTTACGTGAACAGTTTCAATCATACCTTCAAATACAAGTAAAAATAATAAAGATTTATCCAAATTTCAGCTCCTCTCCAAGGCTAGGTAGCCTTGGTGGGAGTTAAAAAGTGATTTTGCTAAAACAAAGACTCAAGAATGAAGGGCAGAACTGGTATAACCATAATAATGACTAGGATGGCCCCAAGACTTCTGTTTAATGTGCCTTTCCAGGTCATTTGGTAGAAATGGCAAAGGAATGGGGGAACCAGGCATCTCAGTTGTCAGTCAGCACCAGCGGGTGTGAGAAGCACCACAGGAAATGCTGCTCGCTCCTTTGTTAAGGTGGTGGTTTTCTTCAAGTCTCCATTTGGGGTTGCATCTCTACAACTGGGCTCTGGGCACTGCCTTTGGGGCCATCCTAGTCATTATTATGGTTATACCAGTTCTGCCCTTCATTCTTGAGTCTTTGTTTTAGCAAAATCACTTTTTAACTCCCACCAAGGGTACCTAGCCTTGGAGAGGAGCTGAAATTTGGATAAATCTTTATTATTTTTACTTGTATTTGAAGGGATGATTAAAACTGTTCATGTAAGTAGCTGGCTTCTCTGGACTTCTCGCTTATTCCTGTGGATTGTCCATACTGCCCTGCCTGTGGACACCTTTGGAACTCCTCCCTGCCATCTCCTCGCACACTCTTTTTCTCTGAAATGTAATTTGTTCTGAGCCCTTTCCTGGCAGAGGAGGTCAGGCAGGTACACATGCCTTTGGGAAGGAGGTGGTGGAAAAAATATGGAATAATGAGCCCTTCCGAGTGTGGATTCCGCAGTTTAGCAGTGGTGTAGTAGGTGGAGTTATTCTTGGAGCTCCCATTGGAAGACCGCTGTGCAGAAACCCATCTGTGCCAGCATTTCTGGTACAAATATTGTCATTTGCTCTTGAGGCAATCTGCTATTTCAGTCCTAGATGCAGTTTTGTAATATGCTGGGCAAAATAGCAGAGAAAAACTATCTTCAGTGGTGGTATGTTCTTTGGTTTAAAGAGACTTTAGCAGTGTTTCCCACGGAGAGTTGCTCAGTGTCTCTCCTTCCCTCGGCTGTAAACACAATCTCAATTCACTTTTTTTCCCTTGCTTGCCTGAGCCATGGTTCTCTCATCCTGACTCTGCACCTTAGTAACTACTGCACCCACCAAAAGGGAAGATGGAAGGGTGGTCTGCCCACATACACGGTTTAGATAATACTTCTTTAGAACTGCACCCTGTAAAGGGTTAACATGCCATGTTCATTCTGTTGATAAGGAAATGAGTAACTTGCTCAGAAGTTAACTTGGTTAAAAAAAAATTACTCAAACAGGATAGTCCACAACCCCTTCTCCCAGTACCTTTCCCTTCCACAGAGGCTGCTGTGTGCCTGCGGGGAGTGGGTGCTCCCTGAAGGTTTTGGGGTATCTTCAGGAACCCTGGGTGGGGCAGTGCTACCAGTTTTCTGGGGGCTTTGTCAGCCTTTCTTAGAGAGGGAAAGCTGTTCTCTGGGAGGTAGTACATATCCTTCTGTGTCTGTGGCTCTCACCTTTTGTTTTCCAGTCTGCCCGGCAGTGAGCAGTCAGATTTAGAGTGTACTCAGTGTGCATAGCCCACGCGCATGCGGTTTCACAGAGTAGTGCTCTGCTTACGCATTTATGTGAGATGGACTTTATCTTATTAATTTAAAAAATGCTGGTCTCAACCCTCTAAACTGATTTTACTACTTTATGGATTGTGATCCACAGTTCTGTAAAAAATACACAACAACAAAATAAAAAAATTTTTGTAAATAAACAACAGCAAAAACACTGCTTAAATGGAGTATGGTAGTGTACGCCCAGAGTTTCAGCCTGAGGGTTTTCCCACATTTATCCTTTTAAGACTGGCAGGTCAGGGCAACAGCCTTGAAGTTAGGGGAGAGAGGTAACGAAGCCATATATGGAAGGTTAGCCACAGGGTGGGAATGAGGAGCCTGCTGATCCCAGTTCACTGGAAAGCTTGCTGAAGCACTTGGGGCTGAGTAGGTGGTTAAGAAATAGCTCCTCTGGTGGGGTTGTAAAATGGTACAACCACTATGGAGGACGGTATGGCGCTTCCTCAGAAAGCTAGAAATAGAAATACCTTATGATCCAGCAATCCCACTCCAAGGTTTATGTCCTAGAGATATAAGAGCAGTGACATGAATAGACATGTAGACACCCATGTTCATTGCAGCATTTTTCACAATAGCAAAAAGATGGAAACAACCTAAGTGTTTGTCAACAGATGAATGGATAAACAAATGGTGGTACATACATACAAGGTAGTATTACACAACGATAAAGAATAATGAGGAGTCTGCGAAACAACATGGATGGCTCTGGAGGACATCATGCTGAGTGAAATAAGTCAAACACAAAAGGACAAATATTGCATGATACCACTTTTATAAAAAGCCAAGAATAGGTATACACACAGAAAGCAATGCTTTTTCATGGTTACCAGGGATGGGAGGGGGAATCACTTACTAGATAGTAGGCATGTGTTAATTCTTATGATGGGAAAGGCAATACACAGTATGGGGGAAGTCAGCACAACTTGACAAAGGTAAATGAAGACACTGAGAAGTATACAAGAATAAAGGACAGCTACGGTGGCACAGTGGTTAAGTGCTCAGCTGCTAACCAGAAGGTTGGCTGTTCAAACCCACTAGCCACTCCATGGGAGAAAGATGTGGCAGTCTGCTTCTGTAAAGATTTACAGCCTCGGGAACCCTGTGGAGCACTTCTACTCTGTCCTGCAGGGTTGCTATAAGTGGGAATTGACTTGACGGCAATGCGTACGGTACGGTAAATACTGTAACATATACAAGTTTACAACAACAGTAGTAAGAAGCGAAAAATAAGAGTGGTTACATAGGTAGATAAGTAAGCTGTATGGATGTGGGAAGGCATATGGGAATACATTCATATGTGTATAAAGGTATATTTGTGGGCATATGCATTTGCATGTTTGTGCTGCATATATATTCATATGTATTATAAAGCACATTGGGGAGGCACAGTTATCGATACTTTCTAGACATATCCAAACACCTCATGGGTTTGAAGGCTCAGGACCATAGTCTCGTGGGTCAGTTGGCATGACAGTTCATAAAGATAATGTTCTACATCCTAGTTTGGTGAGTAGCGTTTGGGGCCTTCAAAGGTTGCGAGTGGCTGTATAAGGTACAGCTATTGATCTCTTCCCGTCTGGAGCAAAGGAGAGTGAAGGAAACCAAAGACTCAAGGAAGAAGATTAGTACACAGGACTAATGACACATGCAAACCACAGCCTCTTTTAGCCTGAGACCAGAATAACTAGATGGTGCCTGGCTACCACTACCCCCCATTCTGACCAGGGACACAATAGAATGTTTCAGTTAGAAGGGGAGAAAAATGTAAAACAAAACGCAAATTCACTAAAAAATGACCAGACTTACTGGACTAATAGAGACTAGAGGAACCCCTGAGACTATTACCCTAAGGTACCCTTTTAACCTGGAACTGAAGCCACTCCCGGAGGTCACCTTTCAGCCAAAGAATGGATTGGCCTATAAAATAATAATACCCGTGAGGAATGTGCTCCTTTAAACAATCAACTGTACGAGACCAAACGTTCAACATTTACCAAAAAGCAAAGATGACAAGACGAGGAGGGGCAGGGAAACTGGATGGATGGATGGAAACGGAGCAGGCGGGGTGAAAATGGGGGGAGAGCTGACACATTGCAGAGACTGTAACCAATGTCAACAATTTGTGTATGATTTGTTGAGTAAGAATCTAATTTGCTGTGTGAATTTTCACCTAAAACACAATAAAATATTAAATAAACAAAAAAAGAAATAGCCTCTCTTGGAATTGGTCTCAGTTGTGGAATTTCTTAAAATTATGTACTAAATTAAGCAGCCCAGGGTCGCTATGAGTTGAAATCGGCTCCATGGCAACAGGGTTGGTTTTTGGTTTTAAAGACAAAATATGTTCTTAAATTTTGATGTGACAGAATAGCCGGAATAGAGTTTTGCAGGCATGTTGACATCTTTGTCACTTAGATTTGGCATTCAAACCTTAAAAACTGGCAGCTGCTTGGATTCCCTTTCCTGCGTGAGGTTTCAGGTTCTTTTACCTTCAAAATTACCTGAGTCAGGCTCACCTGACCTACACTCGGCTGTCTGCAGAAGCTTTGATCTCATGAAAGTACAGTCAGCTTTTCATTTCCTCAAAGTAAATGTGAAGCCCACCTCCACCCCAGGGTCAAATGGGTTTTCAGAACTGTAAAGGAATTTTAGGTGAGATCAGTGTTGGACAAGAAAGTATTACCTGTGCTCTGCAAAACAGGAGCAGTGCAGGTGGGTGTGAGCAGGGGGTGAGGGCTGGCCTCTAGGGCAGTGTGCCCCTCCCCGGGAGTCCCGACTTCCTGTTGGTGTATGGAGCAGTGGTATTTTAAAGACTCCATTGTAAAGCTGACTGTGTGTGTGTTCAAAGGAAATATTGTATATTAAAGGGGAAAGCGGGGGAGGAAAATTCCAGGAAATTGAAAGGTGAGGTTGGCACTTCCTCATTCACTAATTGGCTTCTGTTTTTTTTTTTTCCTGAAAAACAATAATGATTTAAAGATTGATTTCAGAACTAACTGGCTTTTATCCATAATCTTATAACTGTATTTTTAAACATCCTTTCTTCAATGCTTATTAAATAACATCTTACTAATGAATCACCTTTTGTTATTTGATGTTATAACCAGAAGTATCAACAGTATTTCTCAAACTTGCCTGTTAACAGTGTTCTGAGATACTTATTAACAAATATTCTGGGATTTCACCTCCTCCTGTTGAATTAGAATCTATATGGATTAACATTTTGAGTTATTTTCTTAGAATATTAAACCTGAAAGGAATCTTGGACATGAAGCTAGTCCAGTAGTTCTCAGACTTGGTGACCCTCAGTACCGTGACTGTTTTAATATAGATTCCTGGGCCCCACTGAACCTTGAGGGAAACCCTCAGTGAGATGCATTGACACTGTAGCCACAGCAGTGGGCTCAGCCATATCAAAGATCATGAAGCTGGTGCAGGACTGGGCAGCATTTTGTTCTGTTATACATAAGGTCGCTGTGAGTCAATGCCTACCTAAAGGCAGCTAACAACAACGATAACTATACCTGGAGTATATACTCCAGCATAGGGCTTGAGTGTTCAGTAAGCTTCCTGGAAGATTCTGCTGATTAGCCTGGTGTGTGGTAACTACTCACCTTGTCAGACTCCTTCAGGAAAGGGAAGTTGACTTGATGTACTTGGTTATTGGGTTGGTTGCTGTCAGAACAAGAAATACTGTTCCGATATCTACTGATTCATTCAAACAATATTTATCTCTCAGGCACTGACTAAGTGGGTGAGCCCGGGGAATTTCAAGAGATGAGTGAGCCCAGGGCCGGGCCCTTGCGGAGTGTGGTTTGCTCCTCAGCCATTCTCAAAGGACTAATTTGGGGGGTGGCATTGGAATCATTTGGGGAGCTCTTTTGCAGGCCATCCACAGTGATATTACACCAGCTCATCAGATGAATGTGTGCCTGTGTGGTGGGATCCACAGATGTAGGGAGCCAGCTTTGTTTTTCCCGTTGTCTGCTGGCCATTTTCCATTTGTCTCTCTCTTAAAACTTTATGAAATATTCCAAACATCCAGAAAGCATAGAGGCTAGTGTAACTAGTACCCACATAACCAGCACCAGTTTTAACAAATATCACCCATTTTGTGGTAAGCCCTCCTACCTCCCCAGAGGGAACCACTAACAGCCAGATTGACGTACTGGAATGCTCTTTTCCTTCCAGCAGCCTGCCATTGCTGGGCTGATACGTGTGTGTCCATAAACCCTGTATTTGGATTGCCTCCAACTTTCTTTTTTTAAGCTTTACATAAATATAATCACTTAATGTAGGCATCGTTCATTCTACAACTTGATTTTTTTTTTTTTTAAGTCAGCAATTGTGTTTTTGAGATTTATCCATGTGATTACATGACCTGACGTGGCCCCATGCTTAACAGTGAAATCAGGAAACTGAAGCCAGACAGCTTGCAAACCCTCTTAATGGAAAAATGCAAGAAGATGTGGGTGGGAGAGAGTTTCTGTTGAATTTTTAGTGTAGAAGGTTATCATTTATGGGAAAATAGAAGGTTTGAATTATGCTCTGTACAACTTAACGAGAATCAATTGCATGTTATATAAAAAGTTAATTGTTTCTATTTACTATGCATGTAGTTACTTCAGTTTGGTCCAAACAGGTGAAAGTTAAGATTTATGGCATAAAGCAGGAAGCAGATGGGGGCTAATTAAAGTTCTGTTGATGATAAAAGGATGACTGATCAAGGAGCAGCTGGTTTCCTGATTTAAAGTCAATTTGTACTATTGTCTGAGGACAGCCCTCTGCATATTCTGATGGTTTATCTTTCAAAGGTGAAAGAATGTGGTTCAGCAACAAGTGTGAGGGCCATTGTGCACTATTTTTGTTCACTTTTTCGCCTTCCAGCCTGTCTCTTTGGGGTTTATTCAGGATAAAGGGAGGGGTCATAAAGAGGACAAGGATTTTCAGTGGTGTTCATCCACTCTGGACTTGTATTGTGACCTTGGAAACCTGAAGTCCCCTCCTGTGTTCTCCAGGAAGGTCCCCAGCATTTGCTTTTATTTTGTGTTTTTTCTTATTTCTCCCAGCCCCCTCTGTTTGTGGATTTTAAAATGTTGGTGGCCTGGCCATAACCCAAGAAAGCCTGTGTCTACCTCACTGAAGCGCTGTGTGTCTGTGTGTTGTGTTAATGGTTTTGTTGTTGTTAGCCACCACTGAGTGGACTCTGCCTCGTAATAACTTATGTACAACAGAATGGAGCATTGCCTGGTCCTGCATCATCTTCACAGTTACCAGCACGTGTTGAGTCTGTCGTTGTCGCCACCGTGCCAGTCTGTCTCTCCTAGGCTCTCCCTCGCCGGCCCTCCACTTCATCTAACATGATCTTCCTCTAGCCATTGATCACTGCTGGGGATGTGTCCAAAGCAAGTGAGCTGGACAGTGTTCTATTGTGATCCATAAGGTTTTCGTTGGCTGATTTTTGGAAGTAGATTGCCAGGCCTTTCTTCTTAGTCTGTCTTGGTCTGGAAGCTCTGCGGAAACCTGTCCACCACGGGGTGACTCTGGTGGTGTTTGAAGTACTGGTGGTATAGCTTCCAGCGTCACAGCAACACAGTACAGTACAACAAACTGACAGACAGACGGTGGGTACCTGCTGGCAGGTGAGTGTTAAGAGGTGTCAAGGAGATGCTTGTGACCACACCTTGTTCTGAAGTGTCTGAACTTCTGGCAGCTCAGTGAGATGTTAGGACTTCTGAACTTATTTTACTTGATTGTGTTCTGGACGACTCATCTTCACATGACAGCATCGTTCGTTGCTACAGCTAATAATGGCCACGTAAACATAAGAACAAGTGCCCTGAGTGTGTTTTGCCGGAAGAGCATGCTAGCAGTGGGTACTCTTGGAATTTGTGCAGGGAAATGACAGAAGGTCCTTGGGGTTTCCCTTGCCTGCCTGAGTCAACGGTTTGACATTTGCTTGACACTTAAATTAATAATATTAATAATACATAACATTTAGTAAGTGCTTTGTATGATCATCTCATTTTAATCCTCGTGAAAAACCCTTTGAAGTAGCAGTTGTTACTCCCATTTTGCAGCTGAGAAGGCTGAAGAATGGACAGGGTAGGTGACTCATCCATGGTCACAGATTGCTGAGTGCTAGGACTGAGACAGTGCAGGTTCGTCTGACAACGTAGCCCATGTCCCTCAGGTGTTACACTCTGCTCGTTCTGTGTAAAACTGTTAGAAAACTGTTGGTTCCCCTCCCTCCTGCTTAAGGAAAGATCTTTGGTTTCCTGGAAACACAGAAACCTTAGAATATAGTTTGTGAACTTAAACTTAATTTGGTTCTCAAATGTTTGTGTGTATGTGTGTCTACACATATAAATACATACATGTATATTATATATAGTATAGGACCTGGCATGTGCGGGAACTCGATTTTATTTTATTTTTGAATGAATGTGTGAAAGAGAAAAATGCGTAGGTTTTTTGTTTGTTCCCCCAAAAGGAAGGCAGCTTTGTTCTGATTATAAAACTTACATTTCTTTCTTTATAAACAATAGCAAATAAAGAGAACATACAAAGGTGAACTGGAAAGGGAAAATCCCCATTACATTCACCACCAGAGGCGTTATCTTCATGATTTTCTTGTAAAACAGTTGGCTGTCTATCTCTCATGTAACTGGTAATAAATAGCACTGTTTATTTTAGCTACATATAGTGTGCACTAGAATTTTCAGTGACACCATGACTGGCATTCATTGTCAAATGATGGATATAAACTTTCCAATCCTAGATGCCGTTTTTGCCCAATCTTTTGCCCAAGCCTTGCTGCTCATTGCACTAAATAGGAAAGTCCTGTGTACAGCTTCTCATCCTCCAAACTCTGTGCCTGCAGTGCTAGAAGCTGCAGCCTGCTCACATCAGGGATCTGACAGTGTCAAGGGTGGTGTCACAGCCAAAGCTGGAGAGTTGTTCTGGCCTGGGAGGAGTCTAAGAGGATTCATTGTCATTCTTCTCATTCTGCTGTCCTCTCAGCAAGTCAGTCTAAAACACTCTCTCCTTTCTTCTCTGCCCCTCTCCTCTCGATCCCTTCCTGTACTTGGCTTGCTTTTCTTCCTCCCACAAAAGCATCTAGGGAGGTGGAGAGACTTGGGGATGAAATTGTGGTGAGTACATTCTTCCCCCTTGTGCGTTTGTGGAAATATTGATGTTGACGTTACCGTTGTGATGTTTGGGAGACTGGCTTCACGCTGAGCACTCCGACTTGGTGGGTGGTCTGTCCGTGTCCCAAGGACAAGCGAGAGCCACAGTTCTGTTGTTTCCGCAGCAGGGCCCAGGGTGCACCGGGGCTTTCCGAGGTACCTAGGACAGGTGTTCTGTTGTTTCCGCAGCAGGGCCCAGGGCGCACC
>NW_004444141.1:878521-967159 GCF_000243295.1 Trichechus manatus latirostris
GGGCTTTCCGAGGTACCTAGGACAGGTGTTCTGTTGTTTCCGCAGCAGGGCCCAGGGTGCACCGGCGCTTTCCGAGGTACCTAGGACAGGTGTTCTCTTGTTTCCGCAGCAGGGCCCAGGGCGCACCGGCGCTTTCCGAGGTGCCTAGGACAGGTGTTCTTTGGTCGGGAGCTTGGGCAGCTCCATGGCTTCCAGTTACAGCCTCACGTCTGCCTGGGCATAATAATAAAATCTCCCAAATGCATGGAACTTTGTACTTACCCAAAGCACTCGTATGTATCATTTAATTAGACCCTGACAACAAATCTGTGAGGCAGTTAGGACAGGCATTATTTCCCCCATTTTGATAGATAGGAAGGCTGAGACATAGAGGATATAAAACTTGTCCAGAGTTAAGCATACAAGGATTACACGTTGCCGTCGAGTTGATTCCGATTCATGGCAACCCCACGTGTATCAGAGTAAAACTGCTCCATAGGGTTTTCAGCGGCTGTGACCTTTCGGAAGATCGACAGGCCTTTCTTTCATGGTGTCACGAATAGAGCCAGACCTAGGCAGGCAGGTTTTCAGTAGACCAGCGTTTTCCAGGATGTGTGCCGTTAAACATTGGCTCCACTGTGTACTGTGTAAAAAATCGTGGTCAGAGAAATGAGGGGGGTGCACGTAACCCTACTCACGAAGCAATAAAAAAACACAAAGTTAATGAAGGAGTTCTTTTGTGTTATTTTGTGTATTAAAGTGAAGTTAGTGTATTAAAGGTTCTGAAAAAACCTGCAGTTAGAAATCCTGTTGAAATCTCTGTGGCCAGAGTGTCCCAAATGCATATTCATCAGTGAACATTTTCCATTCTAGAGGAGCCATCACACAGAACACGTGGAAAATGCTTTGCCAGGTGATAGCATGCTGCTTGAGGAAGGCTCCGGTCCCGTTTGTCCTGGAATTACTTTGTCCGGAGGTGCTACTGGACACCTCAGTGGTTAGAGGGATGCCTGATCTTCAGGGGACCTGGGGATCCAATAACAGGGACAGTGAGTGGTTGGAGATGCTTTTGGAATAAAGATTCTTCTGGGGTTGGGTGGAGCGAGAGGCTGGCCACAATGGCAGGAGCGCATCGACCTGACCTGGTGAACTTTATATGGAGTAGGATTTTAACCAGAATGCACGAAAGTTGTCAAGACTCTACAGGATGAGCCCCGTAGGACCAGTCATCAGCTGTGTTAGGTGTAGACTGTTAACTGTGGCCTGAGTGACAGCTGTGCTACTTTTCAAGGATGGACTTTAAGGAATTTGGGTCCAGAACAGCATGCTGTGCTGCATGGTGGTGTCCCATCTGACAGGGCAGGTTCCCTGAACGAGGCTGTCTGCATCAGCCTCCTCTTTCAGTACTCTTTAATATTCAGCTTTGCTCTCATCTGTTGCTCTTACTAGATTGGCTGATGGTGGGTGTGAGGGTCTGAGGGTGGTGGTGAAGGCTCAGGTGGCAGATTCCACATCTGTCTCACTAATCAGCCCTCCTACTTCCTTTTAGCAGGAACCAAACTTCTTAACAGAAACTCTTTATTTTGAAGTGCATTGTTCCTGCCAGGCAGGAATGATAGATCATTTTGCATTGAAATCTCAAACCAAGGAAACAAGTCCACCTTCTTAGAACTGATCTTGAATATCACACCTGATGTTTTTTCTTTTCTTTTTCTTTCTCTCTCTCTCAGTCTTTCTGTGTCTCTCTCAGTATTTTTGTGGGAGAATCAGAGTATCGCAGTAGGAGGAATGGCTGGGAGAAGGTGCTGTGAAGTAGATGGTCTGAAGTTGGGTGTATCTCTCAGCAGCTGTTCCTTAGCTGTTTTCCATACAGTGATTGCAGAGTATCAGACCATGTGACTTAAGTTTTACAGTGCATTTGAACTCCTTGCTAATGATTCTTGGTTTGCTAGTAACTTTGTGACTTTTAAAACTGGTTGTAAGTTGCAGGTCACTAACTTGTTTTGCAGCAGAAAGGAAAGGAGGTGGATGGAGGCCCGGGCACTGACAGCCTGAGAAGAGGTGAATAGGACCTGCAGGGAAGGAGTTACACCCACGCTCATGTGTCTTAATCGAGTTCTGATGCCGTGACAAACCCTTTAGGCCAGCGCTAGTGACGCAAATGGTTTGCGCTTGACTACTAACCAAAAGATTGACAGTTTGAACCCACCCAGCGGTGCCATAGAAGAAAGGTCTGGCGATATGCTTCTGTGAAGATTACAGCCAAGAAAACTATGGAGCACTTCTATTCTGTAACACATAGGGTTGCCGTGAGATGGAACTGACTCGACAGCAATGGATTTTGTTTGGTTCTGGTTAATAAACCCTTTAGAAGTCCCTGGGTAGTGCAAATGGTTGCGTCACTTGGCTGCTAACTAAAAGGTTGGAGGTTCGAGTCTACCCAGAGGCACCTTGGAAGAAAGGCCTGTCAATCTACTTGTGAAAAATCAGCCACAGAAAACTATGGCACACAGTCTGCTCTGACACACATGGGATCAGCATGCATCAGAACCAACTCAACGTCAGTTGGTTTAATAAACCCTTTAAAAAAGTAAATTTCTAAGATTTGGACCTCTTTCCCTATAGTATGTGGGTGTATGAGTTATATGTATGGATGCCTTTCACAATGGTGGTGGTTGTGTGTGTTGGGGAGGATGTTGTGTGTGGTTTTATGTGAGACCCAAATGCCAACTGAGTTTACCCTTCCTCCACTGCAGTTCAGCCATGGTTCAGCCTTGACCCTGCATCTTATATGCACCTACCAAGGTATTGACTGACTCGTGAGTAATTTGTTACAGCTTTATCCTTGTTTATGCTTAAGCCCATGGCTACATCGTGGGCATTATTTCCTTTAATTTCCTTTAGCTGTTCAAAACAACGTGAAAGATGTTGTGGTCAAGCCTAGACAATGACCTCAAGAAACAAAAATAAACCTTTCAAAACTAAGAACTGAGCCTGTATGCCAAATGTTGTGAGCGATAGATGAAATGTATGAAAACACACTAAACTTCACGAAGGGAGACTTTTAACATTTGTTTTCAAAATACACGGCCCCTGCCCCATATCCTGCCCTCCCTGACAATGAAAGTCAGAGACTATGCCAGGAGTTTAAAAACAACCAGTATCATTTAAATCACAAGACGGAAGCCAAACAGCAGCCTTAGTAGAAAGCCCTTCGTTTTCAGAGAGAGAGGTGTGCATCTTTCTTGTTAGGTAGTAAGGAAATCAAGGCTACCTTCTGGGGTGGGGAAAAATCATACCAAAAAGACAGCACTTCCCTGAGATCCATTTGCTTATCCAGAGAGACTCACGTGTGCACGCAAAATTTAAATTTTTGGATAGCCAGACTGTCTGTTGTCCGAGCAGGGCAGAACTCTGCTGCTCTTACCGGACCGGGTGGGGGATGGCTCGGTACTCCTGTGGGTTCCTCATGGTCACTTTCTCCTGATCGTTCAGCTGCTCTCTTGTGCATTGCATGTAGGATAAAATACAAATTTCTAACTTGTTGTTTAAGCCCAGCACTCCTCCCCAAGCTGCCTTACCTCCTTCTCTTTCTAGTTCTAAACGCAAGTGCAGCCAGGTTACCTCTTCCCAGACGTGCCTTGCTAGTGCTTTTCTAAAAAATTTCCTAACAAATAGTAATAACAGTAGATAATGTTAATTGGGTACTTCGTACACACTGAGCATTTAGTACAACAATTCAGTAAGGTAAGTAGTGGTAGTATTTCTTCTTACAGATGAGGAAACCAAGCCCCAGAGATTGTCAGTTACTTACCCAAGATCACTCAGGCAGTGCAGGGTGGTGAATCCAGATATCTGTCTTGTTCTAGAGCACATGTTCTTAACCCTCACACAGTATGCCTGTGAACCTTGATCATATTCCACCCTCACATCAAAAATTCCTTTCCTCTTTTCTCCAGTAGTTGAAATTCTGCCTTTCCACCATGCCTGAACTCCAGTTCAGGGTCGTTCCTTCCTTGCTTTGAGCATTGCCACCTCACACTGCCGTGCCATCAGCCTTCCATATGTATCTGTAGTTCATCGTCAGCATCGGGTTGTAGACCCTTGGAGGCAGGAAGGAGATTTATGCTTTTTTGTTGTTTCCATAGTAACTCGGATATAGTAGGGGCTCAGTAAATACTTGTTACATGAGGGTTACATGGATTGCTTTGGATGTGGCCAAATAAGAGACCCTAACTTATGCCATTGAAGTATGAATAGAAATACAGTAATTTCTGAAATTGTCAGTGGTTAGTTTACAGTAAACCCACTTCAGCTGGACTTTGCTCAGTTTCTTGATTAATTTTGAAAAGATTTTTCAGTGATAAAAATGAAGATAAAAGTTTATCTTCTCTGTGTATTTCCAGTAAAAATTACCAACTCAAGGTCTGTGCAGCCCTTCCTCCTTGGCCCCTTTGCCCTCCAAACCCATACGCCGACAAAAGCAGAACAAAGCTCTGATGCTGGCTTCAGCCAGGACTGGGCATATCCGTTCCAGCCCTCGTTCTCGCATGGTCCTTTTTGAACAAAGTCAGGTGTATATATAATTAAAAGAGCAAGCAAACAACTAAATAATTCACCGTACAAAGCCCTTTTAAAGAAACTATGTTTTGATCTAAAATTGTGTGTTTATTCTTGGCTTAATTTAGAGCCGCTTTGAGTACTAGAGAGGTTATCCAAGACATTGCTGTCTGTCTTCAGGAATTACTTGATGGAAATGTAAGCTGCATTTTAAAATGATCGAACTGTAAAACGTTGCATATTTTGAGGTAGGGGCACACTGAACAATGATTGCTTTAAACTTCGTTCAGCCACTAAGAAAGATAAGTTATAAAGCCAATTCTAAGCCACCATTTATTAATTACAGCATTAACTAGGTTTTCAGAATGTGACTAAATTGTTTTTCTCAGTAACAGAAAATACAGTAAATAAAATGAAATTGTAAATTGAAATACCAAAGAAACTACATATTGGTTCAAATAAAAGTGAGCTGCTTTGAGAGGAGGAGTTGAAATGCTGAAGTGGTCTATTAGACTGATCCTATTCATCTCTCAGCAGTTTAAGTATCTGTGACAGTGGAACCAACAGTTTCTTCCAGAAAACTTAGCCTTTTATTCTAGAATATTCATGAACTTCTAGAGGAATTCTCTTACTGGGCTTGAAATTATTAGGGTGAAAACATATTTTACATTTGTAACATGTTTGTGTTTTTCCCAAGCATTTTCTCATTTCGCCTTCACGGTGAACCTTTGAGTTTTGTGGCCTGGAGGCATCAGGACATCACATTACTTGCCCAAATTCACATGAGGAGTTAACGACATAACTTGGGCAGGATCACACAAGCCCTGACTTCTGCTACCGTTACTGCTGACCCATATTGGCAAATTATAATTTTAAGAAAAACAAAGACAAAAGGACCCCTGTGGGCACCAGTATATACATTGCGGTGGAAACTAGCCAGGGTCCAGAGTATACTTGAATGGAGTAACTTGGAAAAGATAACAGAACATTTATGCTGCTTGCAAGATTCCAGGCACAATGGTTGCTATTCACAGTTCCCTTTTGGAAGAAATTCAGAATGATAACACTGAAAACAGTGAATACTTAAAGTTCCAAAGAGGAGCTTAAGGTGTGTCATCACTAAATATTGGCTGGTATGAAAAGTTCCAGTTGTCCATAGATTTGAATCATCTGAAGAAATGGCTCGTTTGATCATTCATTCTTCCTTTGCTAGTTTCCCTCCAAGTGTTTAAGATGGAGCTAACTGTACAGCATTCTCTGTTTTCTCAACAAAACAGCAAATACATATTATATGTAGCTAGTGCATTTTGAAAGACCAACACCTTCCTAAAAATGATACTCATAACTGCCAAAGGCAGCTGTGGAGTTTTTGTGTTTGGAGATTTATAAAGATAGTCTTGTACTCTTAATTCACGTCTGTCTTACTGCATCCAAGCAACAACATCGTTCATATTTCCAAAGAAGATGTGGTTCAAACTGCAGCACTAGGGTAAAAATGTTTAATACCAGGAAGACTTTCCAGATGGTAAGGTTTGCTAAGCCCTTTGTCCTATCTTTTCTTCTCTCTCCCCTCTGGAGGGTGGACTAGCCCAGCCCTGGGACTGAGCTCAAAATGATTGAACGCAAAATAGTTCATAGTAGGATGTCCCCAACCCGCCCAAAACCAAACACACTGCCATCGAGTCGATTCTGACTCATAGCAACCCTATAGGACAGAGTAGAACTGCCCCGTAGGGTTTCCAAGGAGCAGGTAATGAATTCGAACTGCCAGTCTTTTGGTTAGCAGCTGAACACTTAACCACTGCACCACCAGTTCCCAGGACATCCACATCTGATTGTAGGGCAGACTCAAACTTGGAGCCTTCCAGCATCCCCTGAGGCCAGGAACCAGCTTGGGGCAAGCCCATTCCGCCTGGGCTGGCCTCAGTCTTGACCTGCTGCCTGATTTTGGCTGAGAGACTTTGTGGACGTCATTCACTTAAATGTGCTTATTTCTGGTGGAATATCAGTGACTAAGCAGGGGTTGCTATGAGTCAGAATCGACTCGATGGCAGTGGGTTTGGTTTGGTTTTGGTAAGCAAAGATGAGCGGGCTGCTTCTCAGCTTCTTTTTCTGTTCAGTTGATGCTGAGTTTTCGAACGTCAAAGAAAATGCTGCTCACAGCATGGGTGTTGCTTATATTGGGAGGAAACTTGGTCTTACAGTTATCAGGAGAGCCGCATGCACAAGTGTTCCTTGAGAAGTTAAGAGCAGGCCTCATGCTAGGTACCAAGGGACTGTGCTGATGGGGACGTGTAGTTTTATGGTGGTCACATTGATTGTGGTGGGCTGTCTTAGGCTGGGTTCTCTAGAGAAGCAAAAGCAGTGAAGCATATATATATATATACACACATGTATATGTGTATATATATATGTATGTAGAGAGAGAAGGAGAGAGATTGAGATTGAGATTTATCTCAATGAAATGGTTCACATGGTTGCAAACGCTAGAAGGTCCCAAGTCTGTGGGGCAGTTGTCAGGCGGGAGGCTTCTCTTGACTCAAGTAACTGCAGTGGCTGATGAACCCAAGATCCACAGGTCAGATGGCAGGCTGCTGGCTCACGGCTGTGAAGGCTGATGAATCCAAGATCGTTAGTTAAGATGGCAGGCTGCTGACTCAAGTCTCAAGAACTGGAGGTCAGATGCCGATGAGCCGAATGCAGGACCCAGAGCAGAGCAAAAGCAAGCGAGCTTTGCCAGAAAGTCCAGTATATTGGATGTAATCCAGACTTCAGAGGAAACTGATTGGCTGTTCATAGCAGATCTCATCATGGGGGTGATTACATCATTATACAACTGCCAGACTACATCATAACTGCCAAACCACCGAGAATCGTGGCCCAGCCAGGTTGACACACAACCTTAATAAGGATCACATGGGCCTTGAGGTCCATGGAATTTGTAGAAAGCAGCATTTCTGACAGATTTGTTTGGAGTTCTTTTGGAAATCTTTGAAGTGGCCTGGGCTTCTGGTGGTGTGGAAGGAACAGCAATTTGTATGGTTGTCGTGGGTCCTTCAGGTTTGTTTGGAGGGAAGGTGTGGAGAGCAGGCCTATTGCACAGTATACAGATTGTCTGTTCCCTGATACAGATTGCTGATGTGTATGGGAAGCGTGGGAACAACCCTGGGTGGGGCCATTTCTCCCATGGTGGGGGAAATTTTACTTTAACATAGTCCTGGACCTGGTTTTGCTGGTATTGGGTCACCAAATGAGTTTTTTTTAATGTTACTGATTTTGTTTTTATGAGAATATACACAGCAAAACACACCATTTGAACAGTTTCTGTACATACAGTTCAGTGACATTGATTACATTCGAGTTGTGCAACCATTCTTACCCTCCTTTTCTGAGTTGTTCCTCACCCATTAACATAAACTCACTGCCCCCTAAGGTTCCTATCTAACCTTTCAGGTCGCTGTTATCAGTTTGATCCCATATAGATAGTTCTTAAAAGAGCATAATGCTCAGGGCAGACATTCTTTACTAGCTAAGCTAAACTACTGTTTGGTTTTAAGAAGACTTTAGGGGATATTTTTGGTTTAAGGTTTAAAGATTATGTCAGGGCAATAGTTTCAGGGGTTTATCTAGCCTCCACGGCTCCAGAAAGCCTGGAGTCCATGAAAATTTGAAATTCTTTCTGCGTTTTCTCCGTTTTGATCAGGATTCTTCTATAGAATCTTCTGTCAAAATGTTCAGTCTTCTGTCAAAATGTTCAGTCATGGTAGCTGGGCACCATCTAGTTCTCTTAGTCTCATGGCAAAGGCGGCAGTTAGCCACACCATCAAATAAATTTTTTTTTATGTTTATTGTTGTAGTTTAGTGAAAGTTTATATTTCAAGTTAGTCTCTTACGCAAAAATTTATACGTACATTATTACGTGATCCTAACTGCTCTGCCTATACTGTGACGGCACACTCCTCCTTTCCACCCATTTCCCATGTCCATTCAACCAGCTCCTAACCCTCTCTTCAAATGAATTTTGATAAGAACTTGTCCGAAGTCAAATAGTTAAGAATTTTTTGTAAGATAGTGCCTAAAACAATGTATGCTCAAAATAAAAAAATAAAAAACCCAAACCTGTTGCCATCAAGTGGATTCTGACTTGTAGTGACCCTACAGGACAGAGTAGAACTGCCCCGTAAGGTTTCCAAGGAGCGGCTGGTGGATTCGAACTGCTGACCTTTTGGTTAGCACCCATAGCTCCTAACCACTGTGCAGCCAGGGTTCCCAGTGTATACTCAGCAAGTCATTATTGCATTAGCCAGAATAATGGACAAGCTGGTTTCAAGATTCTGTATATCCAGGATAACTCTCCATTGCAAGTAAAGAATAATTTAATGCTATATTTTATTGCAATTTGCTGCACTTTTTATAATTTAGATTATCATATATAGGTTTATAATTAGAAAAAAGACATGAATCTGTTAATTTAATACTACTTATTAAGGGTAAACCAAAAATAAAACCAAACCCATTGCAGTCGAGTTGATTCTGACTCATAGCGACCCAATAAGATAGAGTAGAATTGCCCTACTAGGTTTCCAAGGAGCGGCTGGTAGATTCGAAATGCTGACCTTTTGGTTAGTAGCTGAGCTGTTAACCACTGTGCCACAAGGGCTGTTTATTGTCTGGAAAACCTAAGGGGGAATTAGGGTAGCACTTATTAATAAATAGATTATTTATTTAATTGATTAATTCCCCCTTAGATTTTCTACACAATAAATACATTTACAATTTAAAAAAACCTATAAGCAGTACATACTGTGTGTGGGATATTATCCTAGAGATTTTATCTGTTCAGTTTACAGTGTTCTTATCTTGGCACTGAATTTATTTCCATGAAGTTTTTTGTTGGGTTTTCTAAACAGTTTGCGCACACACCTTGAATAAATGTTCACCTAACATGAACAGGTTTAACAGGCTCATCACTAACTCTGACATAGTACTTTAAAATTCACTTCAGTCCTCCAGTAATTTTAGAAAACTTTAAAATTGATCAGACTATTGATAAGTTATGCTTTTTTTTTTTCCCTCAAATTTAAGTTCCTCATCCTAATTGTGCTTTGTTTTTGGTGTTGATTTTGTTTTATTTTATCCTTCTGGAAATTAAAGAGATAAGGTAGTTAACTGCATTGCATTGCTGTGCATTTATAGAGCCATTGCAGATTAGAAAAATGGCATGGCCTGTAGAATAGACCAAGGATGTTCATTAGGAAACAGCAGAAGCACTTCAGCAACAAATGAGTTTCCTCTTAATACTCTGCTGTAGTGGGGTCCTAAGTGTCTGAAACGGTCGTTAGGCAAGAATAGAAAAAAAGAGTCTATTTTCTGGGCAGTTAATTAAATTGAAGTTTCAGAAAAGATAGGGTCCTTTTGGTCACCAGTTGGGCAGGGTGCAGGCGTTGTGGTTGTCTGCTGTGGACTAGGCAGTGCTTGGGGAGGAGGTGGTGAAGTGGGTTAGAGGGTCAGCAGGGGCCTAAGCGCTGCGCTGAAACTAAATCGGTCCCCTGAGAAACAAGCTCCACTCTGGAGTCCTCTGTAGCCCATGGATCCCTTTAAAGAAACAAGGCATTTACAAGAATTTTAACTCCATCAAATTTAGTCTCTGTAATCCACCCCTGGGACCTTATTAGCCGGGGCTGATAGTGCTCCTTTGAGAGTTGGCTTGTGTGGTGATAGAGACCCAGATAGATGCCAGCGTCAGGTTGTTCTGGTTTTTCTGACTTCTCTTAAACAGGAGCCCACATGAGCAATTTATATGGAGGGTCTAGAAGGAAAATGATCTGGAACAGAAGAGAAGATGTTTGCATCCTAGGTGATGGAACATCTCGTTCCAGCTTAGCTTGGATTGTTTTGGGTTTTATCTTTTGGGTTCTTAGTTTCAGACAGTACACGGGGGCACGTGATGTTGGATGGTATCAAAAGACTTCCATTGCCACATCCCTAAAATTGAGAGTTTTGCCCTTCCTTTCCCAAAAGCTGTAGCTTCCTTTGATACAGGACATAGGTAAACTTTACCGTAAAGGGGAAGCATTATGTTTCTTTTTAATTACTAGCTTCTGAGAAGCAAAAACTTGGTGTAGTTTGCTATCATTTAAATACATTTTCTGCTCTATTCCTGAGGTTGTTTTATTTTGTTTTGCTTTTAATCCTAAATGTATGAGCTGGAATGTTACTCTGAAATATTCAGGCTTTTGACTAATCCGAGATCTTTTAAAGATCAAGCAGAGCACGGAGCATGGTCTGTTTTCCGTTGCAAGCTTTCCTCCTCCCCCTTGCTTCTGGGCTGCTGGTGCCTCCACCTTCCCACCTTGTTTCTGACAATCAGAGTCCCGTTGTGTCAGAGGTGTGTGGACCCACCTCCGGACATTGTCCTGCAGTCTGCTCTTGAACCCTACTCCTGTCATACTCCTACCCCTGCCCTTGGACACGCTTTTAGGGTTTGCTTTCCATAAGCTACGTGTTTGTGGGTGACTGGTGTTTGAGAAGAGATGGGAAAGAGCATACTTGTAATAACTGCTCTTCTGGATATACATGATCATCAGACTGGTGTATCTCCCTCTCCTTTAACAACCTTGTGGACACACATGTGTTCTGATATGGGTCACCAACAAAAAAAGGCCAGCAGAACAGCCAGTTCAATGCTCATTTTAAATTAAAATCTCCTTAAGGGGAGAAAATAGACTTTTTCTGTAAATGAAGGATGGCAGCTCAGTTGTGAGGACATGGAAACAAGGCTGGCCTGCTGTTCAACAGGAAGTTTGTGATGAATGGGTTTTAATCAAGTTGTAACCATTCACGATGGTTTACAAATTGCTGTTTATGTATTCCTTTACTTCCTATAACAAAATTGCCAGCATTGATTGCCTCATATTTGTGCCAGGTGATGTGTACACTCTGCCACCCAGTCCCTAACAGTCCTATGTGGCACTCATTAGTGTTTTACACATATGAAAATGGAGACTTAGTGAGGTCTGGTAACTTATTCAGAGGCATCTAGCAGGAAGTCTGACTCCAGAGTTGGCACTTGGGGTTCCCCCTCAGTACGCTCCTCCCAAATGCATGAAGTTTTGGATGACACCTATGAATTCTTACACTTGACTTTTTGGTACTGTTTTACATGAGTGTATAATCTCCCACAGTCTTTTTTTGGTAGAAGCTGCTTTAATGTAGTCAGATTTTCCTTCCTTTGGAATGCTTTGAGTCAGAGAGAAAGCTGTTAGAGCTAAATGTGTATATAGCGGTTTGAAAATCTATAGCTAAGGCATTGGCTTGGTTGGGGAGAAGGCTGTTGCATGTTCTCGATACTTGTTTTCTGTTTCTTCTAAGTCTGAAGCCCCATATGGTTCTTCTTTTTTTTTTATTTTTAATGAACACCCATCATCTTTCCATCTGCATTTTAATTTCTCTGAACTCTATTTTTCCTACCATAAAACAAGGGTGGTAGGCCAGATGACCTTTGCAATGCCTTCCAGCTTGCAAGTTTTATGAGGCTGTGCATCCTCTGTCCACAGCCCTGGGATTACTGGAGAAGTACTAAGTCCTCAGTGCAAAACTGGGGGTTAGAGTGGCCTTCGGGATCATTGCTGTTGGGCAAGAAGGAACGGGTTCTGGGAAATGAAATCAGCCTTATGGAAGAAGAGTTTAATGCCTGGGCCTTAGGGTTAAAGGATGTAGGTTAGCTATTCACAGCAGATCTTCAACTGCAGTGCCTTTCCAGTTGGATTTATGTGGCTGTATATTGATAACAGACGCCTGTTGACATCACTTGTGGAAGGAATGATTAGCAAAAAATCACGTTTTCCTTCTGTTTGCTACCAAAACGGGTTGTTTTTAAAAAGTTGTTGCTTTTTAGCAACTCTGGTAAGAACTCTGTTGAATAGAGATGATTCTTGCTTTCTCTTTAGTTTGTTTTCACTTGTGGAAGTACAGGAAGAGACAGTGTAAAAGAGAGGAAGCAGGAGGAGGAAATAAAGGCCATGTTGGGAGACTGTGTAACAATTGAACGTGTTGAGAAAGCTCACAGGAATTAGATAAATGCTTTTGAAAAATTCTAGTTTATCTAACATTTTGAAAGAATTTCTAGAATTTTAGAACAACGAGCCCATTTAGTTGCATGTTCCAGTCTTAGTTGGAAGTTCTTTTTCTGTGACTTGGAGACTGTTGCCCTCCCCCTCCCACAGAGCGGTGGATTCTTTTAGGCAGCTGGGGTTCTTGGGGGTCCTTTCCGTTTGCCTGATGAGTCCCCAAAGCCTCTTTCCCCAGGCTTTCCCTGGGGCATTGCTCACACTTCAGCAGCTATGGTTTCCTGCTGCTGAGAGTAACCCATGGGAAGAAGAGCAAATCGTATTTTGTAAAATTCGTCACCTGGTAAGGCAGAAAATGAATTTTTGTAAAGTAGTAAACAGAGTGATCTCCACTCCCTCAAGATGCACACACGTAGCCTCAGTCTTAAAAGCAGTTCCATACTTGCGTACAGCGGGGAGGTGGCGTCCTGAGCCAGCGGCAGTGCTGCAGGAAGTCACATGAGCCTGGGCCGAGCCCCAGCTGGACAAGTCGGTTTCTGAGCCTCAGTCTCTCCGTGGGGCCAGTTTCTAAAATGGAGCCAGTAATGGCTGCCGTATGGGGCTGTTTCTGTGATTGAATGAGAATGTATTACCATGTAGTTTGTAAACTGTAAAGTAAAATACAAGATACAAGCTGTGAAGGCCAGCATTTCATGAGCTGGATGTATTCAGCCGAACTTGCTTCTTTTTGTTTATGTTGTTAAACACAATGACCAGAGTAATCTTAGAACTGCCACATAGTGAGAGGTGGAATGAGGCCGTGATGGAAGACCTCTGGCTGACAGCTGGTGACCTCCATACATGCCAGATGGGTCAGAGCTGGCAGCACAGGTCAGCAGGTAGGATTCAAGTGGGTGAGGGTCCGGGGAGGCCCAGGGTAAAGAGAAGTGGCCAGGAAGGAGGCTAGGCTCAGTACTTAGGAGCCCAGGGCAGGGCAGGCACGGAGAGCTGCCACCCACTTCTCCAACCCAGAAGAGTTTTCTCGACTTGACTCAAGGATGAGTTCTGTTCCTTTTGTCTTCTTTGTTGGGGGCATCCAGGCTTCTAGAAGTCTGTTGTAATAGACTCTTGTTGCTATGTGCTGTCAAGTTGATTCCAACTCATAGTGACCCTACAGGACAGAATAGAACTGCCCCATAGGGCTTCCAAGGCTGTAATCTTTATGAGAGCAGATCGCCAGGTCTTTTCTCCTACGGAGCCACCGGTGAGTTTGAACTGCTGACCTTTCAGTTGGTATCTGAGCACTTAACCATTGTGCCACCAGGGCTCCTTTTTGTAATAGACTCATGATCTCTGAACATTTTTTTTTATCAGATGCCCTTTTTGGTATAAAATTTATTCATTTCTGTGCTGCATGTGAGTACATTATGTAACACCTTTGCAAATATAAATTTAGAAGAATGAGATGAAAAATGAGAAAGTAACTAAAAGCTGTAATGATTCCTCTCTGTACTTCAGGGTTCTTGCCCTCACTGCTCACATTGGGTTAGAAGCACCCTGAGATAAAAACCAAAAACCTATTGCTGTCAAGTTGATTCTGACTCATAGTGACCCTATAGGACAGAGTAGAACTGCCCCAAGAAGCAGCTGGTGGATTCGAGCTGCCGACCCTTTGGTTAGCATTTGTAGCTCTTAACTACTGTGCTACCAGGGCTCCAGTGCCCTGAGATAGGAAATGTAAAATTCTGCTCCACTCCTGTTCTGGTGCCTCTCCAAGGGTCTCTGGGGACCAGCCTCAGAACCTGGCTTCTTCCGTCCACACAGGTGGAGGCTGGTGGGACCGCAGAGCGCAGTCTAGGTCATGGCCTTGCTAAGGCCGCCTTGCTCTGACACTGGCTGCCTGCTTCTGCTGAGCACGGAGAGCCCTCGGCAGTGCGTTGTGCTGACAGGCAAGGACAGGTGAGGCGCAGCATCAACTCTGAGATGACTCAAGGATTTAATGGGACGACAGGCCAGCACGTTGACAGAGTGAGTTCAGTACTTCTGAAGTCCGTCCACAGCATTCCATGACAGTACCTAGTTCGTAGAGAAAATGTCTTAACTCCTCCCCCTCAAACCAGACGATTTTTCCAGTAATTGACATGTAAAAGCCTTATGTTAGTAGGAACAGTGCAAGGTGTGGTTATAAAAAAGTGAGACTAATTTTTATAGTATACATTTCTAAAACACAGATATGTATTTTAGTGATACTGTTATTCTGATAAAAGTAACAACATCAGCTCATATTAATTGAGGTAAGTGTGTTACATATGTTACCTCATTTAATCTTTTCTATAACCCTGTGGATATAGGCACTTCTGACTCACTCATCAGATACTGGAGTGCCTGCTAGGCATGGGGACATGAGAACACGGCCTACAGGAAGACTGACAAGGTTCCTGTCCTCACTGCCCACAGTGCAGTGGGGCCAGGCAAGCCCCGAGACAGCAGACAGAGTCATAAACTGGAGTGAGTCAACACGGAGCACTGTATTAGAAAGGTGCAGGATGGGAGGAGGTTATCAGGGGATGTTTCCGGAAGGTAGGGACAGTGAAGCCAAGACAGAGCTGTGGAGGGTGGTGGCCTCTGGAGGCCACAGGCCTGGATGCTCCTGACAGTCCTGTGCGCGTCGGTTTCTGTCTGGCTCAGTGCTCATTACATGTGCTTGTTCTCTCCCCACGTACATCATCAGACTCCTAGTGGTGGGCTCCGTGTCTCATTTCCTTCTCTGTCCTTCACTGCATCTAGCACAAAACAGATCCCAGTAAATGTCAGTTGAGGGCCGTGGTGGTTCAGTGGTAGAATCCTTGCCTTCCACACGGGAGGCTTGGGTTTGATTCCCAGCCAGTGTACCACGTGTGCAGCCACCACCCGTCTGTCAGTGGAGGTTTGTGTGTTGCCATGATGCCAAACAGTTTTTGGTGCAGCTTCCAGACTATGGTGAACTAGGAGGAAAGACCTGGCAATCTACTTCTGAAAATCAGCCAATTAAAATCCTGTAGATCACAAAGGTCCAGTCTGCAACCGATAATAGGGATGGCATGGGACCAGGCAGCATTTTGTTCAGTATGTGCATGGGATCATCATGAGTCGGGGCCAACTGGACAGCAGCTAACAACAAGAACAAATGTCCATTGGCATGAATTAATACGTGAATAGATGGAGAAAAGGTGTGTGAGACATTCTGTCTTCTCTGTAATATTTTTGAGATTCATTCAACACATGTTTCTTTAATGTATTTTGCTTTCAGAACATCTATTAGGGGCTTTGGGATTGCAAAATGAAAACAAGCTCTAGCCTCCTGTTCTTAAGGAGCTCAGACTCCAGTCTGTAGAGAGCGTAGACCACAATACCGCAGTTATAAATAGCCGGCAGTGCAGGTTGTCCAGGCCCTGAGCACAGAGGCCCCACCTGAGAGGGTCTCCCTGCTGCCCCCACTCCTGCACGAGCTCCTCACTGTCCATGGGGTCACCAGGCCAGGCTTCCCAAGGAGCGAGCCACACTGCCCGTGGTCCAGGCTTCCCGAGGAATGATCCGCTCTGCCCGGGGACCAGGCTTACCGAGTAGAGAGCTGCACTACTCCAGCGCCAGGCCTGCGGAGGGCGAGGGAGGGCCGGGAGCAGGTCAGAGAGGAATGCATGCCGAGGCGGGGAGTGGGCCTGGGAAGCACGCTCCGCGGTAGCAGAAAGGCCAGCCGCAGAGATAGCAAGCTGCTGGCCAGGAAACCTGCTGACGTGCCCTTTTCTCTAATGGCGTCATGCAGAAACTCAGGGTTTGGATAAGCGATTTCCAGCCCTCTGCCCTCACACCCTGCCTCTTGCCTCATGTAACGTTTGGTCACAGTTTAAGAAAGGAGTGTCCCAGAGCCGACGCGCATGTGGCCCTGCCGCAGAGTTCCACGGGTGAAGCTGTCCTTTCATCGAGCCCCGTCTGCGTCTGGCAGAGATTTGTAGACACAACATCATTAACAGCAGCACATGTTTTTACAAGATTTACCTCTGCAGCACTCCCCGCCCCCACCCCAGGCTGGAAATCATAGCTTCTTTAATGTCCTGCTGGCTGTGTGAAAAACAGGAATTTATGTAACCAGCCCTGCACAGCAAACCTTTTCCTGTTCGGAAAAAAATATTTTAATTGCTGGCAAGGTTAGGAGACAGCTCTGTTACTCAAAGAGCGACCTGAAATGTCCCCTCACAGAAGTATGTAGTGTAATGTTTTGATAAGTGAAGGATTGCTGTGGGCTTTTTTTTTTTTTAAGTCTAAGGAGTGGATGAGTGTATGTTTCACTAAGTTAGTGAACATTCTTTGGACTTTTTAAAGACTTCATCATCACATACTTTGCGGTCTAGGTAAAATATTCCCCGTCGCAGGTGCGGATGAGCTGATATCATCATCACATCTGCTGTAGAGCTGCACAAGCCCTTCCCCAGGTCAGTGCAGACACCAGGAAGCTCCTATCTAGGACGGTCTTTCTTCCCCCTCTCTCATTAACTGAGTGTAACAGGGACAGACAGGGACAGGAGTCATGCTTCCTCTCCTCCAGAGATTTCATGGTGGCTTATCTGTGTGTCCATTGTGTTCAGAGAACAAAGCTGTCGTGATGGTGCATTGTGCAAATGCCCAGACTCCCCGTGTACAGAGAGCGTTGCAGGGTCAGAGGACTAGGACTTGCCAGTGTGCCCCAGGGGCAGGCTAGCTTCCTTCAGGAGGGACTTAGGCCGTGGTTTGCTGGTGTTGGTGACAGCAGATGTAGCTGTGGCCCCGTGAGCGTGCATTGTTGTTGTTAGTTGCTGTTGAGGCAGCTCCAACTCTTGGCAACCTTACGTATAACAGAAGGAAACTTTGCCCATTGTTGTGGCTGTTAGTTAGTCCATCTCATTGTGAACATGCATATGCATTTGTAAAACCTTCCCATAGGATAGTGGGCAAACAGGAATGTAGTGGGACATTAGGGAAATGTCGTGCTCGGCCCTCGTGGCGCAGCGGTTAAGTGCTCAGCTGCTAACTGAGAGGTTGGTGGTTCAGACACACCCAGTACCTCTGTGTGACAAGGATCTGGTGGTCTCCTCCCATAAAGATTAAACCAAAACCAAAAACCAAACCCATTGCCGTCAAGTCGATTCTGACTCACAGTGACCCTACAGGACAGAGTAGAACTGCCCTGTAGGGTTTCCAAGGAGTGGCTGGTGGATTCAAACTGCTGACCTTTTGGTTAACAGCCAAGCTCTAAACCACCATGCCACCATTACAGCCTAGGAAACCCTGTGGGGCAGTTTGCACTGTCCTATAGGGTTGCTATGAGTCAGAATCAACTTGACGGCACACAACGACAGCAGCACTTAGCCTCTTTCAGGGATTCTTGCTTGGATGTAAGGCCTCTGAGTCCTCCTCGAAGCATTGTCTTCGGTTGGGAATTGATTCATAGGTGGGAAGGAAGAGGGGCCCTTGGAAGCTGCCTGCAAGCACCTTCTAGCATGGAGGCGCCTGCTCAGCGCTGTGCTTTGACCTGCTCTCACTGTGTGGACTGCAGAGGACTTGTCCCACAGCTGGGGGCCGCAGTCCTGGGGCAGAATGTAGCCCCGAGGGCCAGAGGGCGTTTGGAGATGTGGATCCTCAGCCCTGGGTGTTGGGTCTCCCTCTGACTTCTGTGTCTCCTGGCGATAGCGAGATTCTGTTTGTGTTGGAGCACTGGCCTTGTCCTGCTGTGCAGGCTCCACCCCAGCGCAGCGATTGGCCTGTAGGCATTTGTGTTGATGGCATGAGGATGTGGGTGTTGTGGCTGCATCCCTGGGTGACCGCAAATCCAGCCAGAGCCTGTGTGGTCTGGGAGAGGTGCTGGCGGTGCCCAGGGTGCTCGGTCAGCTGACCCTTGCACCCAGTGGGCAGAGGAGGGAAAGGAAGTCCAGGGGCCATGCACACAGCCTGACTCCTGAGGGAGCCTGGGCACCCAGACTCTCGCTTCTCCTTGGGAGCAGGATAAGGGCACTGAGGCAGCCGAATGAGCTGATGATGTTGAGAGTCTGTCGTGTGCCCTGTACTGTTCTAGGGAGAAAGATATAAGGCTGGGTCCCTCCTTCCTGTGAGCTCAGGATTTCCCACTTTTCGGAGTCTGTCCCAAATGCTGGAACTCTAGCCACGTGCTCAGTAAGTGAATCAAGTTGGGACTTCCTCAGCCTGTAGCCTGGCTCTCCAGCGTTTCTACTGATGCTTGAAGGACTGTCTCTGGTCCCTTCGCCCTGTGCGTGGCATTGTGGGTTTGTGTTTGTAACCTCCCTGCGCTCCTACTCACACCGCACTGACGAGGAGCTAGGGAAGTGAGGCTTGGAGTTGGAAGACCTGTGCCCCCAGTTGGGGTCTCACACCTTCTTCTCTGTGACTGCTTAAACTGCCAGGCAGTGCTGAACATTTACGGATGGCATCTCACTTAATCCTCTAACAACCTGAGAAGCGTCCGTCTCTGTTTTACGGATGAGGAAACTTAAGGCACATTGGGGCTGAGCAGCTTCCCAAGGTTATATAGCTGGTAAGTAGCACAGCCACTTAAATGCTCACAACCAGTTGATTTTTCTGTAATAGTCATGGTCTTAGGAGTGTATGTGGCAAAATGAGTCATGCAGCTGTATACAGCGGATTGAAGTCTCACGCACTCTGTATTCCTCATCAGCTCTTTCTCTTCCGGATTGTCTTTTTTTGGGGTAAAGTGTCACCTGGGATGTGGGGTCATGTAGTTAGGTGGTACACACTACTGGTTATTGGGGGGTGGGGGTGTAGGTAGGAGGGAGTTGTTCAATTTAAAGTTTTCTTTTTTCAGCAATTGAGCTTTCTAAAATAAAAAAAAATGACCGTTTTTCTTGTATTCAGCTGTGTTTGTCTAATGGGTTTTAACAGTGTGAATGAATCTAAATCTTATTAATTTGGGGGCTTTTAATTCTTTGGAATGTATTTTGCTCCGCTTCTTTCTTTTCCATAATCATGGGGGCCTAGTAATATGAAAGTTTTCACTTTGTGTAAATGGCATATATGTGATCTGAAGAGAACTCGCAGTAGTTTTAGGGGGTAGCATTGTGGGGTAAAGGACCTAGTTTTACTCTTAAGTAAAGTGGCCTTTGCCCTTGGCTCTGGAGAAAATGACCCTTGTAGTAATTGGGGTGCCTTGGTCTGGGACTTCCAGGCCATACCTGAGAATTTGTACTGACAACTGGGGGCTGGTCAGACCAGAAAAGACTCACTTGGGAGGCTGATATAAACTAGCCTTAGGAGGCATGACTCAGCCTATCGTGCAAGACTGGCTGATAAAAGCCTTGAATATGGGGCTTTAGAGAGCTTCCTGGTTGGTGAGAACATCTGTTCAGGAGGGTAGCGCATCCCTTTGGATATGGAACCTTCACATGGGGAACCCTCACAGATCATGTGTCTCTTTGTTTGTATCTTTTTGGGCTGTAATAAGTCCATAGTTGTAAGTATGGTATGTATACCCTCCGTGAATTCCGTGAGTCATTCCAATGAATTATCGAACTCAAAATGGAGTAGTAGGAGCCATCAGGTCAGAAAGCAGGGTGTTGTGTGGACTCCTGAGCTTGTTTTGTGGCTGACAGCTTGAAGGGGTAGTGAGAAAAAAGCTCCAAAGTTTTGGCCAGCAGGTCAGAAGCTTGGGGTATCGTGTAGGCTCCCCAAACTTGCAGCTTATATCTGCCTATTTGGCAGTCTGAAGGATGGCGTCTTTTTAACTTGTGAGCTCTGACCTAGCTCCAGGTGGCTTGAGTCAGAGAGAGAGTGCTGTGGAGGCAGCTGGCAGTGAGGATGGAGAAGTGGGGATGGGAAGACTTGATTAATCTTCACATTTTGTGGATTGGGTTTATGCCAATCTTTATAGCACAGGTGTGGAATCAATTTTCATGGCACTGATGTGGAGTACTATTTGAGTAGCATTATAGTTAAATACGATGTATGTGGTTTTAAAACTAGTCCCTATAATTCCCCTGTAAAATTTTCTGTAAAAAAAAAAAAATCTTAAGGTGTTTATAATAATGCTTGAGGGCAGTGGTGGCTCAGTGGTAGACTTCTCACCTTCCACGCGAGAAACCTGTGTTTGATTCCTAACCAGTGTACCTCATATGCAGCCACAATCCATCAGTAGAGCCTTGGTTGTTGCTATGTCACAGCTTCCAGACTAAGATGGACTAGGAAGAAAGGCCTGGTGATCTCCTTCCAAAATCAGCCACTGAAAACCCTATGGATCACAGCAGTCTGATCTGTAACCAATCATGGGGATGGCGTAGGACTGGGCAGCATTTCGTTCTGCTGTGCATGGGATCCCCATGAGTTGGGGGTGACTCAATTACAGCTAACAGTAACAACATAATAATGCTTGTTTAATTTCACTCTCTCATTAAGATGCAGAAGTTCTTCTTCCCGCACAGACTGGAGCTCTTTTGTTAGTGAGTTCAGAACCATTACGATGTTTCATACTGGGTGCTTGAAATCTGAACCATAAACTCTAGCATTTTATTTGTCTTCCTTGTAATACATAGCTGCATTGGATTTTACGTTTCCCTAGTGGAGAATTATTATGCTTCTAACATGATGTTTTGCTTTGCAGAACTCAATTCGTCATAATCTGTCCCTACACAGCAAGTTCATCCGTGTGCAGAATGAAGGAACTGGAAAAAGTTCTTGGTGGATGCTGAATCCAGAAGGAGGCAAGAGTGGAAAATCTCCCAGGAGAAGAGCTGCGTCCATGGACAACAACAGTAAATTTGCTAAGAGCCGAGGCCGAGCTGCCAAGAAAAAAGCATCCCTCCAGTCTGGCCAGGAGGGTGCTGGGGACAGCCCCGGCTCTCAGTTCTCCAAATGGCCCGCCAGCCCCGGCTCTCACAGCAACGATGACTTTGATAACTGGAGTACATTTCGTCCTCGAACTAGCTCAAACGCTAGCACTATTAGTGGGAGACTTTCTCCAATTATGACACAACAGGATGACCTTGGAGATGGGGACGTGCATTCTATGGTCTACCCGCCATCTGCTGCCAAGATGGCTTCCACTCTGCCCAGCCTGTCTGAGATAAGCAATCCTGAAAACATGGAAAACCTTTTGGATAATCTCAATCTCCTCCCCTCGCCGACATCATTAACTGTTTCAACCCAGTCTTCGCCCGGCACCATGATGCAGCAGACACCATGCTACTCGTTTGCACCTCCAAACACCAGTCTGAATTCACCCAGTCCAAACTACCAAAAATATACTTACGGCCAGTCCAGCATGAGCCCTTTGCCCCAGATGCCTATGCAAACACTGCAGGACAGCAAATCGAGTTATGGAGGAATGAGTCAATATAATTGTGCACCGGGACTCCTGAAAGAGTTACTTACTTCTGACTCTCCTCCCCATAATGACATCATGACACCAGTTGACCCTGGGGTGGCCCAGTCCAACAGCCGGGTCCTGGGCCAGAATGTGATGATGGGCCCTAATTCAGTCATGCCAACCTATGGCAGCCAGGTGCCTCACAACAAAATGATGACTCCCAACTCCCATACCCACCCGGGACATGCACAGCAAACGTCTGCCGTTAACGGGCGTGCCCTGCCCCATGCTGTAAGCACCATGCCTCACACCTCGGGCCTGAACCGCTTGACCCCGGGCAAGACACCCTTACAAGTGCCTCTGCCTCCCCCCATGCAGATGAATGCCCTGGGGGGCTACTCATCAGTGAGCAGTTGCCACGGCTATGGCAGGATGGGCGTTCTCCACCAGGAGAAGCTCCCCAGTGACTTGGATGGCATGTTCATCGAGCGCTTGGACTGTGACATGGAGTCCATCATCCGGAATGACCTCATGGATGGAGATACTTTGGATTTTAACTTTGACAGTGTGTTGCCCAACCAAAGTTTCCCGCACAGTGTCAAGACGACAACACATAGCTGGGTGTCAGGCTAGGAGTTAGTTAGCGAGCAGGTAAGTGCGCCCCAATATCAAAAGACCTTTTGAAAATAGAACTTGAAAGAGAGGAGCACAGTGACTTGTCTCTTCAATGGTTAGGACTTTTTTGATGTCAGCCGGCTGCCCCTTGCAGAGAGACATCTTTTATCATTCATTCTCCGCCCTTTTTGCAGCTTCTCAATTTTCCTTTTGAGCTTAAACCTAAGGAAGCTTCCTTTAATTACTTTAAAGATTTTCTTTGGACAGTGAGATGGCTGCGTATCTTTAGTAGCTCTGCAATAAATGAATGTGTTTGATACGAATCAAGTGCTGAAGTTTTTTTTTAAGTGGAATTTTCCCCGTTGAATGGTTTCAGAGCTTTTGAGAATGCGCTAGCATTTTTCCCCTCAGTGTGTCTGTCACTATAATATGTTAAGTTGAATTGATTTTTAATTTGACTGTATTTTCATTGTGTATGTATGTGTTTCTTTTTTTTTTTTCCAGACTACACTTAAAAGTACTTCAGATTGTTTGACAGCAGGAACTGAGAGAAGCAGTCCAAAGATGTCCTTCACCCCTCCTTTTTTAGTTCTCTTGATTAAAAAAAAAAAAAAAAGTGTTTCTTTTTTCCTTTCGTCAGACTTGGCAGCGAAGACACTTTTCCTGTACAGGATGTTTGCCTGATGTTTGCAGGTTATGTGCTTCTGTAGATAAGGACTATGCCATTGGAAATTTCATTACAATGAAGTGCCAAACTCACTACACCATATAACTGCAGGACAGACTTTCGAATCCTGGTGTGCTCTCACTTTTTGTATATAAGCAGTAGATGTGGAATTGTATTTGTGTGTGCTTTTGTTTTTTTTTTTTAAATACCCATTTGGTCCAAGGAAAGTTTATACTCTTTTTGTATACTGTGATGGTCTCATGTCCTTGGTAAGTTAAACTCTTATTTGTACCACCTGTGTTCTGCTGAACGGACGAATCACAAAGAACCAAGATCTCCAGTCTGCCACCTCCAGCTTGGAGTCTGTTCATGTTGCCACATACTTCATATGAAAACCAGGTAGCCTGTTATCAATCTGCTGAGTTAATGGACTTGTCAGACTCTTTTGTGGAAAAAAAAATAGATTAAATGCCAGCCTTGTACAGGTCTTTTCTATTTTTTTGTTTATTTTGTTATTTGCGAGTTTGTACAAACATTTAAATGGTTCTAATTTCCAGATGAATGATTTTTGATGTTGTTGTTGGAACTTGAAATCACTTTTGGAATAGATACTGAACTGTAATGTTTTCTTAAAACTAGGGTCTACTTTGTCACATAGTCTGCTTGTAAATTTGTGGAATCACAGGGATTTGCGGCAGCATTCATAATTTCCATTTTGTATTTCTCACTGGATTAGTTACTAATTTTATACGTGCTTAACTGGTTTGTACACTTCGGGATGCTAGTCGGTGATGTTTCTGAATAATCTTAAAACATTGTAATTAATACTGCATACTCAATACTTTTGGCCCTTTTTTGGCAGGAAAGTGATGTATAATTATGGACACTTTGGGTTCCATGTTTAGGAAAACTTAATATGTTTTTATGTGTGGATTTTAAAGTGACTTCGTCTGCTTCAATTACCATGTTAGCTGTGTGCATTGCATAATGCTGAGTATTCTCGTGTGTGCCTGCGTGCCGCGTTCTTCCCGCTATTCCTGGGAGGCCTCATAATGTTTGTGGATCAGAAGGGAGACCTACATCTCGAATAGTGCTCTTGCCCAAACCAGGGGTTTTGATAAACTTGACTTTTGGAGCTTCAGCGAAGGTTTCTCTCGTGATTCTTGATTCTCTGCTCTTATTTTGGTCTCGGTGGAGACTGGTTTTGTAGCTCTGCCTGGAAGAATTGTGTCGACACTCACATTTCATCTCTCTTTCCCTTTGTTCTGCAGGTTGTTCAGCCTCTGTGGAAGTTTTAACTGAAGGAGGAAATTTTAAAATGGGATTTGTAGAATCGTTTGTATTCATAAGTACAGATGGCTTTTATTACCATACCCAAATGGAAAAGAACTTGTTTAAAAATTGGGGCAATTAATTTGAAAACCAGCACACCAACTGTAATTTATACGTTTTGAATTTATTTTAAAAGCCTTAGCTTAAGAATTTGAGACTTTCTTTAGCCTTGAGCAACCTAAACTGTAATTCAAATCACTATGTTTTAATACTTTCCAATTACCTGTAACTGACAGACCAAGCTAACTGGCTTTGCATCCCATTTAATCCATCCATAGTTTCAAATCATGTGGAGTGCCCGAAGTCAGCACAGTGACAGAAACTGCACAACAGCGTTCTCTGCGTTCTGAGAAGCCCCTGATCTCTGTGTCCTTAGCACATGTCTCACTTGCTTTGTTTTGCATGTTAATTGCATCTCTGCTGGCTTGGTTTCTCTTACATGTTTAACAAGAACACAAGTGTTCTGATAGATTTTCTACAGTTGGCCAGCTCTGTTGTAAGCTTCCCACTGTGACTTTTATTATTTTGAAAATTGATTAAAAAGCCACCTCTAACTACCTTCATTATTGGCCACTCCAAAATAAGGCTGGTTTAGAAACCCTAGTTCCCCTACGCAGGCGCCTCTTGCGTATGTGATGGAGTTGTTGGTGCCGAAGTCGTGTGTCCTCATTTCTGTCACTGCATACTGCCACTTCCCTCCCACGTGTACCCTTCCTTCTCCGTTACGCAGTGAGCCCCAGAGCCCCCATTCACTCATTAAAGGGGCAACTACAGCATTTTAAAATCACTGTTTCAATCTTACTACTTCATAGAGTGACTTTTAAAAAGATGTTTCTTTGAGTTTGTGTAAATATCTTTTTGTTCCCCGCCAACATTTTTCTTGCTGTTGACATTCTAACTGAATCCCGGGTAGCTCTCTGTGGGATACAGTGAAGTCCCATGAAAGGCATTTTGTCTATTTTGAAAGCAAACATTATGCGGACCTCTGGTGATTTTTTTTTATGTAAGAATACTGACTTTTGGCATAATTCGCATATCAGTTATTGTAAATGATTGCTTTGTGGAACGTGCAAATGATATCACCTATGCAGCCTTGTTTGATTTATTTTCCTCTGGTTTGTACTGTTATTAAAAGCATATTGTATTATAGAACTATTCAGATATTTTAAATATAAAGGTGTATTGTTTTCGTAATATAGATGTATGGAATATATTTAGGTAATAGATGCATTATTTGGAAAGTTCTGCTTCGACACACTGACAAAGTCTAAATTACTTAGCAAATGTTGTATCCTGGGAAGCAGGAAATGAGTGGAACATCCCAAGGAGAGGGCGAGGACACTTACAACGGAAACAGTCCTCCAAACCTATAAAGTCGCTCAACTGCTAGATATGTGTTACCAGTACTTCCCCCACCTACTGGGAATCCTTGTATTCAGCTCTTAAGAGTTCTTAGTTTATAACTGATTTTAAATGGGAAGTTTCTCTTGTGTTTTTAGTTTGGGAGTGGTCATTAAGTAAAATGTGCAGTGTGGCTTATGCAAACAGAACCACCTGGATTGTCCTCCCCACTAAGGGTATTCAGCCTGGCAGTGTTGCCAGGGATGGACCCGAAAGTCCCAGCAGGACCGAGTCCCACCCTCTCGCATTTCCTACTTGAGTTAGTAACAGTGCAGACTTAATGTTCCTGTTTCGATACTCTCTGAGAAGTGCCTGATGATGATGATGATGATGATGATGATGTACTTACAGACACAAGAACAATCTTTGCTATTATTGTATAAAGCCATAAATGTACATAAATTATGTTTAAAATGATTTGGTGTCCTTTTTTTCTAATCGTGTAGAATAAGCTTTTTACTAAGGTTTTTTTGTTTTTGTTTTGCTTTGTTTCTTAATGTCAGCCACGAGGCCATGGTTTATTCAAATCTAGCATTTCCTTTACTGGAAAGTGGGGACAGTTCCACTGGGACCAATTCTCAGCCCCTTGAGAGATGAAGAGCAAGTAAATCCCTGATAACAGCCAATTCTGGAAGACCTCATCTTCGGAATGTCTGCATTCCAGATGGTCTACATCCGGTGCAGTAATTACTGGGGTTATTAAATCTCATGTCAGAACAGACTGTGCTAAAGGTAAGAACACCTTGAGGGTAGTTAGGATCCTGGCTGGGAGAGTACACAGCAGACACTTGGGGTGGTGCACAGAGACTGCGGCTCTCCCAGGCCAGGCGAGCTCCTGTCACTCCTTCACACACCTCCCGAAGGAAGGGGATTCAGTCCTGCTGTCAGCAACCACGAATCGGAGGTTTGTATGTGTGGGTTTTTTGGAAAAGGCCTGAGGAATGAGCTGGGACTGACATCATTAAAATGCATTTTCAAACCCGATGAAGCCTGGTGTCATCTTACTTCTGACCATTTTCTTAGGCAAGTGAATGAATGTTGGAGTAGCAAGGAAGTAGGTTATTCTAATGTTTACCTGTTTAGACACCAGCGGGCTAGTCTAGCTTCAGGTTTTCACCCTAAAAGCTGCGAGCCTCAGAACCAAGAGTGCAGAACAGACTAAGTGCTCTTACTCCTGGGCCCTGGGCTCGCGCACACGTCAGTTCATCTAGTCCAGGTGTGGAAACTGGCCCTGCCCCCACAGCCAGCACTCCCCCCGACTGGCTCCTTTCATAACCCTCTGTGCAGATGCATCCAGTGTCATTTCGTGAGACCAGTTCCCAAGTTTCCCCACAGCAAGAGTTCCCTGATCAAGCCCATGGGCGGGCTTGGTGCTTAACTCCATGATGGGAGACGCTGCCTTCCTCGGACGTTATCTAGGCTCCTGCTGTGACCAGAGAGATGACAGTAGACTCAGGTTGTGTACATAGGATGGATTCTTGACCCATGAACCAGCTACACTGGAGGACTTTGCCTTGGCTATTGTTTCTCCAAGTTGGAGATGACCTGTAACAATGATTGTGCTGGTTAAACTTACACTGGTTGTTGTGGTTAGGTAGGTGGACGGCCGGTCCACTGTGGACTAAGTGGCAGTTTCTGAAGTAGAATCTGTCACCTACACATTGAACTTCCTGTCATCTAACAGTGCTCATTAAAGGACCATGAGCCTGCATCTGAGCTGGGTGGTGGCCTCAAATCAGTGTATTCATGGAAGGTTCCCTTATTATAATTTATTTTTTAAAAATTACTCTATCGATAACGTGTACGTGAACTGGAAGATGTTTTCATGTTCAGAGCTAAGGAAACAACTGGAAAATGAGTAAAATTTCTGAGGGAACGAGAAGGAAGGGATTATGCTGGGATGAAGAAAGGAGGGAAGCAAGTAGTCCTGGGGAGCGGTCAGCAGTATGTCAGGAAACCAGACGTGACATGGAGACGTTTAAGCAAGCACAAGGTCCTTGGGTTCTCTGACTAGAGGACACCATATAGAGAGTGGAGTGAACCTCTACAAGTTAAGGAGAGAACTTTCAGTTTTTGAAGATGACTGAAGAGGATGCTTTTTGGTCAGGCAGAGTCAGCAGCAGTGGCCTGGCTTTGACACCACAGTTGTGAGGGGAGGAAGCTTTTAAGGGAAGCCCCATACCGAGAGGGAGTCCCTGGGTGGTACAAATGGTTAATACACTGAGCTGCTAACTGAAAGATTGGAGGTTCAAGTCCCCGCAAGAAAGACCTGGAGGTGTTCTTCCAAAAAATCAGCCACTGAAAACCCTGTGGAGTCTACTTCTCCTCTGACAAACGTAGGGTTGCCATGAGTCAGTCAACTCGATGGCACCTGGTTTTTCCTACTGAGAAGACATTCACCTGTTACAGGAGGGAGAAAGGAGGAGATGGGGGGACATTTTCTTAGACTGATAGGCAGCAGGACATCACCTGTTCCCTTCCCTCCATCCCTATGAACTCAAAGGCTGAATGGAATTTCTTGGTGTTAGTATATTCATTGTGTTCATAACATATTCCAGAAGTGAAAGTCTTGAATGGAATTTTTGGTGTTAGTGTATTTATTGTGTTCATAACATTCCAAAAGTGAAGGTCTTGTCTGCATTAGAAGCCAGTGGTAGAAGGTAGACATTTACATTGTTTCAAGAAGAAAGGGGCAGCAACTTTGTGAGGGCTTGTTTATTCATTCTTTATATTTGCTGCTTCCATGAGTTGCAGTCCCTCGACAAGCAACTTTTAGAATTTCTGCAAAACTTCAAAAAGTTGTGGATGGTAGCGTAGGCACCATGTTGGGTCCTTTTAGTTGCTGGAGTTTCTGCGAATATTCTTGGGGTTGTAACAGTACTAGAATTGCTGCCCAAGTGAGATGACCTTACATGAGGAGCTGGCTTAGAATACGGCTCATAGTGGACCATTGTAAACCAGACTTCTTTTCCCAGTTAATTGGGATAGTGGGAAGATCCACCTTGTGTGTTGGTGCTTGGTTACAGAACAAGCCATTAGTCTGTGTGGGTGGTGGGGACACTTGGAGTATTTGCAGAGCAGTAGCCCCCTCATGCTTGGACAGTGATTTCCCACTGAGAAGTTAAATTGAGGACACCTTCTGCTACCTGCCTCGAAGCTTTGGTGTGAGATTAGAGGATGAGGTAATATCTGTAGATGGCTTCCTGTGTCAGGGAGAAAGACTATACGTATGAGTTGGTGTTGGCTTAGTGATAGTAGGCCTTGTGGATTTGCTTCCTTAGTGGGGCTTCTGGACACTCAGCATTTCCCTGTCAGGATAAATGGGAAAGCTAACCATTTTCTGCATTCCTGTCTGCTGTTCTCTATCTCTTCAGAAGGGGAGCGGGTAGACAGTGTACTAGACCCATACTAGAAGAGAGTCAGTAGGCCTCTGTCATCTCGGTAACTCTGCAAGTACCATCATTGAGTATGTTGCAAACCTATTATATGCCCAACGCAAAGCAGTTGTAATATTGATTTCCCAACAAGGTCCACCCGGGTACCTGTACTGAGGAAATTTAGAGTCATTTTAGCTTACCTGACCTTGACCTCAACCCCATCACCTTCACCCAGTAGACTCTGGAAGATTCCAATCCATGTGTCTTTTTGTGGCTGTCCAAAACAGAGGACAGAAGAGGAAAACACTGATGTTGAGTGGGGCCACAATGATGTGCTGGAGCCAGGTCGTACTGGTTCATGAGAACAGATGGTTAAATTTCCAGGAATTATGGGAGCCAGTTTTAAACACAGCCATTATTGAAAATTAAATTATATAATCTTACAATTAAGTAAATTATATTAAGAACAAAGGTAATACTCAAAACTCACTTCCTAATCATCTCAGTACTAAAATGTGATAAGATACAAATGGCTGCTCTCGAGGTCTGTTGTGTTGGTGTGGTGGAAATACTGTGTAACAGTGTGCTACTGCTAGTGCTGGGGTTGAAAGAGGTTTCAATTTAATGAATACAGTTTGAACGAGGGTGAAGAATGGCTTAACAGTAGATCAAGTGTGTTGAGAAAAGGGATGGGATGCAAGTCTAGCTCTCACATCATGGCTGAATTGCAGCCACATGTCTGCTACAGAAAAGAGTTCAGCAAAAATCAAACACATTCTGCTAGAATCGATTGGCCATATGGAATTTACAGTAGAGTATTGAATATTCTTAAATTGCGTTTACACATCTTTATAGCAGTACAGCTTATAATAAACTGTTGTACGTGTATACAGGAGCACATTGTTTACCCTACAGAGCAGGTTGTTACCACTTACCAGCACCCCCCTGTCTGGGTTAATGAAGGCGTTTGGAGGACTGGCGGCTTTGAGGATGTTGAAGAACAGGTAGGATGGGAAGGAGGAAGCTGTGGTTAGAGATAGTGGCAAGGCCCAGGTGTGGTCATGGCAGTGGACGACTGGGAAGAAGTGGATGACGAGGCCTGAAGACTTGAAGAGGCATGCCATCAAGGGAACAGCGGGCTGTGGGTGGCGAGCAATCCTAAAAACCGAGTGTTAAAGCTTTTAATTGTGGGGAGAGTCCAGGAGCCAGGCAGATGTCAGTGACAGGAGTATCCAGTGGAGTAGCTGGATGCTTAAGTATCAACAGAGTTTTTTACAGGAGGATGGAAGAGGAAGAGTCTGGAGCTGGAATGCAAAAGGATGCCAGCTCTGCTTTGGGAGCTTGTTTGTCGAATGAGAATAATTGCACCTACTTAATGGAGTTATTGTGGGAGTTAAATGACCTGAGTTAAGCCCCTAGCTCAGTGTCTGGCACATAGAAAATGCTCAGAAAGTAGAGGTGACCAAAGTTTGTCCTGGACAGGTTGTTTATGCGTGCCATCTCAGCCCAATTTTTAATAGTTCCTCTTGTCACTGTCAAAAATGATAAATTACATGGTCACCCTATTAACAAGTGACTGCCTTTTAATTAATTAGTTCCTAGAGCCGTCGTCTCCCAATGGATATCCTAAGAGCCCCCAGTGGGTGAGAGAACTCGGGCCTTCCTGGAAGAAGCTGCTGGGAAATGAGTTATTCTTAGGAAAGTGTCCAAGTTAAATGGATTATTCTACTGGTGTCCAGGTAACAGATTAAACTCATGAGCATGGCATACAAGTTCCTTCCCAACCTTCCTTTGCATTCTCTTCTCCCACCTCATGCACCAATCCACCCAGCAGCCATTCCCAGCCATGCTTTCATGCTGTAAGGTTTGTTTTCTTGAATGTCTCACTTTCCTTATTAATCAGGGTCAAGCTCAAAACTTTCCCCTACCTCTCAAGTCCACCCCAACCCCTCCTGTCAGAGTAGTTACTCTGCAGGTGAGCCGTATGAGTTTTAGGGACTCCCTTTTCAAATACAGGAAGGTGGCCGTGTTCAGTGCTGGCTTCTCTCTCAATGGCAATCCTTCCAAGAAGTCTAGAGCCAGGTCTGACTGACTGGATGATAAAGCAACTGGCCAATGCACTTGACCACTGGTCATAGCCAAAGGCATTCCTCCCTGGTGAGCTGGTCTCTGCCAACATTCCAACAAGTTAAAAGCAGACCAAGAAGCCCAAAGTGTTTCCATGAGTGTGGAGCTGCCATTCACTTTTGCCAACCAAGGAAAATACGAACAGGAGAGAGAATGATGAGATGCCTAAGAGGGATCTTTAGCCTTCCCTCAGCCATTGCACAGGCTGCAAAACCCTCCCTTTCGTACAGCTTTCTTCTGGGCCGAGGATACACAGTCTGTTCATTTGTTGTTTTTGTTACCATCAAATCAGCTCGGACTCAGTGGCCTTACATATAACAGAACAAAACGTTGCCTAGTCCTGTGTCATCTTCATGATTGTTGGGATCTTTGGGCTCGTCTTCTGGCACTATGTTGGACAGTAGTCTATTGTAATCCAAAGGTTTTCATTGGCTAGTTTTCTGAAATAGATCGCCAGGCCTTTCTTCGTAGTCTATTTTAGTCTGAAAGCTCTGCTGAAACCTGTCTACCATGGTGACCCTGCTGGTATTTGCAATACCGGTGGCATAGGTTCAGCATCACAGCAACACGCTAGCTACCACAGTATGACAACCTGATAGATGGGTGATTCGTTCACTTAGCTAGCACCTCTGAAATTGCCATTAGTGAGACTGAGATTTGGCCAAAAGCAGTTAATCCGCTTTCCTACGGAGAGGGTTGCATGTCTATAGAAACAGGTTGTGCTAATTTTGGAACAGTCATATCCTCTCAGTTAAAAAATAAAGTGTCAGCTTGCAACCTGTAGTAAGATAGTTGCTGATTTGTTTTCTAAGGACCTCACCTGGGAAGGGCATAGACACAGTCGTTTGTCATTTTTGCCTCAGTTACTGTTGGGTCACTGGGGTGTCTTTTTCCCTCCAACCGAAGGGGATTGGATAAAATATGTGGATTCCATGTTCTGATTTATTAAAATATTATTTGGGAAGGAAAATAATTCATTCTACTTTACAAGACCACCAACATTTTTCTATTTCAATTCACCACACCTGCCAAGACAATGACTTGGTAAAAAGGAGAGACATCATATAAAGTTAGGCACTTCTGTTAGAAATAATTGTAAAGTTGTGATAAACACCCCTGACTAGAAAATTCCTTTTATTTGGTAAACACATCTTATGAGACCTCAAAAGTTCTTGGAGTCCTGTGGGTTATATTTTAAATTAGAATTATCTCTAATTTTCCAGTTCTCTTCTGATACCTTTTTTTCTGTCTCAGATAACTGGTATTCCGTTAAAAGCACGGATGTAGTTTTCCAAACCCTGGCTAGGACTGGCTGGGGTCATTAACAGCTGTATGGACTCATGTAACTGTCATGTGGCTTTTTTTGGAAATAATCTGAACAATTGTCTTTTGTAAGAAAATCACATGATAAAAAAATAGATGACTAGCAATAATTCTGTTGTCAGTTACTGGCAGAGTAGGGGTGGGGGGGAAGACATAGAAAAATGCATTCTTGGATCCCTCCCCACTCCAATCTGCAGACCTTCCTGGAGTAAATCAATTCCTTTGTCCTCTCTGGGCAACTAGAAAGGTTTCAGAATGTTTCCAGCACTGGGCATTCTATGTGGCAATACTTTTGGAGGCTGAGTTACCTTACTTTGTTCAAAGAGTTGGCACAAAAACCCGGCCATTTTCCTCCTCCTGGAGCTGAGTGCCGGAGAAACTGATATGAATTGAATCAATGAAAATTCAGCTTTTATTGTGGACAATAATACTCCCTCTGGGATTAGAATTTCCTAATGGATTTTCAGCAAAAGAAGCTTGAGTCAGCTTGGGACCCAAAGGTTAGACCTCCACCGCTCAGTATTTTGGAGTGGAGCCTGGCCTCGGCCTGGGATGTTCCCACACAGGAGAAAGCTTCAGGTGTGTTGCCACTCGAGGCTGAGACTGCTAGTGTGTAGGCCAGGGAGGCCTCCTGTGACCTTTGAGAGCCCAGAGAACAAAGTCCCCAAATATGAAGTGTTTGAAAGCAGCCTGGCTGGTCGTCGGCCGACACAAACCATGTTGGAATGGAGTGTTTCTCTGTGAAATGAGCTTAAGCTTTTTCCAGAGCAGTTCTAAGACTTGTGGAGGAAAAACTATAATTAAGAAAAGTGTGGATGGATTATTAGGAAAGGCTTTTTATTTGACTGGTTTTGTGATTTTAACAGTACTTTGCATTTGTAATACATTCCATCAGAGTGCCAAGTGCTTCTGCCAATGCTCACTCCCAGGCTTCCTTTGAAATGAACAGGGTAGAGTACACCCACCCACAACATACCACAGTTCAGTGTAAGATGTGCGCGTGCCCTGTGGGGCAGCCGGGGAGGCGGAGTTTATTTACCAGAGAGCCCAAGGAAGCTGCCTCTAAGGGAGCTTCACGAACGAGCCACTGAGCATGTGCAACAGAACTGCGTGGGGAGGTTTGTAAAATGAAAATCCTGGGCCTCCTCCCCAGACTTAGGGACCAGAATCTGGGGTGGTGGTGGGGTTATGGCCACGACATCTGCATTTGAACTCTCCTAGGTGATTTTTACGAACACTGAAGTTTGAGAACCACCGCCTGTCTACGGAGATGGTGTAACCCTTACTGCTATTCATTCATTCATTTCAACAATTAAATAATTATCTACAGTGTACCAGACGCTATGCAGAATGCTAGAGGCACTCTGTGGGGAGCAGGACAGACACATTCTCCACCTTGTCTTCAGAAGTGTAGTGTGGTTTATCAGGAAGATGTCTTGAAGTACTCTTTAAAGAGAGGCTACTTGGATGAAGTCCCTGGGTGGTGTAAACCGTTAATGTAATCAGCTGCTAACCAGAAGGTTGGCCATTCGAGTCCACCCTGAGGCACCTTGAAAGAAGGGCCTGGCCATCTACTTCCATAAAATTCAGCCGTTGAACATCCTATGGAGCACAGTTCTACTCTGACACTTGGGGTCTCCATGAGTCGGAGTTGACTTGAAGGCAACTGAAAGCTTGGATCAGATAAATACTAGGCTGATAACTGTCCATGACACTCTTAAAATACCCATTACCCATGAGAGCTTTTACCTGAACAAGCTACTTGTGAAGGAGCCCTGGTGGCACAGTGGTTGAAGCGCTGGACTGCTAACTGAAAGATGAGTGGTTCAAAATCACCAGCGGCTCTGCGGGAAAATGATGTGACAGTCTGCTTCCATAGAGATTTACAGCCTTGGAAGCCCTACGGGGTGACTATGAATATGGAAACCCTATGGGGTTGCTATGAATCTGGAAACTCTATGAGGTGGCTATGAATTGACTCTGACAGCAGTGAGTAACCTGCTGTGGGTCCTGAGTCAGTGGGGTGAATAGGTGCTTACGACCTCTCATCCCTGCCAGCACAAAGGTCAATCCCTGAAGAACATTGTGGAGTGGCATTAAGCAGTGTAAGCCAAGAGGCCAGCCTGGAAACAGCTGATTTTGTCCAGAGTGACCAAAAGGCTGAGCAAAATGCATCTACAACTGAAGAAAATAACACAGTGTGTGAAGGGCCTGTTTTCCACTGGAAATGATGGATTTATTTCTTTTTAAAAATAGTGCAGGAGAGAAGCTGCTCATCATGCAAGATCTTTGAGGGACCTGGTTGTTTCCACTAAGATGAGCTTCCCATAGGGAGCTCTGTGGGCCTGGCTCCAGGGCAGAGAGCAGGGGCAGGTCAGATGCTCCGTGATGATAACACATTGACACTTCATTTGGGTGGTGGTGGCAGACTGAGCAGAAGGGAACGTTCCGGATCACTTGAAGTCACCGCCCCTGTGGCTGCCTAGACTTCTCCTATTTTGTTTGTAAAGTGTCCCCAAAAGTAGGACATAAAACTCTGTGGTAAAAAGAGCCATACCAAATACAATGGGACCTCCTCCGATGACTCAGTGTTGTTGTTAGGAGTGTTAGTGATTAAGCTGAGATGGTGTCCAGAGATGGCCTCGGGGCTGTTGAAGAGCATCTTGTTGGACTCTGCCCTTTCTCTGTCTCTCCCTCTTCTCCTTACTGTGGAAAGTTTCAAACATCAGCCAAGGCAGAGAGAATAAATAGTGTAATGAACCTCCATGTACTCATTACTCCGTCTGAAGAATTACCAACTCATGACCACATTTGTTTCATATAGCTTCACCCTGTATTATTTGGAAGGAAATCCCAGATATCATATAATTTCATCTGTAAATATTTCAACATACATCTCTAAAAGATAAGAATTCTTTTTAAAATTTTTAAATTTTTTAAGTATAATTTGCATACATTGAAATGATCAGAACTTAATTGTTAAAGTTGACAACCGCATATTAAGATACATTACATTTTTATTATCCGAGAAGATTCTTTTATGCTCCTTCTCATTCAACTCTCAGATCTGAGAAGCAACCACTAATCAATTGTATTGTCATCGGTTTATTTTTGCCTATGCTGCAATTTCATATAAATGAGATCATATACTATAGTATATACTTTGTTATACCTGGCTCTTTGTGCTCAGGAGCCCTGGTGGCACGATGGTTAAGTGATACAGCTGCTAACCAAAAGGTCGGCAGTTCAAATCTACCAGCCACTCCTTGGAAACCCTATAGGGCAGTTCTGCTCTGTCCTCTATGGTCACTATGAGTTGGAGCTGGCTCGATGGCAGCAGGTTTGGTTTTTTTGGTTTTCTTTTGCTCAACATATTTTTGAGGTTCAGTCATGTTGCATATATAGGTGTTTTGGTACTTTTTTGAGTAGCATTCCATTGTATATATATATATACCAGTTTTTTGTTTTTTAAGTCCATCCTTCTGTTGAGGGACATCTGGGCTAGTTGTAGTTTTGTATTATTATGAATAAAGCTGCTATAAACATTCTTATACAAGGTTTTTTGTAGTCATATATTTTCATTTCTCTTGAGTAAATACCCAGGAGTAGAATTGCTGGATTATGGGTAGATGTATATTTAACTTTTTAAGAAACTGCCAAATGGTTTTCCAACATGGTTGGACCAGTTTGCACTCCCACCATCAATGTATGAGAGTCCTGGTTGGTCCATGTCCTCACCAAAATTTGATATTTTTAATCTGGAAAGCTTTAATTTTAGCCATTGTGTGTAGTAATATCTCATTATGATTTTAATTTGCATTTCCTTCATGATTAATGACACTGAACACTTTTTTATGTGTTTACTGGCCGTTTGTATGTCTTTGTGAAGTGTCTCCTCAAGTATTTTGACCATTTTTTAATTGGGCTGTCTTTTCATTATTGAGTTGTAGGAGGTATTCTGAATACAAATCCTTTATGAGATATAGGTGTTGTGTATTTATTTTCTTGACAGTGTCTTTTTATGAACAGTAGTTTTAATTCTGATAAAGTCCAATTTATCAGCGTTTTATTTATTTATTTTTTTAGTGGTTTGTACTTTCTGTGTCTTCTCTAAGAAATCTTTGTGTACCTCTATATTCTCTTCTAGAACTTTGTTGTTTAAGCTTTTGTTTATGTCTCTGGTCCATCTTACATGAATTTTTGTGTATGGTTGTTTCAGCACCATTTACTGAAGAGATTTTCTTTTCCCTCTACCTTGCTTTGGCACTCTTGTCAAAAGTTATTTGATTGAATATATGGGGATTGTGACTTCAAAACAAAACTAAACATAACCACAATACCATTTACATCATATTAAAAAATCTTGATATTATCCAATATCCAGTCATTACACTGTTCAGATTTTCCTAATTATTTTCCAAAATTTCCTTACATAATATGCTTATTCAAATTAGAATCCAAGTATCATTCATATATTGTGATACATTACTATTGTCGATCAGTCTCTTGAGTCTCTTTATCTATAGGTTCCCTGCCCAACTGTTTTTTTGCACTTTGTTGAAAAAACTGGGTCATTTGTCCTACAGAGTGTCCCACAGTCTGGATTTTACTAATTGTATCATCATGGTGTTATTAAGTATATTTCTCTGCCCCTGTATATCCTGAAAACTAGGAGTTTATCTAGAGGCTTGTTCATATTTAGGTTCAGTTATTGTCAATAATATGTGAATGTACAGAGCTGGAAGCACATAATGTCCAATTGTCTCTCTTTTTCATGATATTGGCAGCCATCGATGGTCATTTTTACATTCATTATTTCATCAGAGTTATAAAATGGTGATACTCTATTATCTTTTCTAAATTTATTAACTGAAAACTTCTATGAGAAGATACTTCCCTGAGAAGGGCAACACACACCACAGGGGAAGTCAGCACAACTGGACTAAACCAAAGCTAGGAAGTTTCCTGAATACAACCAGACACTTTGAGGAACAGAATAACAGGGGCAGAGGTCTGGAGATCATGGTTTCAGAGGATATCTAGGTCAATTGGCATAACAAAGTTTATTAAGAAAATGTTCTGCATCCCACTTTGGTGAGTGGCATCTGGGGTCTTAAATGCTAGCAAGAGGCCATCTAAGATGGATCAATTGGTCCCAAACCACCTGGAGTAAAGGAGAATGAAGAACACCAAAGACCCAAGGAAAATATTAGCCCAAGAGACAGAAAAGTCCACATAAACCAGACTCTCCATCAGCCTGAGACCAGAAGAACTAGATGGTGCCCAGCTACCACCAATGACCGCCCTGACAGGGAACGCAACAGAGAGTCCTTGACAGAGTGGGAGAAAAGTGTGGAGCAGAACTCAAATTCACATAAAAACACCAGACTTAATAGTTTGATTGAAACTAGAGGGACCCTGGAAGACAAGACCCCCGGACTCTCTGTTAGCCCAAAACTAAAACAATTTCCGAGGCCAACTCTTCAGACAAAGATTAGACTGGACTATGGGACATAAAATGATACTCGTGAAGAGTGTGCTTCTTAGCTCAAGTAGATACACGAGACTAAACGGGCAGCCCCCGTCCAGAGACGAGATCAGAAGGCAGAGAGGGTCAGGAGCTGGTTGAACGGGCACGGGAAATCCAGGGTGGAAAGGAGGAATGTGCTGTCACAGTATAGGGAGAGCAAGTAGGGTCACATAACAATGTATGTATAAATTTTTGTATGAGAGACTTAACTTGAATTGTAAACTTTCACTTAAAGCACAACAATAAAAAAATTAAAAAAAAAAAAGATACTTCCCTGAAACAACTATTTGATTACCCTATGGACTCTATCTTGAATTGTCCCAGACATGCGAAAGATTTTTGAGTTATTAATCTGCTTTGTACAGCTAGTTTTTCACACAATGTTAAGCTGCAGTTGTTGCTTCTCGTTGTTAGGTGCCGTCAAGTCGGTTCTGACTCATCATGACCCTATGTACGACAGAACGAAACACAACACAGTCCTGCACCGTCCTCACAATCGTTATGCTTGAGTCCATTGTTGACAGCCACTGTGTCAATCCATCTCGTTGAGGGTCTTCCTCTTTTTCGATGACCCTCTACTTTACCAAGCATGATGTTCTTCTTCAGGGACTGATCCCTCTGACATCATGTCCAAAGTACGTAAGATGTAGTCTCACCATCCTTGCTTCTAAGGAGCATTCTGGTTGTACTTCTTCCAAGACAGATCTGTTCATTCTTTTGGCAGTCCATGGTATATTCAATATTCTTTGCCAACACCACAATTCAAAGACATCAATTCTTCTTCGGTCTTCTTTATTCTTTGTCCAGCTTTTGCATGCATATGAGGTGATTGAAAACACCATGGCTAGGGTCAGGTGCTCCTTAGTCTTCAAGGTGACATTTTTGCTTTTCAACACTTTAAAGAGGTCTTTTGCAGCGGATTTGCCCAGTGCAATGCGTCTTTTGATTTCTTGACTGGTGCTTCCATGGGTGTTGATTGTGGATTCAAGTAAAATGAAATCCTTGACAACTTCAGTGTAGTTGTTGCTTACTAATATTTTAACAACAACAGTAATGATAATCACTATGTGCTGAGCACTTTATTGGCAGGTTCTAACTAAGCACTCAACATATTTCACTCATCAGACCCTTTGAGGTAGAAATTATTTTTCATAGAGCCTTATGGCCTTCACCGTAAGATAATAGATTAATGATCTCCTGGTCTTCCGTATGGGTTTCTTCCAGGCTGCTGTCTCCACTATGAATATGTGGAAGACTTCTCTTCCCCCTAACTTTTTAGATCTGTAAAGGTTTATCTCATTAAATGTCTTTCCCTGTGTGAAATATATACCCAGGATAAACACTCAAATAATAGAATGTCGACTAGTGGGAATTATTTATGAAAGAGAAGGGCAACAGCTACAGTATGAATAATCCCAACTCGGGCTGCTTATGGATTCCAGCCAGGAATTTAAACAGATAATTTACCCTGTACAAAGGCTCCATTTCCTTCTTGGTAGAATGGGAAAAAATAAGACTGGGTCATGACTTTGTGCCAAAGAGGTGTTTCCCAGTATAGACCAACTAGAGAGAGCTTGGGGAGATGGTGGAGTGTGTAACTGCTTCCAAATCAATATGGGAACATAGCATCCCAGAGAACACACCCACCCTGGTGTGGGTTCTTGGTTCACCTTCATGGCTTTGTGTCTTTCCCAAGAGGAAATGATCTAAGTGACTAGATGTTTGAAGGAAATTATTAAACAGCACACTTAAAATTAGCTTTGATTTGAGAGAAGAAAACATTTCAGATTTGAAAGACTAATGAATTCATGCTACACGGCAGGCCCCTTTGAAGGGACACACACCACTGAGGTGGTTTGTAGGCAGAGGGGTTTGCCTTCTATTTCTTGATGGAGAGAGGGGGATTCCTTCTTATGTATTATGTTGCTTGCGCCTCCTTCTGCTTCCTAGTCCCTTGATTCCCTTCCACAAAAATATCTTCCACATGCCCTGAAGTTTCTATCTCCATGCAGCTCAGCCATGTTGTTGTTGTTAGCTCTCATTGAGTTGGCCCCCAACTCATGGTGACCCCCTGCACAACATGGAACAAAATGCTGCCTGGTCCTGTGCCATTCCCATGATGAGTTGCAGACTGGACCGTTGAGATTATCTTAGTCATCTAGTGCTGCTGTAACAGAAATACCACAAGTGAATGGCTTTTAACAAAGAGAAATTTTATTCTGTCACAGTCTACTAGGCTACCAGTCCAAATTTAGGGTGCCGGCTCCAGGGGAAGGCCTTCTTTCTCTGTCGGCTCCAGAGGAAGGTCCTTGTCATCCATCAGTCTTCCCTTGGTCTGGGAGCAGCATCTCAGTGCAGGAACCTCAGGTCCAAAGGGTGTGCTGTGCTCTAGGTGCTGCTTTCTTGGTGGTACGAGGTACCCCTGTCTATCTGCTTGCTTCTCTCTTTTATATCTCAGAAGAGATTGTAATCTTGTAGACCTCATCGATATAACTCCCAAGAATCCATCTTGTTACATCATAGTGATAACATTTACAACACACAGGGAAATCACATCAAATGACAAAATGGTAGACAATCATACAATACTGGGAATCATGACCTAGCCAAGTTGACAGATATTTTTGGGGGACACAATGCAACCCATGACAGTGATCTAAATAGGGTTTTCATTGGCTGATTTTCAGAAGTAGATAGCCAGGCCTTTCTTCCTAGTCTGTCTTCGTCTGGAAGCGCTGCTGAAATCTGTTCACCATCATAGCAGCATACAAGCCTCCACTGACAGATGGTGGTAGCTGCGCATGAGGTGCACTGGCCAGGAAACACCTCAGCCATAGCAATCTGTTTTCCCTCAAACGTCACAGAGGATTGTTGTTGGTTTTGTTTAGTAAGTTTTTACCAGTCTTTGTTATTTTAAGCTGGGGATTCTGCTTTACATAGAGTTTGCACAGGACAGCCTAATTAATGCTTATTGCCCCACTGAATTTTTATTAATAGTGTCCGCTTTCACTTTCAAAAGTGTTCTGGTTTGAATGATAAATTATGTAGTCACCCTACTTACACACAGTAGCTACCCATTACTTTTCTTCATGCAACTCCTGGGAAGAACTAGTCGTGAACATGGTGCAAGCAACATCCAGGGAAGAGTGAAGATTAGAGTCAGCAAGTTGAGCAGAAGACTCCTGACTGCCCCTGGATGAAGGAACCACTGCTGTTTCATGGCTGTCCTCCTCTGACATGGCCCACGAGACTGAGAATGCCTCCCCATCTTTTCCCAGGCTTGTTCCTTTTCATAACTATGAAGCATTGTTTTTCATCCAAAGTCACACCAAAGCCAACCATGATGCAGCCCATTCTGAACCATTTTAGCAAGAATATAGCAACTAGCATGTTTCCTGTTAGCCTATCCACAGGTTTCTGAATTGCAGTTCTTCAGAATGAGGCCACAGGTGCACAGCTGGGCCATCATACTCCAGAAGCTTTGCCCAGCCCATGAGAATAATACAGCTGAATAATGTTGTCCACTGGCAACAGTGTCTCACTGCTATACCTGTGTATAGTGATAAACTGGCATAGTCCAAACCCAAGGAGCAGGAAGGGAAATTCAGCATGATTTGAAAAACAAAAACAACCTAAGTTCTATTAGTAATAATCCTATACAAAATTAGCCTGGGTCAGAGGTGGTGACTGCACACAGCTGAAATAACCAAATATTTTGCCTAATAGTGGTTGTAGACTCAAATAAGGAAAAGTAGATAAAGAATTAAGTTTCTAAGTCTATTCAACTTAGGAATCTTCTTGAAACACACAAAAATCATGAATGACTCTGGTCATGAGTCATTCATGCATTCTTCTAACGATTTTTAAGAATCACTGATCTGAAAACATTTTAAAAACTATATGTACGAATATTAAGTATAACGATTGACCATCAATTAAATTCATGACACTGTGTTAGGGGCTGTGGGAACAAAAAGACCAGAAAGACATGATTATCTTCATAAAGTGTATGATCTAGGAAGGCAAATTGCAGCAACCCGAATGACTTCCAATGGCTCCCAAGTTGAGCAACAAAAATAAAACAAAAACAACAGTAATATTAGATTATAACTCAAAGAACAAAATAAATATCCTTGAGTTCATACTGATAAATATAAATGACTGAAAAATAAATAGGAAGGAAGAACAACTCTACAGAAAAATTCTAATGAGTATAGAAGGACTTAGAGAAATAGAAAATCACCATTAGAACCTCACAGTAATCATTGCTGCAGGCAACATCCACTGAAAAATAGTAAAGTAGAAGGCCACAGTTTACGGAGAAACAGGATCTATGGATAAGCTCAAAATATCTCCCCTCAAATTTTTATTAGTTATAAAGAGGGAAAATAGTAAGTTTACCGTTGAGAATCCTGGCAGATACCACCTCAGCCAAGTAATCAAGGTTAACATCACCAGTAATAGGACATATCAACATCATGTACCCCCTAATAGGGTGCAGTGACATAAGGCACACCACCTTTGTGGTGTCCTTGTCAAAATGCGTAACCTCAATGTAATCTTGAGAAAACATCAAACAAGCACAAGTTGAGGATCACTCTACAAAATACTTGACCAGTACTCTTCAGAAGTGCTAAGGACATGAAAGACAGGGAAAGACTGAGGACTGTCCAGAACTGAGGAGATTAAGGAGACATGAATGACAGCTAAATGCCATGTGGGGTGCTGGATTAGATCCTGGGACAGAAAACAGGATGTTAATGGAAACACTGATGAAATCTGGATAAGGTCTGTAGTATTTACTACAGACTGTAGGTAATAGTATTTTTTCTTTGTTTTCATTACTGTACTGTGGTTATGTAAATTGTTTACATTAGGGGAAGCTGAGTGAAGGACATGCAAAAACTCTGTACTAATTTTACAACTCTCTCTCAGTCTAAAATGACTTCAAGATAAAAAGTAAAACAAGCAAGTATTAGAAAATTATATGCCCAATAGCTGAAAGTAAAAAACTAAGTGTGACAAGAGATTTGAAAGTGGATTGGAGGGAATAATTCCTTCCACCTGGGGTGGTGGCCAGTGGGATGGAACTAATTGCACCACGGGTGTGAGATGTGGCCTCGAGTGGAGGACAGGGGCCAGGGGATCAGGAATACCTTCTTGGTCAGGGAAGCATTTGACATGGGCCTCAAAGCCTGGGTAGAATTTTTATATGCAGGTGTCTTCATTACCTGGTGCTGTAGTAACAGAAATATTACAAGTGGGTGACTTTAAAGAACAGACATTTATTTTCTCACAGTTCTGGAAGCTAAAAGTCCAAATCAGGGTCTCAGGCATGTCAATTCCTTTTTTGTAGGTAGCCCCAGACATTACTCAGTTCCTTGGCTTGTACTCAATCTTCACATGTCGTGTGTCTTCCCTTCTGTGTGCATGTGTCTTTGTGTCTATACTGCTCTTTATATAACTCAGAAATGATCAGGTTTAGGATTTATCCTACACTGGTATGACCTCAACCAATTTGGTAGATTACATTACATTAGATTGCATTATGGAGGGTAATTAGATTATATTACATTAGATTACATCCACAGGTATAAGGGTTAAGATTCCAACACCTATTTTAGGGGGACACATTTCAATCCATAACAGCTGGTTTGGGGTGGCGAGATAAGGCTTTTATGTGGATGTTCTTTTAAAGGTCTGGACCAAAGCACAAAGGTAGGAAAGTGCAAGAAAAGAGTAAGAGGGTAAGATTACTAGGGACAAAGGCCTTGAAGGGGGATGGAAGAGACCTGTCTGAAAAGGAGCCACGCTGAGGTTGTTGAGAACACTGCTTGGCTGAACAAAGGGAGATTTTCTCTACTGAAGAGTCACAGATGCAGAATCTGAACCCATCCCCATTGGCTCAAGATCGAATGAATACCTATGGGGACAAATTGTTATTTTTAAGGCCTTTGTGGAGGTTGAGGCCTCAGGAAGGGAATAGCCAGGAGACTGATGTCTGCAGAGAGGCAGTTTGAGGCTCTCCATCCCACAGGGGGCATTTATTCTGTGGATATTGAGGTCACTTGGGAAGCAGGTCTGTCCTCAGGGGCTCAGGCCTTTGCTGCTGTCTGCTTTGTGAAGGAAAACTTTGTGAAAATTTATTTTACTTGGATCAGTAATCAGTGCCCACAGAAGCAGCAGTCAAGGAATCAAATGAGTACTGCATTGGGCAAATCTGTTGCAAAAGACCTCTTTAAAGTTCTAAAAAGCAAAGATGTCACTTTGATGACAAAGGTGCATCTGACCCAAGCCATGGTCTTTTCAATTGCCTCATATGCATGCAAAGCTGGGCAATGAAAAGAGAAGACAGAAAAGGAATTGATGTATTTAAATTGTGGTATAGGCAAAGAATATTGAATATACCATAGATTGTCAGAAGAACACAAAAATCAGTGTTAGAAGAAATACAACCAGAATGTTCCTTAGACAAAAGAGTGTTGAAACTTTGTCAGGGAAGACCAATTGCTAGAAAACAGTATCATCTTTGGTAGATTAGAGGGTCAGCAAAAATGAAGGAAACCCGCAATGAGCTGGATTGACACAATGGCCGCAACAATGGACTCAAACATACCAAAGATCATGAAGATGGTGCAGGATCGGGCAACATTTCATTCTGATACACGAGTTGGAGTTGACTTGACAGAAACTAACAACAACAGCTCCCTGCCTCTCTTGTGGCGCAAGAAGGATTCCTGTTTGGATAAGGAACCTTGCCTGCTCAGAGAGAAAACCACTCCTTGTTAGTCTCTCTCACTTTCTGAGAATCAGCCTGTTGACCGACATTGTCACCGGGCCCAGAGGTGCTCAGACAAGACTCTGTGGTCACGCTGAGCATCAGGAGTCCCAGTGGGATGTGTGGTACTTGGCCCACTGCTTCGAGGTCGCAGTGGAAATGCTGCGTCTGAGCTTCTCCCAGGTGTTTGTAAAGCAGGTTGGGATTGGGGATGAATGGTTCTCTAAAAACACGAAATGTCCTGGATTCTTATGTCCTGGCTAGACAACTCCCGCTGGGCCTGTTTGCTGGCCCCGAGTGGTATCAGGAGACATGGGGAATTTCTGACTCATCTTAGCAAGTGACTATGGCCTTTTTGCTGGAAAGCCCAGTCCCAAGGGAAGAAGCCACTGTCACCCAGGTAGGTGTAGTTAGTCACATGGCTCACTGCGATGACAAGTTCAAACAGAACTTTATGGCAGGATGTGATGGAAACCATAACATATGATTCTTGGGAACAGGTTAGTGCTGGGAGGATCTTTGGCTCTGTATTTGAAAAGTCCAACAACAATTACAAAGCTTAACAGCTATGAGGTATACCAGGTATTGGAGAACTTTTGGACTTAGGTTAAACCTGGAGTCTTGAGGACAGAACTTCAGCTTTAAAGAATTTAAGCAATGAGACTGCACCTTACTTAGAAAAGTAAACTCTTAAGCTCTCTGTATATTCAAGTCAGGAGATCAGCCCTCCAGTTAATTAATTTTCTAAAGAAATGGACTTTAGATGTATTGCCACGTTTCTCCTTCCAGGAGTTGACCCCTAGATGCCAAATAAATATCCCCTTGATCTTCTGGAAGGCTAATGTTTTCGCTTGGTCCCATTGTATATAACAGAGATACGTTCTTCATGGAAAGTTGCTGGCAGAGCTCCGAGGGAGCTTAGCCCTGGCCTCAGCTATCCCCCTTCCTCTTTGTAACTGTGATAGGGATTAATGAAATCATAGGGATTAGTATTAGACCTAAACAATCGTGTTGTGTCATGAATGCAGTGTCTTGGCCTTTCTGTGTCCAGGGGGGAGGCAGAAAGCAGTGGTTAATAGGCTTGGAATCTGGACTCGGACTAAGTTTCAAATCCTGGCTCCACCACTTTATAGTTATGTAAGCTGGGGTAAACATCTGTGCGGAGCAGAGATTTTTCTCTCCTTATTGATGAAACGGCATCACAATAGCTCTTTGCAGGATGGTTGTCAGAATTAAATAACACCATGTCTGTAGGTTCTCAGCTCAGTGCTGGCACAGAGAAGGTTCTCAATGTTAGCTCCCTGATGCCTACTGCTGGTGTTTCTCTGCGTCTTCTCAGTGAGGTAGAGATGATCATCTTCACTTTCAAATGAGGACATGGGGTTAAGGAGTCGGCTAGGGATGCAGATGGTAAGTGGTAGAGTGGACTCAGACATGCGAGGTCTGTCTGACTCCAAAGTTCACGCTCTTTCCATGACGCCAGGTAGACTCCCAGAGTCAACAGCACAAGGCCATGTGGGCTTGGAAAGATTGCCACAGTTCTTTGAAGCTCTTTTAAACATCTTAGCCATTTCAAAACCATCACTGGAAAATTCTGTTTGTCAGACATGTGCCCTGCCAGGTAATCCAGCAGTCCAGGAGCTTTTCCTTCGTCTGCCAGCGTGACAAGCTGCCAGGTCCATCTCCAGCTGAATCTCATGCAAGTCATGGTGTTACCAACATTAATTGCAACGATTTTTGGTTAAGATGTCTGATGTGCCAGGCATGGTACTACAAGCCCTACCTCATTTTCTCATTTGATCCTTGCATCAGCCCTGCGAGGAAGGTATTTTTATTCCCATTTCCCTGATAAGGAGTCTGACAATTAGCAGCAGCAGTTGCTGTTGAATTGACTCTGACTCATGGTGACCCCATGTGTGTCAGAGCAGAACTGTGAACCGTAGGGTTTTCAATGACTAATGTTTTGGAAGTAGATCACCAGACCTTTCTTCTGGAATACCTTTGAGTGGACCCAAACCTCTAACCTTTTAGTGAGCAGCTGAGTAACTGTTTATGCCATTCAGGGACTCCCTGAGGATTAGAGAGGTTAAGAATTGGCTCAGTTTTCACCAAGATGGCACCAAAAGTGAAAAAGGAAGCCCCTGTCCCTCCCAAAACCGAAGGCAAAGCCAAGCCTTTGAAGCCAAAAGGCATGCTGAAAGGCATCCCCAGCCACACAAAAAAGAAGATCCACACGTCACCCACCTTCTGATGGCCCCAAGACACTCAGAAGGCAGCCCAAATATCCTTGGAACAGCATCCCCAGGAGAAATAAGGTTGACTATTATGCCATCATCAAATTCCCACTGATCACCGAGTTGGCCATGAAGAAGCTCGAAGATAACAACACACTTGTGCTCATTGTGCGTGTCAAGGCCAACAAGCACCACAGTAAATAGGCTGTGCAGAAGCGCTATGACATTGATGTGGCCAAGGTCAACACCTGATCAAGCCTGATGGAGAGAAGGCGTATGTTCAACTGGCTACTGACTATGATGTTTTGGATGTTGCCAACAAAATTAGGATTATCTAAACTGAGTCCAGCTGCCTAATTCTAAATATGATATTTTTTACCATTAAAAAAAAAAAAAAAGAATTTACTCAAGCTTGTTGAAAGAGCTTATCTGCCCAGCTCCAAAGGCCATGTTCTTTCTACCTGCTATGTTGCCTAACTCAGACAAATCCAGAGAAAACTTTAGTCATTTTCTTTAGCTCTGTGTCCAGGGCTAGTGACTGGATGTTCATGCTCAGACATGGAAAAATGGGTTATAAACCTGACAACCCAACACCACCAGTTGCCATTGAGTCGATTCCGACTTATGGCGACCCATGTGTGTCAGAGTAGAGCTGCTCCGTAGAGTTTTCAATGGCTGATTATTCGGAAGCAGATAGCCAGGGCTTCCTTTCCCAGAGCCTCTGGATGGACTCAAACTGCCAACCTTTCCGTTAACAGCCAAGCGCGTTAAACGTTTGCACCGCCCAGGGACTTCGGAACCCAACAAAGTCCAAGCCTTATGCAGCTTGTAGGAGGTTAGGATTATTTAATGTGTTAACACTGTTACAGATTAAATGGCATCTCCCAGACTCTTTTCTGGGATTGATGATTCTGGAACAAATAATGCAGGAGTCAAAAAAAAAAAAAAAAAGGGTGGAGGGGAGAAATGAAACAAACTGCATAAACGAATAAGCAGCCATTACGCAGAGATACCACAAGACCTTTAGTCTTGGCAGTGCTATTTTACCAAATTTCATAGGGAAAGCTCACTTCTACTAAGAATCTTCCTACTCTAATGCTACTCATGGATATGCAAGCCCTGATTTTTGTGAAGCAATTTACAGTTTTTTTATCTTAAAAAGAAGTCAATTTATGGCCTGAGGATCTTACTTCACCAGCTTGACTAGAGTAAATGATATGAGGTTAAGGAACAGCCTCTGTGACACTGGGATGTGCAAAACCCATGACTAAACCATGCCAGGAGCATTGCTTTGCAGTTGAACTGATTTGTGGCGTCAAGTCCATATATTGGTGGTTGGTTTCCATTTTTGTTGCAACAGCCCATGGATGGGAGCTGGTAGTTACATGTTCTATAGTGTTGAAGAGGTGGGACCTGAGTTATTATTATTTATATGCTATTTCCACAAAATATTTGCATTAATATCACAGGTGAAAAGCTAAGAACTAAATAATTAAGGGAGAGAGAACTGATTCATTGTGTCTTTCCTCTTCTTACTGTTTCTTTGTCTTCCAAGTCATCTTTTTATTGCCTTGATTTTTTATTTTTTCCATTTATAAAATAAGAATGAGATTATATATACATATATATCAGTATATGTGTGTGTGTGTGTGTGTGTGTATGTGTATGGATGGATGTACTTTCTTTTTATTGTGGTATGTATAGAACAAAAAAATGCCATTTCCACATCTTCACATGTACAATTCAGTGACATTAATTATGTTCATCATGTGGTACACCCACCAACACTACACATTCCCCAATTTTTGCTGGTGGACACCCTTACCAGAAGCTCAGTGCCTGTCAGCAGTGTTTCCCTCTTGCCCTTCACTCCTGCCCCTGGTGACTTTGTTCTCTATACATTTGTCTATTCTAGACATTTCATATAAGTTTTTACTACCTTTTATTATAAAACTGTCAAGCATGTACACAAACGTAGGATAGGATAATGACCGCTATGTGCTCATTAACCTGTCTTCAACACCTGTACCCCCCATTTAGTCTGCACCAGAGTATTTTGAAACAAATACTTCAAGTTACCTGTAAATATCTATAAATACTTCAGTATCAATCTTTAAAAGATAAGAACTCTCTTTTTAAACACAATATGATTATCATGCCTAAAAAAATCAACAATTGTTCTTTATTATTGACTAGTGTTCATATTTCCTTGAAGTCTTACACATTTATTTTCAGTTTTACTGAAGTATAATTTGCAAACTATAAACTTGACCCATTGTAAGTTTACAGATTGATTTTTAGTAAATTTATGCAGTTCTGCCAAAATCACCATAATCCAGCTTTAGACCACGTACATTTTTAATCTACCACCCATCTGTCAGTTTGTTGGACTGTGGTGGCTTGTGTGTTGCTGTGATGCTGGAAGCTATGCCACTGGTATTTGAAATACCAGCAGGGTGACCTATGGTGGACAGGTTTCAGTGGTGCTTCCAGACTAAGACAGACTAGGAAGAAAGGCGAGGTGATCTACTTCCAAAAATTAGCCAATGAAAACCCTGTGGACCACAGAATATTGTCACATAGTGCTGGAAGATCGCTCAGGACAGGGCAATGTTTTATTCTGTTAGGCATAAGTCACCATGAGTCAGAGCCAACTGGAAGACAACTACTAACAACAACAACAACACAATTTTTAATGGTTTATTTGCATCAGGATGTTACTAGGATCCATACGTTGTGATTGGTTGAGTCTTTTAAGCCTCTTTTACTCTAGGTTCACTCTCTCTTTCTCTCTTTTCTTGGTATGTCTTTTTTTTTTTTTTTCAGTGAAGAAATGGGCTATTTGTCTATAGAGTTTCCCAAAGTCTAGATTTTGCCAACTGCATCATTGTGGTGTCGTTTAACATGTCCATCTCTCCTGTATTTCCTGTAAATTGGTTGTTGGGTTTAGAGGCTCAATCAGATTCAGGTTCAATTTTTATTTGCAAAATTACATCACAGATGGTGTAGTGTACTTCCAGTAGGATGCTATAGTGTGTGCTTTTCTCTTTTTGTAATGTTAGCAACATTTGATGATTATTGTCTAAATCCATTATTTCGTTAGAGGTTGCCAAATGGTGGCTTTCTAAGCTTATCTTTCCTTCTTCCTTTATTAACTGGATTACTTATCTAAAGAGAAACTTCTCTTAAACCATTCAGTTATGCTAAGTTTTTATCTGTATATGGAAGGCAAGATAAATGATTAATTCTTTCCTTTATTTACCATTTTTCAAAATAGCCAGTTGATTCCCCAGCATCATCCAAAGGCAACCGATGAGTTTTTTTTCTTTCCTCTAGTGTCATTATAAAGTCATAGATCTGAGCATACTTGATGTGTTTCAATCTGTTGTGCTGATTATTCTTTCATGCTTAAATTGTTCCATCTTTGGCCGGTGGGAATCTAATTAAGTTGGCTCCTCACTTCTTTTGGACATAACTCTAGTAGTCTTTGATAGCTTCTTTGCTTTGTCATATGACGAAAATTTCCAGACTTGTCTAGCACATTCTGGAATTAGTCATTTCTTCAAGGAGTACATTTTCCTTTCAGTAGAAAATTATATTTAGAGACCACAGCCTGGGTGCTAGGGGGTTCATTAATTGAGTAGGTCATTTTTCACTATGGATTTTAGTAGATGGAGTCTGTGATAGTTAAGATTGTATGTCCACTTGGCTAGGCCATTATTCTCAGTGTTTTAGCAGTTGTATAATGTTGTGATCACCCCCATGATGTAATCTGCTGAGTGGTGCTCGCGGAGGTGGGGCCTGCAGCAGCAGAGAAACGTCAGTGGCAGAGAACCAACAGCAGCAGAACCAGGAGACCAGCGCGGGATGGTGCTGGAGCCAACCCACGGAGCAAGAGAACTGAGTGCCTGTGCGCAGGAGGCTTCCTGGTGGAGTGCGGTGCCTCTGGGTACTTATAGGTGGAGCTAGGCTTGCCGACCCATGGGGCGAGAGAGCTGAGTGCCTGTGTGCACGAGGCTTTCTGGTGGAGTGGGGTGCTTCCGGGCACTTACCGGTGGAGCTACAGAGCTTTGGAACAATTGCCCCAGCAGGGAAGATGTGAGTGTGAGGCCCGAGGAGCCCAGAGGCCAAGAAACCAGAAAACAAGCTGAAGAGACAAGGGACACAAGAAGCTGAGCTGCCTCGGTCTCAAAAGGTATGGCCATGACCCCGGGGGTTTCAAAGGGTGGATCCATAGCCTCTGGTGTTTCTAAGGGTGGAGTTGTCACTCCGATGGAGTAGGAGAATGGTGCGCCTAAAGCCAAGGGAGCAGAGTTGCTGTCCCAGTGGGCCAATGGGCCTCCACTCAGAATCCAGAGACTGTGGCCAATACCTAGATTCTGGAGGGCAGGGCTATTGTGTAAATTGTCTCAGAGAACAGAGGATTATTTTCAAAGCCTTGAGGGCTAATATAATGCGTTCTGCTGACTTGCTTGGTGCCTGTTATCACTTCTTTTCCTCTAGTTTCTTCCATTTGTAATGGAAATGTCTAGCTTATGCCTGTTTTGCCATTGTACCTTTGGAAGCAAATAACTTGTATTCTAGATTTCACAGATGAAGAGGAATTTTTGGATTTTGGACTTGGAGTTAAGACTTCTGCTATGTTGTGATGGGGTGAAAATGTTTTCCATGTTGCAAGGATGTGATTTTTGGGGGGCCGAAGGGTGGAATGTCATGGTTTAATTATGTCTCCCCCCAAAATGTGTGTATCAGTTTGGCTGGGCCATGATTCCCAGAATTGGGTGGTTGGCCTCCATTTTGTGATTGTAATTTTATGTTAAAGAGGATTAGGGTGGGATTGTAACACCACCTTTACCCAGGTCACATCCCTTATCCAGTGTAAAGGGAGTTTCCCCGGGGTGTGGCTTGCACCACCTTTTATCTCTCAAGAGATAAAAGGAAAGGGAAGCAATCAGAGAGTTGAGGACCCCATACTATCAAGAAAGCAGTGCCAGGAGCAAAGCGTGTCCTTTGGACCGGGGTCCCTGTGCAGAGAAGCTCCTAGTCCAGGGGAGCACTGAAGAGAAGAAGGCGACAGAGAGAAAAAGCCTTCCCCTGGAGTTGATGCCCTGAATTTGGACTTTTAGCCTACTTTGACTGTAAGGAAATAAACTTCTCTTTGTTAAAACTATCCACTTGTGGTATTTCTGTTATAGCAGCACTAGATGACTAAGACAGAGTCCCAGGGTGATGCAAACAGTAATGTACTTGGCTGCTAACCAAAAGGCTGGAGGTTCCAGTCCACCTAGAAGTACTTCGGAAGGAAGGCCTGGTGATCTACTTCTTTTTTTCTTTTTGAACATTTTATTGTGTTTTAGGTGAAAGTTTACACAGCAAATTAGTTTCGCATTTAACAATTCATACACAAATTGTTCCATGACATTGGTTGCTGTTATGGATTAAATTGTGTCCCCCAAAAATATGTGTCAACTTGACTAGGCCATGATTCCCAGTGTTGTGTAATTGTCCACCATTTTGTCATCTGATGTGATTTTCCTATGTGTTGTAAATCCTACCTCTATAATACTAATGAGGCAGGATTAGTGCCAGTTATGTTAATGAGGCAGGACTCAATCTACAAGATTAGGTTGTATCTTGAGCCAATCTCTTTTGATATATAAAAAGAGAGAAGCCAGCAGAGAGACAGAGGGACCTCATGCCGCCAAGAATGAAGAACCAGGAGGGGAGTACATCCTTTGGACCTGGGGTCCCTGTGCTGAGATACTCCTAGACCAGGGGAAGATTGATGACAAAGACTTTCCTCTAGAGCCAACAGAGAAAGAAAGTCTTCCCCTGGAGCTGGTGCCCTGGATTCAGACTTCAAGCCTCCTAGATGGTAAAAGAATACATTTCTGTTAAAGCCCTCCACTGTGGTATTTCTGTTACAGCAGCACTAGATAACTAAGACAGTTGCTATCCCCACAATGTGTCAGCACTCTCCCCATTTCCACCTAGCCTTCCCTGTTTCCATCCCTCAAGTTTCCCTGCCCCTCCTTGCCTTCTCATCTTTGCTTTTGGGCAAATGTTGTCCATTTGGTCTCCTGTAGTTGATTGTTCTAAAGAGCACATTCCTCAAAGGTGTTATTGTTTATTTTGTAGGCCAATCTATTATTTGGCTGAAAGGTGACCTCTGGGAGTGTCTTCAGTTCCAGGTTAAAAGGATGTCTTAGGGTGATAGTCTCGGAGATTCCTCCAGTCTCTATCAGTACAGTAAGTTTGTTTTTTTTTATGAATTTGAGTTTTGTTCCACTTTTTCTCCCATTCTAACTGGCACCTTCTATTGTGTTCCTGGTCAGAATGGTGTGTAGTGGTAGCTGGGTACCATCTAGTTCTTCTGGTCTCAGGCTAGAGGAGGCTGTTGTTCATGTGGCCATTAGTCCTGTGGACTAATTTCTTCCTTGAGTCTTTGGTTTCCTTCACTCTCCTTTGCTCTAGACAGGAAGAGGCCAATAGCTGTATCTTAGATGGCTGCTCGCAAGATTTTAAGACCCCAGGTGCTTCTCACCAAACTAGGATTATCTTTATAAACCATGTTATGCCAATTGACCTATATGCTGGTGACTTACTTCTGAAAAATCAGCCATCAAGAATCCTGTAGAACACAGTTCTACTCTGACACGCCTGGTATTGCCATGAGTCAAAGTTTACTGGATGGCAACTGGTTGTTTTTGTTGTTGTTTATAATAGACAAAGCTAGGAAAAAAAAAAGTTTAAAATGAAAAACATCATTAGTTCATACAGTTGCTTCCAATTCAAATTCAGGCGCATAGAGCTTTTATTTAACCTAATTGATCTTACATCGGTATCTCCTTCCTCCGAAAATTTTCATTTTCAACCACACTAATATAACCACTTATTTGCTTTTTATCAGCACACATAGAAATCTTGGAATAACCATAGCACCACTACTATACTACTTCAAACAATATGCTTACTGAGAACAGTTTAAGCTTAAAAAAAATTTTTTTTTTAATTACTCCTTCAGGGATATTCTATTAAGTAGTGTCCAATAGCGTTACTGAATTTTAAAGTCTCTTAGGAATAATCTCTTTGTTTTGTTATTATTCCACCAATAAGATACACATTTGGATTTATTTGCTTTGTTTTATTTTCAATTTTTAGGAAGGTTTTTTTTGTTTAACAACTTTATATAAGTATAATTTACATATCATAAACTTTATCTATTTTAAGTGTACAATTCAATGATTTTTAGAAGATTTGTAGAGTTGTTCAGCCATACCAAAATCCAGTTTTGAACATTTCCATCATCCCAGAGAGATCCCTTGTGTGAGTCTGCAGTCAGTACCCAGCTCCAAGCAAACACGGTTTTTGCTTTCTGTCTTTATACATTTCCCCTACTGGACACTTCATATAAATGGGATCGTACAATAAGCCGTTTGCATCTCGTTTCTTTCATTTAGCATAAGGTTTTTGAGGTTCATCCATGTTGTTCCTTTTTATTGTTGAACAACATATATACCACATTTTGTTTATCAATTGCTAGCTGATGGACATTTGGGTTGTTTCCAGATTTTGGTTATTATGAATAACGCTGCTAAAAACATTTGCATACAAGTCTTTGTATGAGCATATATTTTTATTTCCTAGGTGTAGAATTGTTGAGTCATATGATAAGTTCATGTTTAACTTTTAAAGAAATTGTTTTAAGAAACTCTCAAACTGTTTTTCAAAATAGTTTTATCATTGTGTTGTGAGATTCTTAACCATTATCATAGGGCAACATTTGTAGTAACTGTTAGATGAGAAACTATTTTGTTCTGTAAGCCTTCATCTGAAGTGAGAATAGCAGCACAATTGGAAGACCATAGTCAATATCACTGAACTGTGCATGCAGAAATTTTTGAAATGGTGTATCTTTGGCTATGTGTATTTTCAGCAAAAAAAAAAGGTTGAGAAGTTAGAGGGTTGACATGTTGTGGGGTTTGTTAACCAATGTTATAAAACAATATGTGTACTACTGTTTCATGAGAAAGTATTTGTTCTGTAAGCCTTCACCTGAAGTACAATAAAAAAAAAAAATAGTTGCATCATTTTACACTCCCATCAGCAATGTATGTGGACTCCAATTTCTTTACCTCCTTGCCAACACTTGTTATTGCCTGTCTTTTCTTATAGCCATTTGAGTGAGTGGAAAGGGTTATCTCATTTTGCTTTCAATTCACATTTCCCTAATGACTAATGATGTTGAACAGCTTTTCAAGTGCTTATTGGCCATTTGCGTTGTGTGTGTGTGTGTGTGTGTGTGTGTGTGTGTGTGTGTGTGTAATATCTATTTAAATCTTTTGCCCATTAAAAAAAAATTAGGTTGTTTGTCTTTTCATTTTTGAGTTCTTTATATATTCTGGATACAAATCCTTTGTCAGACATATGACTTGAAAATATTTTTCTCCCATTCTGAGGCTTATCTTTTAATTTTCTTAATGGGATCTTTTGAAATGTAAAAGTTTTTAATTTTGATGAAATAAAATTTAATAATTCTTTCATATCATGCTTTTAGTGTCATGTCTGAGAGCTCTTGGCCCACCCCACTGTCATGAAGATTTTCTCTTCACTTTTTTTCCAGAAGTTTTACCCTTTTAGCTCTTTCACATAGATATTGGCTCCATTTTGTAGTTAGTTTTCATGTAAGGTGTGAGGTATGGGATTAAATTAATCTTTTTACATATGAATATCCAACTGTTCCAGCACCATTTGTTGGAAAGACTATACTCATTGAGTTGCCTTATCATATTGTTGTAAATCAATTGACCTTAAGCATGAGGATTTATTTCTGGACTCTTAATTCTGTTACATTAATCTATATGCTTATCTTTACACTAATATTGCACTGTCTGGGTTACTGTAACTTATAGTAAGCTTTGAAATTGGGAGATGTAAATCTTTAACTTTGTTTTTCTTTTTCAAAATTGTTTTGGCTATTCTAGGTCCTTTGCATGTTCATATACATTTTAGCATCAGCTTGCTGGTTTCTACAAAAACATCTGCTGGGATTTTGCTAGGATTTGTGTTGAATCTAAGGTGAATTGATGAGTAATGCCATCTTAATAATACAGTCTTCCAATCCATGAGTATGGAATGTCTTTCTATTTATTTAGATCTTTCATTTCTCTCAGCAATATTTTGTTTTTGGTGAACAAGTCTTGAACTCTTTTTGTTAGATTTATGCCTTAGCATTTTATTCATTTTTGTGTTAGTATGAAGGAAACTGTTTTCTTATTTTTATTTTCAGATTTTTTTTGCTTACAGAAATATGATTGATTCTTGTATATTGATTTCACAGCCTTGCTGAACTAGTTTATTAGATCTAGTAGCTTTTTTTTTTTTTTTTTTTTAATGTAATGGATTCCTTAGGATTTTCTGCATACAGGACTATGTTGACTTGGAAAAAATGAAGTTTACTTCTTTCTTTCCAATCTGTATCTACATGCCTTTAATTTCCTTCTCTCTCTGCCTTATCGCAGTTATTAGCACCTCTAGAGAAAAGTAGAATGTAAGGGATTAGAGTGGACATCCTTACCTTGTTCCCAATCTTAGGGGAAAAGTAGTCAATCTTTCAACATTAAGTATAATGTTAGCTGTCAGTTTTTTGTAGATGGAAGATCCCTTCTATTCCTAGTTTGCTGACAGTTTTTATCATGAATGCATGTTGGATTTTTCAAATGCTTTTTTGCAACTATTGAGATTTTCATGTGGTTTTTGTCCTTGATTAATATGACATACTGTATTAATTGATTTTTAGATGTTAAACCAACCTGGTACTACTAGAGTAAATTCCACTTGGTCATTGTGTATGATCCTTTACATATGTTGTTAACTTCAGTTTGCTCATTTTTTGTTTTGGAATTTTGTTTCTATATTCATGAGGTTTTTTTTTTCCTTTGTGATGGGTTTATCTGACTTCAATATCAGGGTAAAACTGGCTTTATAGAATAAGTTGGGAAATGGTCCCTTTTACTCTATTTTGTGGAAGAGTTTGTGAAGGATTAGTAGTATTTCTTTAAATATTTGATAAAATTAACCAGTGAAGCCATCTGGGCCTGGACTTTTCTTTAAGGGAAGATTTTTAAAAATACACCTTATGTTTTAGAACAGTCTTAGATTTACAAAAATATAGAGAAGCTAGTACACAGTTCTGATATACTTCACACCCAGTTTTCTCCTCTTTCAACATCTTACATTGTTGTAGTTAGGTTGTTAGGTGCTGTCGAGTTGGTTCCGACTCATAGCAACACTAAATACAACAGAACGAAACATTGCCCAGTCCTGCACCATCCTCACAATCATTGTTATGTTTGAGCCCGTTGCTGAAGCCACTGTGTCAATCCATCTCATTGAGGGTCTCCCTCTTTTTCACTGACCCTCTACTTTACCTAGCATGATGCCCTTCTCCAGGGACTGATCCCTCTTGATAACATGTCCAAAGTATGTCAGATGAAATTGTGCCATCCTCGCTTCTAATGAGCATTCTGGCTGTACTTCTTTCGAGACAGATTTGTTTGTTCTTCTGGCAGTCCATGGTATATTCAATATTCTTTGCCAGCACCATAATTCAAAGGCATCAATTCTTCTTTGGTCTTTCTTATTCGTTGTCCAACTTTCACATGCATATGAGGCAAATGAAAACACCATGGCTTGGGTCAGGCACACCTTAGTCATCAAAGTGACATCTTTGCTTTTTAATACTTTAAAGAGGTCTTTTGTAGCAGATTTGCCCAATGCAACGCGTCTTTTGATTTCTTGACTGCAGCTTCCATGGGCTTTGATTGTGGATCCAAGTAAAATGAAATCTTCAACAACTTCAATCTTTTCTCTATTTATCAGATTTTGCTTATTGGTCCTGTTGTGAGGATTTTTGTTTTCTTTATGTTGAGATGTAATCCATACTGAAGGCTGTAGTCTTTGATCTTCATCAGTAAGTGCTTCAAGTCCTCTTCACTTTCAGGAAGCAAGGTTGTGTCATCCGCATAACGCAGGTTGGTAATGTGTCTTCCTCCTATCCTGATGCCCCATTCTTCTTCATATAGTCCAGCTTCTTGGATTATTTGTTCAGCATACAGACTGAATAAGTATGGTGAAAGCATACAATTCTGACACACACCTTTCTTGACTTTAAACCATGTGGTATCCCCTTGTTCTGTTTGAACTACTGCCTCTTGATCTATGTACAGGTTCCTCATGAGCACAATTAAGTGTTCTGGAATTCCCATTCTTTACAATGTTATCCATAATTTGTTATGATCCATACAGTCAAATGCCTTTGCATAGTCAGTAAAACACAGGTAAATATCTTTCTGGTACTCTCTGCTTTCAGCCAGGATCCATCTGACATCAGCAATGATATCCCTCATTCCATGTCCTCTTCTAAATCTGACTTGAACTTCTGGCAGAGCCCTGTTGATGTACTGCTGCAATCACTTTTGAATGGTCTTCAGCAAAATTTTACTTGTGTGTGATATTAATGATGTTGCTTAATAATTTCCACATTCAGTTGGATCACCTTTCCTGCGAATATGCATAAATATGGATCTCTTCCAGTCAGTTGGTCAAGTAGCTGTCTTCCAAATTTCTTGGCATAGATGAGTGAGCACTTCCAGCGCTGCATACATTTGTTGAAATGTCTCAATTGGTATTCCGTCAATTCTTGGAGCCTTGTTTTTTGCCAATGCCTTCAGTGCAGCTTGGACCTCTTCCTTTAGTACTATTGGTTCTTGATCATATGCTACCTCTTGAAATGGCTGAATGTTGACCAATTCTTTTTGGTATGATGACTCTGTGTATTCCTTCCATCTTCATTTGATGCTTCCTGTGTTGTTTAATATTTTCCCTGCAGAATCCTTCAATATTGCAACTCAAGGCTTGAATTTTTTCTTCATTTCTTTCAGCTTGAGAAATGCCAAGCACGTTCATCCCTTCTGGTTTTCTAGCTCCAGGTCTTTGCACATTTCATTATAATACTTTACTTTATCTTCTTGAATTGCCCTTTGAAATCTTCTGTTCAGCTCTTTTACTTCATTATTTCTTCCTTTGCTTTAGCTACTTTACGTTCAAGAGCAACTTTCAGAGTCTCTTCTGACATCTATTTTGGTCTTTTCTTTCTTTCCTGTCTTTTTAATGACCTCTTGCTTTCTTTATGTGTGATGTCCTTGATGTCATTCCACAACTTGTCTGATCTTCAGTCATCAGTGTTCAATGCGTCAAATCTGTTCTTGAGATGGTCTCTAAATTCAGGTGGGATATACTCAAGGTTGTACATTGGCTCTTGTGGACTTGTTCTAATTTTCTTCAACTTCAGCTGGAACTTGCATAGGAGTAATTGATGGTCTGTTCCATAGTTGGCCCCTGGCCTTGCTCTGACTGATGATATTGAGCTTTTCCATTGTCTCTTTCCACAGATATAGTTGATTTGATTCCTGTGTATTCCATCTGGCAAGGTCCACATGTATAGTCTCTGTTTCTGTTGTTGAAAAAAGGTATTTGCGATAGAAGAAGTTGTTAGTCTTGGCAAAATTCTGTTATGCGATCTCTGGCGTCGTTTCTATCATCAAGGCCATATTTCCAACTACCAAACCTTCTTCTTTGTTTCTAGCTTTCACATTCCAATAGTAGTAATTATCAATGCATCTTGATTGCATGTTTGATCAATTTCAGACCACAGAAGTTGGTAAAAATCTTCAATTTCTTCATTTTTGGCCTTAGTGGTTGGTGCGTGAATTTGAATACTAGTCGAATTAATTGGTCTTCCTGGTAGGCCTATAGATATTATCCTGTCACTGACAGGGTAGAACTTGAACTTCGGGATAGATCTCGAAATGTTCTTTTTGATGATAAATGAGATGCCTTTCCTCTTCAATTTGTCACTCCTGGCATAGTAGACAATATGATTGTCTGATTCAAAATGGCCAATACCAGTCCATTTCAGCTCACTAATGCCTAAGATGTCAATCTTTACGTGTTCCATTTCATTTTTGACGACTTCCAATTTTCCTAGATTCATACTTTGTACATTCCACATTCTGATTATTAATGGATGTTTGCAACTGTTTCTTCTCATTTTGAGTCATGCCACATCAGCAAATGAAGCTCCCAAAAGCTTGACTCCATCCACATTATTAAGGAGTACTCTACTTTGAAGAGGCTGCTCTTCCCAGTCATATTTTTAGTGCTTTTTAACCTGAGATGCTCATCTTCCAGCAGTATATCAGACAGTGTTCTGCTGCTATTCATAAGGTTTTCACTGGCCAATTTTTTTCTGAAGTAGACTGCCAGTTCTTTCTTTGTAGTCCCTTATTCTGGAAGCTCTGCTGAAACCTGCCCACCAAGGGTGACCCTGATGGTATTTGAAATTTCAATGGTAAAGCTTCCAGCATCACAGCAACATGCAAGCCACCACAGTATGACAAACTGACAGGCACATGGTGGATCTTACATTAGTATGGTACATTTGTCACAACTAATAAACTAATATTGATACATTATAATTAGTAACTAAAATTCATACTTTATTTAGATTTCCTCAGTTTTTCCTAATGTCCTTTTTTCTTTTCCAGGATTCCATCCAAAATACCACATTACATTTAGTTGTCATGTCACCTTAGTATCCTTTTGACTGTGACAGTTTCTCAGACTTTCCTAGTTTTCAATGACATTGACAGTTTTGAGGAATTCTGACCAGGTATTTTGTAGAATGTCTCTCAGCTGAGATTTGGCTGATGTCTTGGTCATCTAGTGCTGCTATAACAGAAATACCACAAATAGATGGCTTTGACAAAGAGAAATTTATTTTCTCACAGTCTAGTAGGCTACAAGTCCAAATTTAGGGCGTCAGCTCCAGGAGAAGGCTTTCTCTCTCTGTTGGCCTTCTCATTGTTGTTCCCTCGGACTAGGAGCTTCTCAGTGCAGGGGCCCCGGGTCCAAAGGACACGCTCTGCTCCCGGCACTGCTTTCTTGATGGTATGAGGTCCCCCTGTCTTTCTGCTTGCTTCTCTTTTATATCTCAAGAGATTACCTCAGGACATGATCCAGTCTTGTAGACTGAGTCCTGCCTTACTAACACAACTGCCGTTCATCCTCCCTCATTAACGTCATAGAGGCAGGATTTACAACATAAAGGAAAATCACATAATACCGGGAATCATGGCCCAGCCAAATTGATACACACAGTTTTGGGGGGACATAATTCAATCCATGACAGTGCTTTACTTTCTCAGCCCCCTTTTCTTCCCTAAACCACTGGCAACCTCTGACCTTTTTACTGTCACTATAGTTTTGTCTTTTGCAGATTGATTTCTTTCACTTAGCAATATGCATTTAGGTTTCCTTCATGTCTTTTCCTGGCTTGATAGCTCATTTCTTTTTATCACTGAATAATATTTCATTATATAGATGTACCACGGTTTGCATATATGTTCATCTATTGAAGGACACCTTGGTTACTTACAGTTTTTCGTGATTATCAATAAAGCTTCTATAAACATTTGTGTGCATGTTTTTGTGTGAATATTAGTTTTCAGATCAGTTCAGTAAATGCCTAGCAGTGTGAATGCTGCATTGTATGATAAGACTGTTTTTTTTTTAAGAAACTGCCAAACTGTCTTTCAGAATGGCTTTAAAATTTTACATTGCTACCATCAATGAATGAGAGTTCCTGTTGTTCTGCTTTCTCACCAGCAATTGGTTTTGTTAGGTTTTTTTTTCTTTAAGCCATTCTAATAGATATGTGTCTTAGTTATCTTGTGCTGCTAAACAGAAATACCATAAGTGGATGGCTTCAACAAATAGAGATTTATTATTTCATAATCTAGGAGGCTAGAAATCTGAATTCAGGGCACCAGCTCCAGGAGAAGGCATTCTCTCTCTGTTGGCTCTGGGGGAAGGTCTGGTCATCAATCTTCCCTATTGCAGGAGCTTCTCAGCACAGGGACCCTGGGTCCAAAAGATGCGCTGTTCTCCTGGCTCTTGTTTCTTGGTGGTACGTGGTCCCCATATCTCTCTGCTTGCTTCTCTCCTTTATATCTCAAAAGAGATTGACTTAAGACACAACCTAATCTTGTAGATTAAGTCCTGCCTCATTAACATAACTGCCTCTAATCCTGCCCCATTAACGTCATAGAGGTAGGATTTACAACACATAGGGAAATCACATCAGATGGCAAAATGGTAGACAGCCACTCAAGACTGTCATGGCCTAGCCAAGTTGTCACGTATTTTTTGGGGGCACAACTCAATCCACCCTTTAGCCCCCCCAAAATTCATATCCTTGCCACATGTAAAACACATTCACCCCATGATATCACAGCAAAAGTCTTAAATCAACTCGAAGTCCAAAATCCAAAAATTCCTCTTCATAGGTGAAATCTAGAATACAAGTTATCTGCTTCCAAAGTACAGTGGTGGAACAGGCACAAGCTAGACATTTCCATTACAACTGGGAGAAATTGGAGGGAAAGAAGGGATAACAGGCATCAAGCAAGTCAGCGGAACACATTACATTAGCCCTCAAGGCTTGAAAATAATCCTCTGTTCTCTGAGAGCATTTACATAATGACCCTACCCTCCAGACTGTAGGTACTGGCCACACTCTCTGGATTCTGAGTGGAGGCCCCTGGCCCTGGGCTTCAGCTCTGCCTTCCATGCCCACTGGGACAGCAACTCTGTTCCCTCACCTTTGGGCGGCCCCATTCTCCTATTTCATCTGAGTGGAGACTCCACCCTTTGTGACCCCAGGACTCATGGCCTTACCCTTTGAGACTGAGGCAGCTCTGCTTCCTGGGTTCCTTGTCTCTTCAGCTTCTGCTTTCTGGTTCCTTGGCCTCTGGGCCCCTGGGGCCTTGCCACCAGCATCTGCCCTGCTTGGGCAAGTGTTATAAGGCTCTTTAGCTCCACGGATACATGCCTGAAGGCACCCACTCTGTCAAGAAGCCTCCTGTGCAAAGGCACTCAGCTCTCTTTCTCTGTGGGTCCACTCCAGTGCTGTCACGTGCTGGTCTCCTGGTTCTGCTGCTGCCGGTTCTCTGCTGTTGCTTCTTGCTGTCCGTGCTGTCTCTGGTGTAACAGCTCTCCCTCCTCACTTCCTTCTGAATCCTCATCAGAATTGTCTTAGGTGTCCATAATTCCACCAACAGTCTCCTCAAGGCAGTCTAGGCTTTTACTATTAGGCACTTTAAAACTCTTCCATCCTCTATCCATTTACAGTTTCAAAACTGCTTCCTCATTTTAGGTATCTGTTACAGCAGCACCCCACTCTTGGTACCAAATTCTGTCTTAGTTATCTAGGGCTGTGTCTTAGTCATGTAGTGCTGCTATAACAGAAATACCACAAGTGGATGGCTTAAACAAAGATAAATTTATTCTCTCACAGTTTAGGAGGCTAAAAGTCTGAATTCAGGATGTCAGCTCCAGGGGAAGGCTTTCTCTCTGTCATCTCTGGGGGAAGGCCCTTGTCATCAATCTTCCCTACTTGAGGAGCTTCTCAGGACAGGGACCTCATACCACCAAGAAACAAGAGCCAGGAGAATAGCGTGTCCTTTCAATAAAGCTTCTATAAACATTTGTGTGCATGTTTTTGCAAGAATATAATTTTTCAGATCAGTTCAGTCAATGCCTAGGGGTGTGAATGCTGAATCGTATTATAAGCCTTTTTTTTCTTAAAGGAACTACCAGACCGTCTTTCAGAACGGCTGTACCATTTTGCATTGCTACCATCAATGAATGAGAGTTCCTGTTGCTCTGCATTCTCACCAGCAATTGGTTTTGTCAGTTTTTTTTTAAGCCATTCTAATAGGTGTGTAATGATATCTTGTTGTTTTAATTTGCAATTTCCTAATGACAAACAATGTTGAGCATCTCTTCATATGCTTACATGCCTTCTGTAAATCTTCCTTGGTGAGATGTCTGTTCAGATCTTTTGCCCACTTTAAATTTTTGTTGTTGTTTTGTTATTGTTAAGAACTATTATTTAAGAGTTTTTTGTGTATTTTGGATACAAGTCCTTTATCAGATATGTGTTTTGAAAATATTTTCTCCCAGTGTGTAGCTTTTCTTTTCATTGTCTTAACACTGTCTTTTGCAGAGCAGAAGTTTTCAATTTTAACAAAGTCCAATTTGTCAATTTGTTTTCTTTGATGGATTGTGTGTTTTATGTTGTGTCAAAACACTCATTGTCAAACTCAAGGTCACCTATATTTTTTTCAACAAGTTTCATAGTTTTATGTTTTACATTTAGGTCTGTGATCTATTTTGAGTTAGTTTTTGTGAAAGGTGTAAGTTCAGTGTGTAGGTTTTTTATTTTTATTTTTTTTTTTTACATGTGGACATTCAATTGTGCCAGCACCATTTGTTGAAAAGACTCTCCTTTCTCCATTGAATTGCCTTTGCTCCTTTGTCAAGATCAGTTGACTGTATTTGTGTGTCTATTTCTGAGCTCTGTATTTTGTTACATCAATCTGTGTGTTTATTCTTTCACCAGTACCATGCTATGTTCATTACTGTAACTTCATAGTAAGTACTGAAATCAAATAGTGTGAGTCCTCCAATGTTGTGTTGCTTATTCTGGGTTTTTGCCTTTCCGATATCTACAAAATAGCTTACTGGGGTTTTGATTGGGATTGCATTGAAACTACAGATCAAGTTAGGGAGAACTGACATCTTAACAATATTGAGTCTTCCAATCCATGAACATGGAATATCTTCCCATTTATTTAGATCTTCTTTGATTTCTTTCATCAGAGATGTATAGTTTGTTTTTTTTTTTTTGCATATAGATCCTGTAAATATTTTATTATATGTAATGCTAAGTATTTCATTTTTCTTCATTCTGTTAAAAATGGTATTTTAAAAAAACATTTCAAATTCCAATTGTTCATTACTGGTATATAGGAAAACAATTGACTTTTGTATATCAAGCTTGTGTCTTAGTTATCTAGTGCTGCTATAACAGAAATACCACAAGTGGTGGTAGAAGTCCAAATTCAGGATGCCAGCTCTAGGGGAAGGCTTTCTCTCTCCAGTGGTTCTAGAGAAAGATCCTTGTCATTAATCTTCTTTTGGTCTAGGAGCTTCTCTGCCTAGGAACTCTGGGTCTAAAGGACATGTGCTCTGCTCCTGGTGCTGCTTTCTTGGTGGTATGAAGTCCCCATGTCTCTCTGCTCACTTCTTTCTTTTATATCTCAAAAGAGATTGAATTAAAACACAATCTTGTAGATTGAGTCCTGCCTCATTAACATAATTGCCGCTAATTGCACCTCATTAACATCATAGACGTAGGAGTTACAACACGTAGGAAGATCACATCAGATGACAGAATGGTGGACAATCACACAATACTGGGAATAACAGCCTAGCCAAGTTGACACACATTTTTGGGGGACAGAATTCAATCCATAACAGCTTGTATCATTCATTGACCTTGCTATATTCTCTTAATAGTTCTAGGAGTTTTTTGGTTGACTCTTTGGGATTTTCTATATAGACGATCATGTCATCTGTAAATAAAGGCAGTTTTATTTCTTCCTTTCCAATCGGTATACTTTTCATTTCATTTTCTTGTCTTATTGCACTAGCTAGGACTTCTATTGGAGCCCCAGTGGTGCAGTGGTTAAGTGTTTGACTGCTAACCAAAATGTTGGCAGTTCAAATCCACCAGCTGCTCCTTGGAAACTCTATGGGGCCTTTCTACTCTGTCCTGTAAGGTTGTTATGAGTCAGAATCAACTCAACAGCAATGAGTTTAACACACCAAGTGCAATGTTGATTAGGAGTGGTAAGAGAGGAGAAGACATCCTTACCGCGTCGCTGCAAGTGTCCAGTTTCTCATCATTAAGTATGATGTTAGGTGTAGGTTTTTGGTATATGTTCTTTATTAAGTTGAAAAAATTCCTGTCTCTTCTTAATTTGCTGAGAATTTTTTTTCTTAAGTATTTTACTGTATTTTTGATGCACACAGCAAAATAGGTTCCCATTCAGCAGTTTCTACACATATTGTTCAGTAACATTTGTTACATTCCTCACATTGTATCAGATTCTTGTTGTTTCCATTCTAGTTGTTCCATTTCCAATAACCCAGTCTCCCTGTGCCCCTACCTTCTTTCTCATTTTTGCTTCAGAGTAATTGTTAACCATTTGGTCTCATATGGATGATTTTTAAAGGAGCACAGTACTCATGGGTGATATTCTTTATTTGCTGAGAGTTTTTATAGTGAGTAGGTGTTGGATTTTGTCAAATGAGTTTTCTCTATCGATTGTTATTATCATATGATTTTTCTCCTTTGGCCTGTTGATGTGGTGGATTACATTGATTGATTTTTGAATTTTGAACCAGCCTTGCATACCTGGAATAAATCCCACTTGGTCATGGTTTATAATTCTTTTTATTCAATATTGGATTGTACTTGCCAATATTTTGTTGAGGATTTTGCCTCTATGTTCATCAGAGATACCGGCCTGTAGTTTTCCTTTCTTGTAATGTCTTCCTCTGATTTTCACATTAGAGTGATCCTGCCTCATCGAATATGTTAGAAAGTTCTCCTCCGCTTCTGTTTTATAGAAGAAATTGTGGAGAATTGATATAATTTCTTTGTTAAATGTTTGGCAGAATTTACCAGTGTAACCATCTGGACCTGGTGCTTTCTGTTTTGGAAGGCTATTAATTATTAACTCAATCTCTTTAATAGATGTCGATCTATTCACATTATCTATTTTTTTCTTTTGTGAGTTTTGGTATTTTGTGTCTTTCAAGGAATTGGTCCATTTTATCTAAGTTATCATATTATCACATTGGAAGATTTTGAGCTGAGGAGTGACATGATATGACTTTTGTTGTAAAAGGCTCAGTCTCGCTGATGTGTTAACTGTTGCATGGAAATACTGTTGCCCTTATAATTTCCAGATAGTTTTACTAACAACTGTTTCTGGTTCACAACTGTGGCTGGCAGTTCTAACTGGGCAGGATGATGAAGATAATCTGACCCCTGAGGAATCGGGCTGCCAGCCTGGCCTGGGTGTGGTTCTCTCCGTTTTACCGGCCTCAGAACTCTTGTATTCAAAAGAAAGTCATCTCCTCTCTGGCTGCCACCCTGTTACACTTGAGTCATACATGTCCATGGTTGGGAATGAGATAAGTGCAGTAGGGTCCCAGCTGATGACATCATAGAGGCAGATCATGGAAGCATAGATCTTGTTGTAGGTCTGTGCCCAGGAAACAGACTCTGAAACTCAGATTTGAGGGCAGGAAGTTTATTGAGGAGTGCTGTTTTGAGATAAGGAAAGCAAGAGTGGGCAGGAGATGCTAGATTGGGATGCAGTTGCAACAGAGATCTCTGCTGATCCTACAGGGAACTCTGGAGCTGGGATGGCCCTTTAGAGTTTTCCCAAATGTGGCATGAGGCCCCGGCCTTTGTACTTTTCTCATCGAGTAGTCAAAGATAAGGAGTCCCTGGGTGGTGCAAATGGTTAAGCACTCAACTACTAACCTAAAGTTTGGCAGTTCGAACCCTAGAGAGGCATCTTGGAAGACAGGCCTGGTGATCTGCTTCTGAAAGGTCAAAGCCTTGAAAACCCTATGGAGCAGTCCTACTCAACACACATCGTGTTGCTATGAGTCTACTTGACAGCACTCAGCAGCAACAGTTCTTGGTGAAGGATTCAGCTGTGAGCCATCAGCAGCCAATACTCTTGGGGATCCTGGGTAACATACCACAGTATCCACTACAAGCGATTAAAGCTAGAAGAAACATTTAAAGATCATCACCAACACCTTCACCCCAAATACCACTATTTTGGAGCTAAAGAAACTAAGGCCCAAGAGGGGGCCAAATCTTGCTAATCTGTTACTCATCTCCTCTGTGTTAACTGCAAAACACAAAAATAATTTCAACTCTTATGCCTTGTTTTCCAACAGAGAGAGGGTAGAAAACTTACTGTTAATTTTTTTAAAAAGTACGTATTTCTACTGATAGTTTGCACTTCCTGTTTGTGCAGCATATATAGTACCTTTGTTTTTTAGAAACAATTCTTTTAGTTCAGAACAACCACATGGTCTATTGAGGAGATCACGAAGTTCACTTCTCACCCATTCCATGCACATTCTGTTTCCCTTCCTCGGTCTACATGATGTCCATTACACTGAAAATATACTCTGCCTGCAGCAGGGACAGGAATCAATTCATAACACTGAAATCATTTCAACCAACATCACGGATGTTGCTTGGATAATATAGTTTGCTTTCATTCGGTCCTTCTGCCTTCCTGAGTTCATTATGAAAGAAACATCTTTGACTACCCAACAATAACGTTCCCTTTTTTTCCCAAAAAAGAAATTGTATGGGACTGAAACAACCAGATTTTGTAATAAGTGTGGACCTGATTCAACAAATCAGCTACAGAAAGGTATTTTGGAGACAAGTGGGGAAAATTGAATACATTAAGGAGTAATGTTTTTGTTGTTAGCTGCCAATGAGTCAGCTCCAACTTATGATGACCCCAGGTACAACAGAACAAAACATTGCCCGGTCCTGCGCCATCTTCATGATTGTTGGTATGTTTGAGTCCATTGTTGCCGCCTCTGTGTATTTTGAGTGTCTTCCAACCTAGGAGGCTCACCTTCCAGCACTACTATATTCTGTTGCCATCCATAGGGTTTTCACTGGCTAATTTTTGCAAGTATGTTGCCTGGACCTTCTTCCTTGTCTGTCTTAGCCTGGAAGCTCCACTGAAACCTGTCCACCATGGGTAACACTGCTGGTATTTGATTTTCTTTTGAATATAGGTCTTAAGCCTGTAAACTGAGAGAACTGGTGGCGTATCTTCTAGCATCATAGCAACACGCAAGCCATCACAAAAGTGCAACAAACTGACAGATGTGATGGAAAGAATGATTTTGAATTATTATTACTTTTCTTTAGAGTGATAATGGCTTTATAATTATTTTAAATTTAAGTTTTTATGTATTAGAATCGATATTGAAATATTTACAGATGAAATAACTAAGGTCTAGGATTGGCTTAAAATATTCCAGAAAATAGAGAGCATAGATGAAATGTTGTTGTTGTGTGCTGTCAAGTCGATTCCGACTCATGGCGACCTATAGGACAGAGTAGAACTGCCCCTTAAGGTTTCCAAAGAGCGGCTGGAAATAAGAATGGTAAAATGTTGATAATTGTTGAAGCTGACTGGTGGGTAGGAAAGGGTTAATTTTTACTACTTACTTGACTTTTGTGTGTGTTTGAAATTTTCCATAATAAAAAGTTTAAAAAACAGTTTTTTTTTCATGTCTGGTTTTTAAATTTTCTTTTTACGGGATAGAAGCTAAAATAAGGGTTTGTTGGGTCCAATATTGGACTCTGGCAGTATAACTGTCCTAGTTTAGCAATGAGGCATAGCCCAGCCTTGACAAATGCCTGGCTGGACCCCATCTGATTATGCTCATCCCCTAGGCGGGCAGTGCCACCCACTCTGGGTTTAACTACAAGCATGGCTGAAGAGGAAGGGTGAGGGGACAGAAGAAGCAGGCCTAGGTTCAAATCCCGGGCTACCTTCAATTAGCCTTTGTGACCTTAAAGTCACTCTCGCTTTCCCGATTTCATTTATAGACTGGGAATTTTTAATATTTTAATTTTTTATTGTGGTAAATATATATGTAACAAAACATTTGCCATTTTAACATTCTTCACATGTACAATCCAGTGACATTAATTGTGTTCATCATGTTGTCCAACCATCACTCTTATCCATTTCCAAGTGTTCCCACCACCCATAACAGAAGCTCAGGGTTCCCTAAGCAGGGAGTCCCCCTGACCTCCTCCCTCTTTGCCCTGGTAACCACTTGTAAACTTTGTTCTCTATACACTTGCCTGTTCTAGATACTTCAGTAAGTGGGATCATACAATATTTGTCCTTCTGTGACTGACTTATTTCACTGAGCATCATGTTTTCAAAGTTTTGAGGGTCAGATATAATGCAAACAAAGTATCTAGTGCGTAGCTGATGCCAATAGAATGATAATCATTATTGATGACCTATCCTGCTTTGTCTCGCTCCACAGCACTCACGCAACCAAAGGCAGGGCCATGCTGTGGGAGAAGTCTTCCCTGGGCGTTAGTCTTTGTCTGAGAGGAATGAGTCCTTATCTCTAAATTTCTTTCATGAGGTCCCATATCACCCTGACCTTCTACCGTTTAATCCTTTTGAGTAAGTTTATTTACCACCTGTCTTTAGGATTTGGTTACGATTTTGAAATACATGTTTATCTTAAACATGAAGCTATGGGAGGAAGCTTAAAATACCTCTAAGAAATCTTATTATTGTTGGGCTAGTCTCTGGTAGTTTTTTTTTACTTTTTTAGCATCTCTGCTCTGAGGCCGCAAGGCAAATCAAAAAGGAATCACCCAAGGATCCTGATTCCTTGGACAGAGCTCCATCGCCTGAAAAGGGAAAATCTGTTCCTTGGTGCAAAGTGGAGGCAAATAATAATGATGACGGTGATATGATAATAATAATAATGTCGTGCATTAATATTTTTCAATAGTATTTTTATTTAAAAATTTTTTGCTTATAAGCATCACACAACATAAAAATCCACCCCGTTCTTTTACATACTATTTCATTGCCTACTCCATAACTACTTTTCCAGTCTTTAAAAACATATATATATATATATAGAGAGAGAGAGAGAGAGAGAGAGCGAGAGAGAGCCCTGCTGGTGCAGTGGTTAAGAGCTCGGCTGCTAACCAAAAGGTCAGCAGTTTGAATCCACCAGCCACTCCTTGGAAACCTTATGGGGCAGTTCTACTCTGTCTTATAGGGTCACTAAGAATCAGAATCGACTCCACAAAAATAGATTTGGTTTTGGGTTTATATATATACATATACGTAATTTTATTTATTCTAACAGCATTCCTGTGTACTAGAGAGGTGGGAAAGAATATTTTTTGGAGACTGAGAGGACCGAGCTGAAGGACTTCATTCCAAACACAAGGTCTCACTTCCTCTCAGCCTTCTCTCCATTACTTAGATTCAGGCTTTTCCACAGGCAGATCGTAATCTGCTCATTGATCTTGAAGTCACGCCTGGTTAATTTCCCAGCTGACAGCTGCCACTCTGCTCCCCTCCCCATGGGAATTTCCCAAGGGGAACCTGGCCAGCACTGACTCAGTCGACCCACACTTGGCCAAGCCTCTGAGCAGCCACCCCTTCACCCACCTTGATCAGACTGGCAGGAAATCAAAAGTAACACCTCCTCGGGAAACGGCTAGGGCCTCTTGCTGTAGACGATCCTGCCTCCCACTCAGCAGTTGGTGTCTTGTTCATTCAGTCACACAGATCGGGCTGAGTTTCAAGGGCTGCTGTGTGGCCCAGAACTGGGGGCAGCCTGGAGGAGGAAGCTCATTTCCTGGTGGTCTATGGGAGTGATGGAGTTTGAGTCTCTGAATCCCCTAGTTCCTTGGTTGGGTAAGAGCAATGGGGGGTACAACACATGTTTCCTTTTCCTTATTTTGTCAATAGGTTTCTGAGGTCAAAGGTTTCAGCAGATATCCTTTCTTTGACTACAATGCCTTCTTGTTTTTATTGGGTTGAGCTGGATGCCTATAAGAGCTACCATTATATTGAGCATATACCATGTGCCAGGTGCTGTGCTGAGCAAAATAAGCAGTCTGTCAACAATTATAGAGACCCTGGGAAGAAAGCTGTGAATAAAGCTCCCTGAAGCTTGTAATCTACTAGGGGAAACAGCCATTGAACAACAGCTGAGTTGAATGAAGAAAATCAGTTGCTGTGGAGTTGATTCCAACTCATGGTGACCCCATGGTATCAGAGTAGAACTGTACTCCATACGGTTTTCAATGGCTGATTTTTTGGAAGTAGATTACCAAGGCTTTCTTCTGAGGAGCTGCTGGGCAGACTGAAACCGTCAACCTTTCTGTTAGTAGCTGAGCATGTTAGGTTTTTGCACTACCCAGCTGAATGGTTGCCCGTTGCTGTCAACTCTATACGACAGAGTAGAACTGCCCCATAGGGTTTCCAAGGAGCAGCTGGTGGATTCGAACTGCTGACCTTTTGGTTAGCAGCCGATCTCTTAACCACTGTGCCACCAGGGCTCCAGCTGAATGGTTACAAGTGTTCAAAACACTGGGAAGGAGAAATCCAGGGTACTTTGGGAGCCTATGTTTTGTTGTTGTTAGGTGCTGTTGAGTCGGTTCCGACTCATAGCAACCCTGTGTACAACAGAATGAAACACTGCCCTGTCCTGCACCATCCTCACAATCGTTGCTATGCTTGAGCCCATTGTTGCAGCCACTGTGTCAATCCATCTCGTTGAGGGTCTTCCTCTTTTTCACTGACCCTCTACTTTACCAAGCATGATGTCCTTCTCCAGGGACTCATCCCTCCTGACTGATGACTTGTCCAAAGTATGTGAGACACAGTCTCACCATCCTTGCTTCTAAAGATCATTCTGGCTGTACTTCTTCCAAGACAGATTTGCTTTTTTTTTTGGCAGTCCATGGTATATTCAATATTCTTCGCCAATACCACAATTCAAAGGCATCAATTCTTCTTTGGTCTTCCTTATTCATTGTCCAGCTTTCACATGCATGTGAGGCAATTGAAAACAGCATGGCTTGGGTCCGGCGCACCTTAGTCCTCAAAGTGACATCTTTGCTTTTCAACACTTTAAAGAGGTCTTTTGCAGCAGATTTGCCCAATGCAGCGCGTCTTTTGATTTCTTGACTGCTGCTTCCATGAGTGTTGATTGTGGATCCAAGTAAAATGAAATCCTTGACAACCTCAATCTTTTATCCATTTATCATGATGTTACTTATTGGTCCAGTTGTGAGGATTTTTGTTTTCTTTAAATTTTGCTGAAGATCATTCAAAAGCGGCTGCAGCAGCATATCAATGGGGAACTGCCAGAAATTCAAGCCGGATTTAGAAGAGGATGTAGAACCAGGGATATCATTGCTGATGTCAGATGGATTATGGCTGAAACAGAGAATACCAGAAAGATGCTTACCTGTGTTTTATTGACTATGCTAAGTCATTGGACTGTGTGGATCATAACACATTATGGATAATATTTCAGAGAATGGCAATTCCGGAACACTTAATTTTGCTCACGAGGAATTTGTACATGGATCAAGAGGCAGTCTTTCGAACAGAACAAGGGGATACTGCATGATTTAAAGTCAGGGAAGGTGTGCGTCAGGGTTGTATCCTTTCACCATACCTATTCAATCTGTATGCTGAGCAAATAATCTGAGAAGCTGGACTGTATGAAGAAGAATGGGGCATCAGGATTGGAGGAAAACTATTAACAACCTGAGTTATGCATATGACACAACCTTGCTGGCTGAAAGTAAAGAGGACTTGAAGCACTTACTGATGAAGATCAAAGACCACATCCTTCAGTATGGATTACACTTCAACATAAAGAAAACAAAAATCCTCACAACTGGACCAATAAGCAACATCGTGATAAATGGATAAAAGACTGAGGTTGTCAAAGATTTCATTTTACTTGGATCCACAATCAACACTCATGGAAGCAGCAGTCAAGAAATCAAAAGACGCGTTGCATTGGGCAAATCTGCTGCAAAAGACCTCTTTAAAGTGTTGAAAAGCAAAGATGTCACTTTGAGGACTAAGGTGCGCCGGACCCAAGCCATGCTGTTTTCAATTGCCTCACATGCATGTGAAAGCTGGACAATGAATAAGGAAGACCAAAGAAGAATTGATGCCTTTGAATTGTGGTGTTGGCGAAGAATATTGAATATACCATGGACTGCCAAAAAAAAGCAAATCTGTCTTGGAAGAAGTACAGCCAGAATGATCCTTAGAAGCAAGGATGGTGAGACTGTGTCTCACATACTTTGGACAAGTCATCAGGAGGGATGAGTCCCTGGAGAAGGACATCATGCTTGGTAAAGTAGAGGGTCAGTGAAAAAGAGGAAGACCCTCAACGAGATGGATTGACACAGTGGCTGCAACAATGGGCTCAAGCATAGCAACAATTGATGGTGCAGGACTGGGCAATGTTTCTTTCTGCTGTGCATAGGGTCACTTTGAGTCGGAACTGACTCGACAGCACCTAACAACAACAACAATTCATACTGAAGGCTATGGTCTTTGATCTTCATCAGTAAGTGCTTCAAGTTCTCTTCACTTTCAGCAAGCGAAGTTGTGTCATCTGCATATCTCAGGTTGTTAATGAGTCTTCCTCCAATCCTGATGTCCCATTCTTCTTTGTATAGTCCAGCTTCTCAGATTATTTGCTCAGCATACAGATTGAACAAGTATGGCGAAAGGATACAACCCTGACGCACACCTTTCCTGAATTTAAATCATGCAGTATCCCCTTGTTCTGTTCGAACGACTGCCTCTTGATCTATGTACAGCTTCCTCATGAGCACAATTAAGTACTCTGGAATTCCATTCTTTGCAATGTTATCCATAATTTGTTATGATCTATACAGTCGAATGCCTTTGCGTGGTCTATAAAACACAGATAAACATCTTTCTGGTATTCTCTGTTTTCAGCCAGGATCCATCTGACATCAGCAATGATATCCCTAGTTTCACATCCTCTTCTAAATCCAGCCTGAATTTCTGTCAGTTCCCTGTGGATATACTGCTACAGCTGCTTTTGAATGATCTTCAGCAAAATTTTACTTGTATATGATATTAATGGTATTGTTCAATAATTTCCACATTCAGTTGGATCACCTTTCGTGGGAATAGGTATAAATATGGATGTCTTCCTATCAGTTGGCCAGGTAGCTGTCTTCTAAATTGCTTGGCATAGATGAGTGAGCACTTCCATTGATGCATCTGTTTGTTGAAAAGTCTTAATTGATATTCCATCAATTAACTGGAGGCTTGTTTTTCATCAGTGCCTTCAGTGAAGCTTGGACTTCTTCCTTCAGTACCATGGGTTCCTGATCATATGCTACCTCCTGAAATGGTTGAACATTGACCAATTCTTTTTGGGAGCCTATAGCTTACATTGGATCCCTGGTGGCGCAGTGGTTAAGAGCTATGGCAAGCTACAGCTAACCAAAAGGCTGGCAGTTCTAATCCATTAGCGGCTCCTTGGAAACTCTATGGAGCAGTTCTACTCTGTCTTATGGGGTCGCTGTGAGTCGGAATTGGCTGATGGCAAAAGGTTTTTTTTTTTTTTTTTTTTTGGTAGTTTACATTAAAACTAAAAACCAAACCCACAGCTGTCAAGTTGATTCCAACTTATAGCAACTCCATAGGGTTTCCAAGGCTGTAAATCTTTATGAAAGCAGACTGCCACATCTTTCTTTCTCCCCCAGTGCCCCTGGTGGTTTCAAACTGCCAACCTTTTGGTTTAGCAGTCAACAGTTTTAACCATTTGGCCACCAGGGCTCCTATAGCTTACATTACTTCTTTTAATCCTCACAATAGCTCTGGGAAGAAGGTATTGTTATCCCCCACTTTTCAGATGAGAATCACGAAGCTGAGAGAGTTTAAGTACATTTCTTGGTAAAAGGCAGTGCAGGGATTTAACTCAAGATCTATCTAAAGTCAAAGACTGGGTGTGCTTTTACCCTGTACTTAAGGCTCATATACAGAAACAAAACCACTCACCATTGTTGGAAGTGCACATCTTCTGTAAGTTTAAATTTGGATACATCACTGTTGTATTAGAAGATCAATGGTCCTTACCCCCATGATGATGTTTTTGGGGAATCCTGAAACTGTATGCAAATGTTAGTGGGCAAGTGCATGCTTTTCTGGGAGGAGGGTCTCTAGATTATACTATGTTCTCACGGGGAACAGTGACATCAAAATGTTAATATTGTTCTTAGCTGCTATCGAGTCAACCTCCAACACATGGCAATCCCATGCATAATGTAACGAAATGCTGCCCAGTCCTGTGGCATTCCTGTGATCAGTTGTGGGTAGGATCATTATGATTTATAGAGTTTTCATTGGCTGGTTTTCAGAAGTAGATCGCCAAGCCATTCTTCTTAGTCCATCTTAGTGTTGAAGCTTGGTCCACCGAAATATGTTCAGCATCATAGCAACACACAAGCCTCCACTGACAGACAGGTGGTAGCTGTGCATAAAGTTCATTGGTCAGGAATTGAACCTGGGTCTCCTGCATGGAAGGCAAGAATTTTACCACTGAACTTCTATTGCCCCTGTCTTAGGCTGGGTTCTCTAGAGAAGCAAAACCAGTAAAGCTTATAAATATATATATAGAGAGAGATTTATATAAAGGAAACAGCTCATGTGATTGTAGAGGCTAGAACATCCCAAGGCCATGGATCAGGGTAGAGGCCTCTCCCAATTCACGCAGCTGCAGAAGTTGGCGAGCCCAAGATTGGCAGGTCAGAGAGCAGGGCTCCACTCACAGGCTGTGAAGATTTAAGAATCCCAAGTTCGGCAGATAAGCTGACAGCTCAAGTACCAAGAACTGGAGGTGAGACGACAGGAGGCAGCCGCAGGATCCAGAGAGAGCAAACTGCTTATATTCAGATGCAGGCCACCCCCCCAAGGAAACTCCCTTTCATCTGATTGGCTACTCACAGTATATTCAATCATGGGAGTGATCACATATAAACACTGAGAATCGTGGCCCAGCCAACTTGACACACAGTCTTAACCATCACAGCCCCCAAAATGTTAATAGCCACTGCCATTGTTCATGCATTTATGATCTTGCTCCCACCTTTGCTTTCAGCTAGCTCAGTAGGCAGCTGAACAAGTCCAGTACAAAAAGAGGTGGAGGCTCATTGGTTCCCTACATTTTTGCAAGAGGTCAGTGGTGATGGTAGCGTATCCTTCCATGTCTCAGTCTTTCTCCTTCCCCCTACCTGCCAACCCCTGTGGTTGGGATGGGTAGAACAGGTGGTACAGGTCTCTTCTGGGGCACTGAGAACCTTCCCCCGATATAATTCTCCCACAGGTGGTGCCTGATAACCTAGCATTTCAGATACATTCTTTGACCTTGTCTTCTGCTAACAAAATAAGTGCATCTCTGTAAAAAAGCAGTAGCATCAGAAGCCTTCTCAGTAGTTTATATACTAGTGTGAATGAATTTATCAGGTCTTTCCAAAAGTAGGTTCTGTTTGGGCAAGTAGGCATGAAGTTACTGGGTAGCTGGGTGGGGAGGGCCAGAACTCCTTCTTGGGGAGGGAAATTGACTGGGTAGGCTGGGGCACCAAAGACACATTTTCTTAACTTTATGGTTTTGCCAAGGATAGATCTCCATGTGGAATTCTATCATTTAGTGATTCATTTGTTCTGAAAATACTGAATGTCCAATATGTGTAAGGAATTGTAAGGGCATAAAAAATGAATGCCACAACATGGATGAACCTTGAAAACATTAAGCTGAAGGAAATAAGTCAATCACAAAAGGACAAGTACTGTATGATCTCATTAATATAAAATACCTAGAATAGGCAAATGTATAGAGATCAAAGTTTGATATTGGTTGTCAGGGGTGGGAGGGGGAAATCATTATTTAGGAAGCATTTAGTTTCTGTTTACAGTGATGGAGAATTTGGCAAAGGATACTGGTGATGGCTGCACAACAGGATTGATATGACGGTCTCACTGAATCGTACACATGAAAAATGTTGAATTGGCAAATGTTGTATTATCCATATTTTTGCAACAATAATAATTTAAAAAAAGGAATCAGACATGGACCTGCTCTAAAGGAACCTGCAGTCTTACAGGGTGAATGAGCAGGTAGAACATACCTGTACTGCCAGGTAGAAAGTGATGATTGTCCCCACCCAATAACACTTGGAATCCTACCAGAGTTGAGAAGTGGGAACAAGGAGTAGCTCAGGAAAGGCCTCATGACAGTGGTACATTTACAATGGATTTTCAAGCATGCATATGATGGAGATGTGGAGAAGTGGGAGAGAGGGAAAGGGAACTGCAGGACAAAGGCACAGAGGTGGGAGGCCATGAGGCACATCTGGGAGATGTTGTGGAGCATCAAGAGCATAAAGGATTTGAATTGAGGAGGGCCCTGAATGCTGAGCGAAGAAAGCCAGGCTCCAGATTTCAATGCTGGGCCATGAGGAGTCACTGAAAGGAACTGAGCAATGAAAGGCAAGATTAATGCTGTTTCAAGAAGGCTAATGGGCCAGCAGTGGATACGATGGAAGGAAGAAGTGAACAGGGAGCCAGTTTTAGGAGGCCACTGTGGGGGTCCCAGGAAGAGGGGGCTACAGCTGGAGTTTGAGCAGAATCCATGTGAATGGGGCAAGGGAGTGGATGAATAAGCATAAGACAATATGTATCGAGGGCAGGACTGGGTGACTCATTGGATGCCCAGTGTTTTTTTTTTTTTTTAAAGTTGTAATCATTTATTAACTTGACATTTATTTTTTAATCATGTTTGTATTATGTAATGTTTTATATATATCACAGTGGAACGTGTAAGTTCTGTTGTGGTCCATAAGATTTCACAACTGAACTGTGATATTCTGTGGTGTTGGTGAAGGATATTGAATATACTGTGAACTGCCAAAAGAACAAACAAATCAGTCTTAAAAGAAATACAATCAGAATGCTCCTCAAAAGTGAGGATGGTAAGACTTCAACTTGCTTACTCTGGGCACATTATCAGGAAAGACTATTTGCTAGAAAAGGACATCTTTTTATTATTATTTTTTTGTTTACTGTATTTTCTTTTGTTTTTTATTGTACTTTAGGTGAAGGTTTACAGAACAAATAGTTTCTCATTAAACAGTCAGTACACATATTGTTTTATGACATTGGTTAACAACCCCATGACATGTCAACACTCTCCCGTCTCGACCTTGGAGGACCTTTCTTTCTTTTTTTTTTTTTTTTGTGAAAATATACATAGGTAAAGATACACCATTTCAAAAATTTCTGCATGTACAATTCAGTGACATCGATTACATTCTTCTAGTTGTGCTGCTATTCTCACTATCCTTTTCCAAATTATTCTATCACCAATGTCTTCAACTCACTGTCCCCATCAAACCTTTTGAGTTGGTGTTGTCAATTTGATCTCTCATAGATAATTCTTTCTTTTTTTTTGTACTTTAGATGAAGGTTTACAGAACAAAATAGTTTCTCATTAAACAGTTAGTAAGGTTTACAGAACAAAATAGTTTCTCATTAAACAGTACACATATCGCCCTATGACCATGGTTGAAAAGGACATCTTGGTTGTTAAAGTGCAGGGCCAACAAAAATGAGGGCAACCCTCAATGAGCTGGATTGACACATAGCCACAACCATGGACTCAAACATACCAGTGATCATGAAGATGGCATAGGACAGGGAAATATTTTGTTCTGTTATACATGGGGTTACCATGAGTCAGAGCCAACTCGACAGCAACTAACAACAACAGCAATATGTGCAAGTTATGAAGCATAATAATCAAATAACCCCCCTTCAACCTAATTCACTTAAGAACCACCTGTGTGTCTGATCTCATTCCCTGTCCTAACCTGAATTTTGTGTTTATCATTCTCTTGCTTTTTTCTCATAATTTTACTGTATGTTTGTATCCCTAAAATGTTATTTTGTCTCATTTTTGAGCTTTATAAAAACGGTAATGTCATGGATTGAATTGTGTTCCCCAGAAATATATGTATCATTTTGGTTTGGCCACAGTTCCCAGTATTGTGTGATTGTCCACCATTTGGTCATCTGATGTGATTTTCCTATTTGTGGCAGTTATGTTGATGAGATCTACAAGATTAGATTGTGTCTTAAGCCAATCTCTTTTGAGATATAAAAGAGAGAAGCCAGCAGAGAGACAGGGGGACCTCATACCACCAAGAGAGCAGTGCTGGGAGCAGAGCGCATCCTTTGGACCTGAGGTTCCTGCACTGAGATGCTTCCAGACCAAGGGGAGACTGATGCATCACAAGGACCTTTCTCCAGGTCCAACAGAGAGAGAAAGACTTCCTCTGGAGCTGATGCCTCGAATTTGTACTTACAGCCTACTAGACTATGAGAGAATAAATTTCTCTTTGTTAAAAGCTATCCACTTGTGGTATTTCTGTTATAGCAGCACTAGATGACTAAGACAGGTATCATATTCTGTGTACTCATCTCTCCCTATATTTTTAAATTCAACACTGTTTCTAAAACTCATCCATGGTGTATGGTCTTGCCTTTAAAAGAAAGTGACAAGATGATGAGTGTCATTTTGAACCTTCCCATTTCAGGGATTAAAGGCCTCTGGCTGGAGACATCTAGTCCCTTGGATGCCTCTCTGGAAGGTATTTCAGAAGAGCTAGTTTAACCATCTCTTTGTTCTGGCTTTGTCCTAAAACAACTGTAACTGAGGGGCAGACACTGTGGAGACCCATTTTATGGTAGGAGGCTCTGAAAGAGGATAGTGACTTACAGGTTAGAGACTAGTTAAGGAGTGATGGAAAAGGACTGAAGATTTATACTTTGGCAGAATAGTTCCTTCCTCCTGGTAGTAGGGCAAGTTATATGGCTCTGTAACATTCATTAAACTTGGTGTCTCAACAACAACAGCAACATTATTTTGCTCACAAATCTTAAGTACAGGCAGGGTTTGGCAGAGATAACATTGAATGGGGCAACTTGAGAGCTAGAAGCTGGAATCCTCTAAAGGCTCACTCATTCACATGTATGTATTTGGGCTTGGAAGACTCAAACAGCTGGGAGCTGTAACAACTGGAATCCCATGGTTATCTTTTTCTCTCTGAGTTGTCTTGCTACATAGTCTTTCCATCATAGCAGCCTTGGAGGAACCCAGTTTGTTACAGGACAGCTCATGGATACCAATGCATGTGTCCCAAGAGGAAGAGAGCCAGGTAGAAGCTGTACTGCCTTTTATGACCTCACCTCAGAAGTTTCATAGTCATAGGCTATTGCTAGAATCCACTCAACTTCAAGGGAAGGAAACATAGACCCCTATCTTTTGATGGGGAATTGTCAACATCACATTGTAAGGAAACGTGATGGGACATACATTGGTGTGGTCATTTTTGGAAAATACAATCTGCCACAGACTCTGATCTAGAAGAATAAAATGCCTTGATGTGTTTTCACAGAATTCTGAGAAGGAATAGGAATATGCATATGAATATAATGGCATGGAAAATAACTAGTCAGTCATCAGGGTCTAGGGTCTAAGATACATCCCTCAGAGGACTCCTGCTTTATAAACCAAGAAAATGGCATCAACTCACAGAAAATGGGCTCAACTTGCATGACTGATGATCACTGTGTAGGAGTATTTAATTCAAACAACAGTAATTATGTTTAAGTTCCTATTATGTGTGAGGTGCCATGGATACAAAGACAGAGTGACCAGCATGGTCTGAGAAGCTCACAAGCTGTTTACTGAAAAATCTGGCACCAAACATGAGGGAGCAAGGTGAGAGGAGGTAGAAAAGGGAAAGGGAGGCAAAGGAAGAAAGAAGAAGAAAAAGACTGAGGAAAGAAGGGAGCAATAAAAAGGACGGTGGAGGAATTTTTTAATTTTTCTATTTCTGTTTAAAAGTCTCTCTCTTTTCTGCTCTAATGTGATCTTTGAGCTCTTTTTCCAAAATCTTACACACACAAATTAACTACAACGTTCTTAGGAGGAATTTGCAATAACGCTGTTGGTAGACAACATTTTTAATCCAAAAAACTCAAAGCAAAGAATCAGAACTTCCTTTATGGCCTAGCCTCAGAAGTTCAAATACCACACCAGGAATCTTCACAGTTTATAGACTGTTGATCGACAGCTCATTCTCTAATTTCCTCCAAACACAGTCCACCCAATGGCCCCTCTACTGTGGGTTCTTCCCGTAGACAGGATTCATGCGATTGGACTTGAGTGGGGGAGATGATCTCCTACTTACAGTGTGGCCCACTTCTGTTTTATTGGGGTGAGAGGATCTGAGTGCTCTGTTTATCTGCATTTCCATAGACCCCTTCAACTGTGAATTTGAAGAAAGGAAGACGTACTGGGAATTCACATGCATTCAGCACTTGGTTCTAGAGTCTCTTCCAGATTCTCTTTATTTTGGGGACTACTGGGTAGTTAGTTCCATTTCCAGCCCCTGCTGCTTCTGCTAGAAGATAAGTCTGAGACCCATCTGGAAGTCTAAAGAATTGGTCCTCCAAATCTGGTATTTTCACTGTTACTATTTTTCATAACAGCTTTATTGAGATATAATTTACATAGCATAGAATTCACCTAGTTAAAGTGTACAATTCAATGTTTTTTAGTATTCACAGAGTTATACAACCATCACCAAGTCTATTTCAGAACATTTTTATCACCCTATAAAGCAGCCTGTGCCCATTAGCAGTCACTCTCCATTTTCCCCCAACTCCTTCCAGCCTTCTGCAACCACCAGTCTACTTTCTGTCTCTGTAGATTTGCCTATGCTGGACTAATAAATGGAATATAAATGAAATTATACAATATGTGGGCTGTTGTGGCTCGCTTCTTCCACTTAGCATAATGTTTCTGAGGTTCATTCAGTTTGTAGCATGTATCAGTACTTCATTTCTTTTTACTGACAAATAATATGTCATTGTATGGATGTACCACATATTGTTTATCCATTCTTCAGTTGCTGGACTTTTGGGTTGTTTCTACTTTTTGGCTAATATGAACACTTCTGCTATGAACATTTGTGTGCAAATTTTTGTGTGGACATATGTCTTCAGTTCTCTTGAGTATATACCTAGAAGTGAAATTGCTAGTCGTCTGATAAATCTATGTTTAACCTTTTTCGGAACTGCCATACTGTTTTCCAAGTAATTGTACCGTTTTACATTCCCACCAACAATGTATGAGGATTGCAGTTACTCCAAATCCTCGACAACTTGTTATTGTCCATCTTTCCTTTTATAGCCATCCTAGTGGAAGTAATATTTTATTGTGATTTTGATTTGCATTTCTCTGGTGGCTAATGATGTTGAGCATCTTTTCATGTGTTTATTGGGCATTTTGATATCTTCTTTGGAGAAATGCCTTCTTAGATCCTTCTTCTGTTTTTAAAATTGAGCTCTTTGTCTTTTTATTATTGAATTGTAAGGGCTATTTATATATTCTAGATACAAGTCCCATATCAGATATATTATTTGCAATTTTTTTCTCCCATTCTTTGTATTGTCTGTTCACTTTCTTGATGGTGTCCTTTGAAGCACAAACGTTTTTAATTTTGATGATGTCCAATTTATATAATTTTGTTGTTGCTCATGCTTTTGGTGTCATATCTAAGAAATCATTGCCTAAGCCAAAGACAGGAAGATTTACATCTATGTTTTCTTCTAAGAGTTTAATAGTTTCAGCTCTTACATTTAGGTCTTTGATCCTTTTGAGTGAATTTTTGTATATGGTGTGAGGTACGGTCCAACTTCATTCATCTGGAAATTCAGTTGTCCCAGCACCATTTGTAGAAAAGATTCTTCTTTCCCCCAGCTGAATTTTCTTGGCATTCATTGTCAGTTTTTATGGTGTGGAAAAAACAAATTCCTGACAAGCTAAAGAAATTGAAGAGGAAGTTCTTGGTTAACCCTAGACAGTAATGATTGATGGTATTTATCTACTGTTTCTTGAGTGGTATGGCGCTGTGCACATCATTAGCATTATCTCATTTAATCCTCACCAAAACTATGAGTTGATGAATATTATAGGTGAAGAAACCAAGGCTTAGAGAGGTCCAGAAGCTTCTCCAGAGGGCCACTGATAATAATAAGTGGTACTGGGCTTTGAATTCAGCCCTGTCTGACTCCAGACCTGAAATCAACAACTGGCTCAGGCAGGAAATAACAGCACAGCTGACTGTCAGCCACTATTCTAAGCACATGGCTAATTCATTTCATTCCTACATTAACCAGATGAGGGGTGTGTACTGTTCCTATCCCCATACACAGATGGGGAAACTGAGACACAGAGACATTAAATAACGGCCCAGCCAGTAAGTGGTAGAGCCAGGATTTGAACTGAGAGTCTGTGCTTTTAACTGCCACGTTATACTCTTTAAAACTTCTCTTTTTGGTTTGATTTCCACAAACAAGTTGCTTTAATTTTGCCAGGGCTCCTTGACCTTAACGTTGCTCATGATAATCATCTTGAAGAAATTTCTAGAAGATTTTTTTGTTTTAATGAAATGAGCAGATTTCATACTACTGAGCTTCTGCTTTTCTAATTTAGGGGTGTTACTTGTAATAACAGGGAGCATCAGTAGCCTGTAGGAATCCAACCAATTCCACTGCAGGTTTCATTTAAGGCAAGATGGATGACTTTCACTCTTTAAGCTTGTTCTATGATTGTTCATGGCCTACCCGTGTATAATAAATGCTGTAGTTCAAAAAGATGGCTGGTCCTGTGCTCCTAGATTTTACTGTTTCTTTTGAATCATGAAATGTCAGAACTTGTTAATTCCACTTGCTGTTTTTGCAGATGAGAAAAACGGAGCCCTCAAAATGTTACGAGGCTTGCCCAGGACTTCTGACCCCAGTCCAGTGTGTTTCCTGGTCCCCAGGCTGCCTCGTAGAGATGTCAGTACGTTTCTTTTTGTTTTCTTGGTAGCAAGCTGCCCCAAGATGTCTCCTGCTCATGACCTAATAGTGGAATGCTGGAAGATATAATGGTTTTCAGTTGTTTCATTGTGAATTTACTCCAGATAGTTTTTGTTTAATCAGAACAATATTTCCTAGGTTGCTAGGCAACATGGTGATGGGGTTTCAGGCTTTACTGCCAGCCAGTGAAATAGAAAGGGCCCTATCGTTTGCTTCCAGAGTAACCTTCGCTTTCTCTCTCGCTTTCTAGATTTGCATTCATTTTGTGTTAAGGTCAAATTATCAAATACACATAGAGAGAAAAAGTGGAAAAAGTCAATGTAAGAGGAAATAAACTTCCTTCTTCCTGGCTTTCTTACCTTAATAGTGTGGACATTACATTCGTGTGTGACACTACATTTGGTGGGAAAGTTGGCACCTGGTGAGTTACATTAAAACTGAACAAAGACCTGGCCAATTGGAGAAGGGAACACGTTTAATTAAGACGAGATTATTAAGATGAAATTGAAAGCTTACAACCACAGAGTAATTCACGTAGGTAAAATATGCACCCATGTAAGGAAGGGCTCTTGTTAACTCTGTTTGTTTCCCTGCCTGCTGGAACAAATCTCCACAAACTAGGTGGCTTAAAATGACAGAAATTTATTCTCTAAGAGTCTGGAGGCTAGAAGTCTGAAATCAAGGTGTCACCAGAGGAATATTTCCTTGCCTCTTCCAAGCTTTTGGTGGCTCCCGAGAATCCTTGACATTCCGTGGCTTGTAGCTACTTCATGCCAATCTCTGTCTCTATTGTCACATGGCCTTCTTTTCATGTGTCTTCACATAGCGTTCTTATAAGGACATCAGTCATTGGATTTAGGGCCCACCCCTAAAGGAGCCCGGGCGGCGCAGTGGTTAAGAGCTGAGTTGCTAGCCAAAATGTCGGCAGTATAAACCCATCAGCCTCTTCTTGGAAACCCTCTGGGGCAGTTGTACTGTCCTATAGGGCCACTATGAGTCAGAATCGACTCGACGGCAGTGGGTGTTTTTTTTTGTCTAATTCAGTATGATTGCATCTTAGTTTAACTAATTACATCTGCAAAGACCTATTTCCAAATAAGTTATTTTCTTTATTTTTTTAATATAATATTTATTATTGTACTTTAAATGAAGGTTTACAGAACAAACTAGCTTCTCATTAAACAATTAGTACACATATTGTTTTGTGACATTGGTTACCAACACCACGACATGCCAATACTCTCTCTTCTCAACCTTGGGTTCCCTATTACCAGCTTTCCTGTCCCCTCCTGCCTTCTAGTCCTTGCCCCTGGGCTGGTGTGCCCCTTTAGTCTCCTTTTGTTTTATGGGACTGCCTAATCTTTGGCAGAAGGGTGAACCTCAGGAGTGACTTCATTACTGAGCTAAAAGAGTATTCAAGGGCCATACTCTCAGGGTTTCTCCAGTCCCTGTCAGGCCAGTAAGTGGTGTTTTTTTGTGAGTCAGAATTTTGTTCTACATTTTTCTCCAGCTCTGTCCGGGACCCTGTATTGTGATCCCTATCAGAGAAGTCAGTGGTGGTAGTCAGGCACCGTCTAGTTGTCCTGGACTCAGTCTGGTGGAGGCTGTGGTAGTTGTGGTCCATTAGTCCTTTGGACTAATCTTTCCCTTGTGTCTTTGTTTTTCTTCATTCTCCCTGCTCCCGATGGGGTGAGACCTGTGGAGTATTTTAGATTCCACTCACAAGCTTTTAAGACCCCAGACACTACTCATCCAAGTAGAATGTAGAACATTTTCTTTATAAACTATGTTATGCCAGTTGAGCTAGATGTTCCCTGAGACCATGGTCCCCATAGCCCTCAGCCCAGCAATTTGGTTCCTCAGGAAGTTTGGATGTGTCTATGGAGCTTCCATGACCTTGCCTTGGACAAGCTGTGCTGGCTTCTCCAGTATTGTGTACTGTCTTACCCTTCACCAAAGTCAACACTTAAAATAAGTTATTTTCTGAGGTTCCAGGTGGGCATGAATTTTTGGAGACACTATTCAACTTAGTGCATTAACTTTGGAGTAGAAGGACAGAAAAAGATCTGGGTGCGAGTCCGTTAGAAATAAAAAATGGAGTATTTTTAGGTTGTACTCTTCTCTCACTGCTTTTCAGCATATTCTAACCCATTTGACAATTTTATCAGATGTAGGAATCCTCAGTGGAAATGGGAGGGTGGCAAACTTGGAGAGCACTGAAGAAAATGAATGATTTGTGATTAGTGGTAAGACTAAAAGGAACTGTATTTTATTAATTCATTTAGCCCAGCAGGAATGCTTCTTGCTATACACCAAGGGCCATTTCAAGGCATCCCAATTCTACCAACACCATTTGAAAATGCTGTGTGTTGCTTTCTCTTCCATCACCTTGTGCCACTGTTGACCTCAAATTCCTCTTCTAAAAGGTTGAAGAGCCTCTCCTATGACACCACTCCTCTTGACAAGGTGCTTACGTCCCTGTGCTGGTGTTGTGGTCCCTGAGGTAAACAGTTTCCTACAGGGGTCAGCTGATCCACATGAAATGATCCAGGACGCTGAACCATACAAACCCATTACATAATTGGCTTCATGAAGACACTTTGCCACTGCCATCTTGACATTTCCCTACCCTGCCTCCTGCCCCCCAGTTCCCTTTTTACCTCCTTCAGGTCCTAGCTCCTCTTTTTGAACATGAATTTTCTTAAAACAAACAAACAAACAAAAACAAAACAGCCAGGTCTTTGGCACTGTGTATAGCTGCATTCCCTCCCCCCTCACTTTCTACATCCTGTAGCTTGTATCCACAATGAGTTTCCTTAATCAACAACACTCTTCTGCAATGTCTCTGATCTGGTTTCCTCTGCTCCCCATTTGCCAGAATCACACTTACCAAAGTTTCCAAAGACTGCTAACCACCACCAAAAAAGGACTACTCCTTAGGCTTGGACATTCATTCATTCACCACCCATTCAATAAAGTGTATTGCACATGTACCATGCTTGACACAGAGATGAGGTAGGCAGCCCCTGCTCTCAAGATGCTTCCATTCTGATAGAGGAGAAACCAATGAACAGACACTTATGTCTGGCTCCTGACCCAATCTGAGAGTGAACAATGGGTTGCTTAAAGGCTTCTAGCACTTTCCATAACTTGATGGGTTGAGTTGTCAATTTACTGCTTACTACCTTCGTTTGCCTAATCTACGTTTTACCTTTTTATTTAATCTACTCTTACATCCTCATTTGGAAGACTACAAGGAACTGTCTTTTCTTAATTCGTTTATCTCAGCAGGACTGTTGTTATATATAAGGTCCTTTTCAAGGCATCCCAATTCTATCATCACCATTTAAAAGTGCTATGTGTTGCAGGGCAGGGAAGTGTCAAAATGGCAGTGACAAAGGGTCTTTCAGGAGCCAATTGTGTAATGATGTGATCCTGTCTTCATGCTGTTGTTGTGTGCCATCGAGTTGACGCCGACTCATAGTGACCCTGTAGGACAGAATAGAACTGTCCCATAAGGTTTCCTAGGCTGTAATCTTTACCAGAGCACATCACCAGGTGTTTTCTCCTGTGGAGCAGCTGGTGGGTTCGAACCACCCACTTTTCATAAAGCTCCTTATTACAACACATTTTTAAAAAATGCAGGCAAAATGGCCCTCTAGGCAGAAGCACCACGCCATCCCTCCACAGCATAGATCTGAAAAACTAAGCTGAACAGAGAATACAACAACCCTGAAA
>NW_004444141.1:967737-969262 GCF_000243295.1 Trichechus manatus latirostris
CCCCCTCTGCTTCCTGCGGACACAGTCTCTTGTCCAAGAAACACCGGCTGCTTGGATTCCACCAGCCCGCACTAGCTGGCTGTCTGAGTCCCATTTGTTGGCTGCTAGTGTTGCTTTTTTTTCTGCTTCTTTTGATTTCTTCCTTACCTCTCACCACCTCCCCCTCCTTTCGCTCAAATACCTGGCTCCATGCACCATCTTTTCTTCTTCCTGAGGGGCTGTGGAACTCCGTTCGAGTGTGGAGCTGCTTCCCGGTCTGGGCTGCTGTGCTGGTGGGATCCCGGGGCTTTTGTTCGATTGTTTGTTTTGAATTGTTTGCTTGTTTTCTTTTCCTTTTCTTGAGTTGGGAGCCCTTTCTGGCCAGGCGGTGCTGCGTGGCAAGGAGATTCCCCCTCAGCTTGCACAGACGTGCAGAGGGATCCCTGAGGGCATTTCTTTTTTCATTGTTTTTTTTTTCTTTTTCTGCTTTTTTGGGGGCCTTTCTTGTACTTTTTTAAAAAAATTTGTTTTGTTTTCTCTTCCCTCTGTTTCCCTTTTTGTCTTTCTTCATTGCTCAGTTTCTCGTCTCTCTATATCTTCCTTCTCTTTCTGTTCCCTGAATACCTGGCGTTGTATACCTCTACGCCTTCTAGCCAGGCTGTACTGCAACACCTGAGAGTGACTTCCCCAGACCTCATAGCTGCACTGGTGGGATCCCTGGGAACTTTGCGGTTCTTTAACTTTCTGATATTTATTTATTCATACTTTTCTTCTCTTTTCTTCCCCTTCCCCTTTCTGTTTTTCTCCATTTCATACTCTTTAATCTCTCCGCTCCAATGTCAAGCTCCCCTAGCATTCTTTTTTGTTTGTTTGTATGTTTTTGGCTACTGTTCCTCTCTCCTCTCTCCCATATCCATCTTAGCTCCACACATAACAATCTCCCCACTGAAACCTGCCTACCTGCACCGTGAGCTTGACATACCACCAAGCAGCACAGGGACGGCCTACTGGAACCTGCCATGTACTGATTACTAACCCGGTCTGGTGACTGTAGTAAGTGCCACAAACAACCCATCCCAGTAACTCCTCTTCAGCTAGACCTGCCCTGCTGTACCATATCTCAGTGACTGACCCTGCCAACTGGAGAAGGAGGCGATAAGTATTGTGCCCACAGACGAGCAAACAACAAAGAACACACAGTCCGCCTGCTCAGACATAGTCAAATTAAAAACAAAAAGGGGGGCGATACAAACAAATCTACAGTCAATAAATGAGAAATAGAATTACTGAATGCCCTGAAGACAGCAGCCAATATGAAAACATTTACAAAAACAGGACAGGATGGTTCTAGTAGGCGTACAAAATAAAACACCAGATGACTCTCCTGTGGAAGAAAATGCACTAGAACTACCTGATAGGGAATTCAAATCTCTAATACTCAGAATTCTCCAAGAGCTGAGGCAAAAAGCTGACAAACATGAGGAAAAAATAGAAAAATTCATGGAAAATACAGACAAAAAATTGGAAGAATTCAGGAAAATAATGA
>NW_004444141.1:973594-998909 GCF_000243295.1 Trichechus manatus latirostris
TTGTGGGGTTGTTAACCAATGTCATAAAACAATATGTGTACTACTGTTTCATGAGAAAGTATTTGTTCTGTAAGCCTTCACCTGAAGTACAATTAAAAAAAAAAAAAAATGTAAGGTGAAGAACCAAAGTGTTATGTAAGAGAAGGATAGGGACAAAGCGATGAGGGCTAGAGTTTAAGGGGTAGAGTTCATAGAACAGATCCAAGGAACTAAGTCTTCCAGGCTGAGTTACATTGGGAAGGGAGGCGATCAAGCCAGGCGCTATGCTAAGCCCTTTTTAGGGGCCATGTCCTTTAATCCTCCCGATAACTCTAATGATACAGGTATCATTATCATCTCCATTTTTAGGTGAAGAATGTGAGTCACAGAAACCCAAACCAAACCAAACTGAGTCACAGAAAGAAAGGTGAATCAAGCAATTTATTGAAGGTCACTTAGCTACTAAGTGGCAGAGCCAGGGTTCACACCAGGTCTTCCTTCAGTTCAAGCTCTTTCAAAAGAACTGTTTTACTGAGGTAAAATTTACATACAGTGAAATGCAGAGATCCTAATTATTTGTTCAATTTGATGAGTTTTGACAAATGTGAGGAGGTTGCTATGAGTCAGAGCTGACTAGATGGCAATGAACAATAACAACAATACACTTGTGTAATCAATGTTTTAATCAATATACAGAATATTTTCATCAGCCCAAAAAGTTCTCTCATGCCCCCTTCCAATCAATCCCAAACTCTATAGAAAACCACAGCTCTGATTTGTACCATTAATAGGTTAGCTTTGTTTATGTTGTTGAACATATCAATATTGTGTTCATTTTTATTGCTGAGTCATATTTCATTGCATGACTACGCCGAATTTGTTTATCCATTCTCCTGTTAGTGGACATTTAAGTGTTTCCTGTTTTTGGTTGTTAGGAATAAAGCTTTATGATCATTTAAAAAAAAATGCCTGCTGTGTGCAGATCAAGACTGCAATATCATAAACCATGAAAGAGATTGGGAACACAGCCAATGAGAGTTTAAGGGAAGGCAAAAAAGAACTAACAAAATAAAAGATGGCAAAACAGAACTTTTAACAAGTTTGAATGAGAATCTGGTGTTTCTGGGCATTTATCATCTACAGATAACGAGAACTGAAACCCCAGCTTCAAGGTGTTACGTATGTGACGACTGGAAGAAGTGGTCACGGAATAGCGTGCTCAGCAGTTAGCAGTCACCATAGAATAGTCAGTATTCGGGGATGCTTCTTCAGCCAACAGGGACCAGATCACAGCAAGTGGTTCATGCCCAGCCTCCCTTCTGTTTGCTGGTGCCACAAATGGACTTACACAAAGATGACCAAGTCTAAGCTACAAAGGCCTTTACTTTTGCAGTTGTAGGAATACTCAAGTGTTCACGTGGTCACAAGTTTCTTTAAAATTTGCAACAGTAAGTTAACTTACCTCTGATTGGTTAAGAACACTGTCTCTTTCCAGTCTGACTCCTCTTTGTCACACTTCTTGAATTGGTGGCTGTAGGCAGTTTTGGGATCATGCTAAGGGAAAGTAGAGTTGGGATACGTTTAGTTTGGGCTTACAGGGATATACTTTGGAGAAACAATCACTTCTGTGTATAGTTAAATATTTTAAGCCTCTCTAGTGATTAGCTTTCAGTAATACTCCCAATACCCATTGTGCTGACTCAACCAGTGCCATGACTGAGCTGATATTCAGTGTGAACAGGCTCTAAGGCACCTGGCACAAGAAATATGTGGGTAACAGAAGATAATCAAGGTTTGAAATGGTAGGAGCCAGAAGTTATTCTGGGGTAAAGTCTTCCAGTCACCAGATATGTAAAATTTATGCTGAGGGTTCAGTTTTCATTACTGGCTAGTCAAAACAGTTCTCTCCTGTCTGGAATATACTTGATAACACAACATATACAATAATAAACGGACCAGATAAAGAAATTATTTTTCATACATTTCTATAGAAGTCGATGGAAACATTCTGATATTGATAAGTGAATTGTAACAAAAATAATTTGCAAATCATAATGAAAGCAGTAATTCGTTAAGAAGATTAAAAAAAAAGATTAAAAAAATAATGGACATACTCTTTAATTCTTGAAAAAATCTAATTAATGAAGAGGAATGACTCTATAGTCACCCTTAGGCTCAAGCAAGGGGGGGGGGCCTCTGCCCTGGGCCCCACGTCCTAGAGGGCCCGGCCCTGGGCCCCATGCCCTAGAGGACCCTGCTCTGGGCCCCGTGCCCTAGAGGACCTGGCCATAGCCCCCGTCCTGCTTGCCTCATTGCCAGGGTGAGGAGTCCATGGGGAGCGAAGAGTAACTTGCCTTTCAGTAGTGTTAACCCCCGGGACATCTTTCACAAGAAACCAACACCTGCTGCCCCAAATTAGAGACCAATATCTGGTAAGCACATTCAGGAAAAAAATTCTTAAAACAACCTGGAGAGAGTGTGGCAAACCAGGTCACCAGTGCCTTAGAGAAGGCTAGACAATGAAACATGAAGCGCAGTTCTGTGACATGTAAAAACTAGCCACCCACTTAGGGCACCCCACAGGAACAAGTACCCCAGAATAACAGAGTTCAGAGGAAGTTGGCTAGTGACAGGCCTTTGGAGACACGCATGTTGTTGTGATGGGCAGGTGTTGGCTGGCTGCGCCCCGACCGTGAGAGGCCTGTGCTGGGCTGCCTGGGCTGGGAGGGGTGCCTGGTCATCCTGCATCCTGCCTGCCTGGCTCAGGCTGGAGCCAGACGATGAACTGAAAAGAAAATATCCTTCTAAGGGTATTTCAAGCTCAAAGTGCAGTTGGCTAGTGGGAGGAAAAGGATATTAACTGATGACAGATAGTAGCAGCCAATGTCTGGCTGTTACTCATAGAATCAACATATGCTGGGAATTCCAGGGAGGTGCGTTCCAGAAAACCGGCGTCCTAGTACTTGATTTCTGGTTCAGGAAAACAATGGGCGTCAGGGAGGGGAGGGGCACATGTGACTGTTGGACTGAACATTCATCTCTGGTCCTGGTGTGGCTGGAGCTCCACTCTTCCTCCCAAGCTTGGGGACTCCTCAGAACGTGAAGTATGGCACTAACCTTTGTTGAACTAGCTCAACAAATACCTATGATGAGCTTGCTGTATGCCAGCCACTTATGCTCAGCACTGGGAACGTAAAGACACAGAAGACAGGGTCCCTCCTGTAGGGCTTTGCTCCTTCAATAGGGGCCTTAAAGAATGATGTTCTGACCTAGCGGGAACGGGTAGCTCTTTGTTAAATCTTTGGAAGCTGGCATCGCTAAGTTATGTGAATGAATTTTGGACTAGATGGATGGATGTTTGTAGTGAGTTAATTTTGGACTCTAAGACCTTCTGTCTTATAAGGACACTATTCACTGTGCTTTTCAGCACATCACTGCCTCATGGGTCTCAGAAGTATTGAGAGAATTGAGTAAAGATTGCGACTCTCTGTTTCTCATCTTGTAACTGTTAAAACAAATCCCTCTATTGGCTCTTTCCAAATTGGTCCGCTGCTGTGTGGATGGTTGGGATGGCTGGTACAGTCACTGCCCTTAATCTGGGGGCCATAGCACCAGCTGTTAGGAATTCTGCCAAAGGCAGGGAGTACTTCTCCTAACCCTGGGAATTAACACAGTGGCTCTGCCATAAAAGCAGATGCCCCTCCCCGAGGAAGCCAGTTGGGCCAAAACAGTGGAATATTTTCGTGGTTGTAACGTGAGTAAATTCTGAAACAAACGGCAGTGAAGTCAGGGCTTTATCTTCTTCCAAAGCTAGAAGCACGAATGCTATTCTGTGCTTTAAAGTTTAATGGTTTGTAGCACTAGGGCAGAACATTCTTACATCATGCAGTACAGGCCGTTCTGTATGGTGGTCAACAAGACTAGCTGACATGAATCCATGTTTGGGGAAAAGAGAGAATGCCGAGGACAAAGGACTAGCAAAGTGGATGAAAATGCCATTAAAAGTTACAGTTGATGGTGACAAGGACTATTATAGAATTCAACTATAGTATTTCCCCAAAGAACTTTTAAATTAAAGTAGCAGAAGTAAGAGCACCACAGTTCTAGTCTCTCATTCAAGGGGACTGTCGTTGAGCACCTGAGGAATAATCAGCATAAGCACAAAGGCGACCAACCAACAACTGTCCAGGCAAAGGGACTCTTCTTTGCTCTTACCTGCTTTTTAAAACTCGGTAGCTTGAGTTATTTGTATGGTTAAAAGTTAATGCTTATGCAATATAATTTGCTCTGTAGTTCAGAAAAATGATGATGGTAATGGTTGTCCCTCCAACATTTTTAAATTCATTGTTATTCCCGTCAGATAACCTCTCAAGTCTCTCAGATATGCTCCCTAAAGTGCCTTGGACAGTCTCTTGCATGTAGCAAGTGACAAGAGATGCTTATGGTTGCTGATGCTTGATGTTGTTGGTGGTGATGGTGATGAGGGTGGTGATGATGGTGATGATGATCATGGTGGTGGTGGTGATAGCTAATGTTGTCAGTGCTTACTATGACCAGACTCTTCTCTGCACTCTACACTCATTAGCTCATTTGATCATCACCCCTCTGAGTCAGATATCCTCTGCTTCATTTTATAGATGAGCAGACTGAGCCAGAGAAAGGATAAGTAAGCAGCCTATGTTCACATGCTGCACACGTGGCTGACCTGGGAACCCAAGTGTTTCAGACTCAAAAGTCTAAGCTCTTCATCTCTCTAGTATACTAATTTTGTGATACCGAAGAAACGTGACTATCTACTCCTATCCTCTCCAGTTACATGCCAAATGGCATGAATAAAGCAGGTTTATTCCTCAGACAAAGATAGTATTATTGCTTTAGAGATCCTATCTCAGAGATTCAAAATGAAACAAAAAAGGAAGGGAATCCTCTGTCCTTTTTCAATTGAGGTGAAATTCGCATAATAATAGAGTTAGCCATTTTAAAGTGAACAATTCAGTAGCATTGAGTACATTCTCAATGTTGTGTGACCACCACTTCCAGCCTTCCTTTAACAAGAGGTTTGTGGCTAGGTCCTGGGAGTATACCTTAAAGGTAGTGTTCACTCTGTCATTTAGGGTCAATTTTTTTGCCCTCTCTTTTCAGCTATTGAAAAAAAAGCAGACACATGGTCCATTTGGCCAAACAGGCCTGGTGTGGAGATTCATGTTGTGGCCCGAGCACCCTCACTCACAGATCCCAACACTTGATGATCCATCATCCAGAAAACCCATAGAGATGGGATAATTTGCCTCTTGCCTGGCAGGGATGTAGTGAAGTTTAATGTAGGCTTCAGTGATTTTAGTTTCTCTATTGGAAGATGGAAGCCAATGGATTGCACAACTCTTTCTGCATAAAACTTGTTAAGAAAAGGATTCTCCGGATTGGACAAACAAATGCTTCACTAAATTAATTTTATTGAGACACTTTTCCCTGAAAAAAGGATTTGAAAAAGGACAAAAGAAAATATTTGTATGTCTACGGAAGTTTATGCGGGGTTCAGGGCTCCCTTTCAGCTGGTGATAATTATCCAACACTGTAATAACTAAGTGCCATTCTGAGGCTGATGTCTGAGGGAGAGGTGGATCAAAAGCAAGTTCCTGGAAGTCGGTCTGGCCTGATGGGAACAGTCTTTGGAGGGGAGCCTCGAAGGGAGGAGAACTGTCACAGAGATGACTAGCACTCACGAGGAACAGGACAGCAATTCCAAGGATGAGGAGACATCTGCTACTAGAGTATTATTATTAATCATAACCCTTCTGCCACTTATTATCATGGTGATTTCAGTCTTTTACTTTTCAAAACAAGTGTACATAAATTGTATCATTTTTCTTTCTTTTTTTTAAATTGTGTTTTAGGTGAAAGTTTATAGTGCAAATTAGTTTCTTATTCAAAAATTTATACATAAATTGTTTTGTGACATTGGTTGAAATCCCTGGTTGCAATCCCTGCAATGTGTCAGCACTCTCCCCCTTTCCCTTTACACCTTGGGTTCCCTAGGTCCATTCATCCAGGTTTCCTGTCCCTTCCTGCCTTCTCATCTTTCCTTTTGGGCAGGTGTGGCCCATTAGGTCTCCTATACTTCACTGAACTAAACACGTTCCTCACGTGTGTTATTGTTTGTTTTACAGGCCTGTCTAATCTTTGGCTGAAAGGAGTGGCTTCAGTTCTAAGTTAGCAGAATGTCCAGGGGCCAAAGTCTCAGGGGTAACTCATCTCTGCCAGACAAGTAATTGTGGTCTTTTTTTGTGAATTTGAATTTTGTTCTACATTTTTCTCTGCTGTGTCCGGGACCCTCTATTGTGATCCCTGTCAGAGCAGTCGGTGGTGGCAGCCACACACCATCTAGTTCTTCGCTCAGGCTGGTGGAGGCTGTGGTTCATGTGGTCCATCAGTCCTTTAGACTGATATTTTCCTTGCACCTTGGGTTTTCTTCATTCTCCTTTGCTCCTAATGTAATGGGACCAGTAGATGTATTTTCGATGGCTGCTCACAAGCTTTTAAGACCCCAAACACGACTCACCAAAGTAGGATGTAGAACATTTTCTTTATGAACTATGTTATGCCAGTTGACCTAGATGTCCCCTGAGACCATGGTCCCCAGCCCTTAACCCCAGTAACTCAGTCCCTCAAGGTATTTGGATGTGTCTAGGAAGCTTCTATGGCTTTGCCTTGGTCAAGTTGTGCTGATTTTCCCTGTATTGTGTGTTGTCTTTCCTTTTCCCAAAGTTAACACTTGTCTACTATCTAGTTAGTGATCTTCCCTCCCCTCCCTTGTAATCATCAAAGATTGTTTTTTTCTATGTGTAAACATTGAGTTTTTGTAATAGTGGTCTCATACAATATTTATCCTTTTGTGACTGACTTATTTCACTCAGCATAATGCCCTCCAGATTCATCCATGTTGTGAGATGTTTTGCAGATTTATCATTTTTCTTTATCATTGCATAGTATTCCATTGTGTGCATGTACCATAATTTGTTTATCCATTCATCTGTTGATGGTGCTTAGGTTGTTTCCATCTTTTTACTATTGTGAATAATGCTGCAATGAACATGGGTATGCGTATGTCTATTTGTGTGACAGCTCTTCTTTCTCTAGGATATATTCCTAGGAGTGGGATTGCTGGATCATATGGTATTTCTATTTCTAGCTTTTTAAGGAGGCATCATATTGTTTTCCATAGTGGTTGTACCATTTTATATTCCTACCAGCAGTGCATAAGAGTTCCAATCTCCCCGTAACCTCTCCAACATTTGTTATTTTCTGTTTCTTTGATTTGTGCCAGTAATGTTGGGGTGAGATGGTGTCTCATTGTAGTTTTGATTTGCATTTCTCTAATGGGTAATGATCACAAGCATTTCCTTATGTGTCTTTTAGCTGCCTGAATGTCTTCTTTTTGAAGTGTCTTTATATCCTTTGCCCATTTTTTTAATTGGAATATTTGTCTTTTTGTTATTGAGGTGTTGAAGCCTCCTATAGATTTTAGAGATTAGATCTTGTCGGATATGTCATAGCCAAAATTTTTTTCCCAGTCTGTAGGTTCTCTTTTTATTCTTTTGGTGAAGTCTTTTGATGAGCATAAGTGTTTAATTTTCAGGAGCTTCCAGTTATCTAGTTTATCTTCTGGTGTTTGTACATTGTTAGTTATGGTTTGTATTGTATTTATGCCATGCGTTAGGGCCCCTAGCATTGTCCCTAATTTTTCTTCCATGATCTTTATCATTTTAGGTTTTATATTTAGGTCTTTGGTCCATTTTGAGTTAGTGTCTTTCTTTCTTTTTTTTTTTTAAACTGGATTTCTGTGAATTATACAAAGATTATCCCATTTTACAGTTGAAGAAATGGAACTCGGAGAGCTCAATTGACTTGCCAAGAATTATACTATGTGGATTGGGATTTGAGGCCCCTGGTGCAGTGGTTAAAGTGCTCAGCTACTAACTGAAAAGTTGACAGTTCGAACCTACCAGCCATTCCTAGGGAGGAAGATGTGGCAGTCTGCTTCCGTAAAGATTACAGCTTTGGAAACTCTATGGGGCAGTTCTACTCTGTCCTATAGTGTCACTATGAGTCAGAATCGCTCGATGGCAACAGATTTTGGGCTGTGAGCTTGCTCCACAGGACATGGTGAACATCTTTAATGCTGCAATAAGTAACATGATCTTGATCTTGTTAGCTGCCATCAAGTCGGCTGCCGATTCATGGCAAACTATGTACAACGGAAAGAAATGCTGCTGGTCCTGTGCCCTCCCCATGATGGGTTGCAGATTGGACCATTGTGATCCATAGGGTTTTTGGAAGTATCAGATCACCAGGCCTTTCTTCCTAGTCCATCTTAGTCTGGAAGCTCCGCTGAAACCTGTTCAGCGTCATAGCAACACTCAAGCCTCCACTGACAGATGAGTGGTGGCTGCACATGAGGTGCATTGGCCAGGAATCCAGCCCAGGTCTGCCACTGAACCATCATGTTACACTTGTAACATGATCTATTGGGCTCAGAATACCTAGAAAGCCCACAAATGCCAAGCCAGCAGTTGAGAAAAGTGTTAATGGTAGATGCTAAAACCCTGTCTTTTGAGCATCTATAGAATACTGGAGTAAGTAAAGATATGTGAGCTGCATTCGCCAGGTGGGTTGGAAAGCTGCAGTCCCAGGGCAGGTGTGATTGAGCTCCTGACCTGACAGCAGATGCTGAGCCTGCTAAGAGCAGGAGGTTTCTAGAACACTGGCTCCAGAAAGTAATAGAGAAAGAAAAAAAAATCGCAAATTTGAATGATTTAAAATGCACTTGAGCATAGAGTCTATAAGTGGGCAATTTGCTCTTGTGTGTGAGCCTAGAGGTGGGGGTATTCAGGGACTTGTTTTTTTTTTTTTATTTAACTGTACTTTTATCTATTTAAAAAATGAAAAAGAAATCACCATTTATTCTGTGTTTCCTCCCACAATGAAAATGGATATGTGTTTTCTTTCTGATTTTTATATAGTATAATGATTTTTATATAATACATGCTCATTATATATTTAATCAATATATAGAAATATAAAGAAGAAAGTAAAAGGTAATCACCACTCTGTCAGCATTCTATCAGTGTCTCTGCATATACTCAGGGCTTGTAGGGAAAGAAAACTAGCCTAGTAGGCTTTTATAAAGAGAAATAATTCTTCTTGTTTTGCAATACCTATTTTTCCTAACAATAGTTTTCTTAATGTGGAGTGCACATGTGCTTGATAGCCATTTTGAAAGCAGAGAGAATGCGTACATTGGGGGCAGCTGGTATTCTGTAGAGTCTGGAGGGCGGAGACCTAGGAAGTGAAGGAAATCCTGGTGTGGAGTTGGGTCTGTCCAGTTCAGGGAGCTTGAGTTCCCCCTCCGGGCCAGGCGCGAGGAGCACAGCAAAGGAAAAGATGCGGTCCTGCCTTCAGGGGACTCAGAGGCCAATGAGGGTAGAAAGCTCCCGAGGAATCTGGGGTTCTGGTGCATGCAGGCTGAGTGCTGAGAACCAGGGTTGAGGGTGAGGGCAGGCCCTTTAGCCCAGTCCTTGGTTTTAGGCAAGGTTTCCTGGAGGAGAAAACACCTGAATTGGGTCGTGAAGGTTGAGAAGGAATTAGGCACAAATGGTTAAGAGCTCAGCTGCTAACCAAAAGACTGGAGGTTCGAGTTCACCCAGAGGCACCTGGGAAGAAAGACCTGGTGACCTACTTCTGGCAAATTATCGACTGAAAACCCTATGGGGCCCAGGTCTACTCTGACACACAGGTGGTCACTATGAGTCGCAACAGATTCAATGGCAACTGGTTTGTTTGTTTTAGTAGGAAGGATAAGCCATTCCAGGCAGAAGAAACTGTGTTCAAAAGGCATGGAGGCAGCAAAAATGTGGTGGATAAGGAAAAACCTCAGACATTCAGTATTGCTGGTGTATGTGCGTGTGTGCGGGTGTGTGTGTGGTGTGTTTGGTTGTGGGTATAGAGAGGGAATATCAAGAAATGAAGCTGAAGAGGTCAGCAGGCTCCAGATGAGTGAGGGCAAAGAATTGCAGAGCAGTCACATCGTAGGTTTGCGGCAGACAAAGATCACTATGGCAGTGGGAAGCGTGCAGAGTGGATTTGAGAGGGCAAGACCAGACCAGATACGAGGCTTTTGCCATAGCACAGGGGTGGGGCAGTGGGGACACGGGTTTGAGCAGAGGTGTTGGGGAAGGGCTGGAAGAGAAGGCAAGGTACCAGGAAATGAGGCCAGTGAAGAAAAGGCTACCCCAGAGCTCCATCAGTGGAACCCTTTGCTGAGGACGACATCTGCAGAGGCAGGAGATGCTCCCCCAAGTTTTCTGTTCAGTGAGTAGAGACAGTGGCAGATATACTTGAGAGAATATATTTGAAAGAAGTTTCTGTTGCTGACTGCCATCTAGTTGACTCTGACCCATGGCGACCTTATATACAACAGAATGAAACGTTGCCCAGTCCCGTATCATCCTTACCATTGGCAGCATGTTTGAGTTCATTGCTGTGGTCACTGGGCTAGTCCATCTCACTGAGGATCTCCCTGGTTTTTGCTGGTGCTCTATTTCACCAGGCAGGATGTCTTCCTCTAGCAATTCATTCCTTCTGACAATGCGTCCAAAGCAAATGAGTCACATGATGTTCTGTTGCGATCCATTAAGTTTTGATTGGCTAATTTTTGGGAGCAGATTGCCAGGCCTTTCTTCCTAGTCTGTCTTAGTCTGGAAGCTCCACTGAAACCTGTCCACCATGGGTGATCCTACTGGCATTTGAAATACTGTTGGCATAGCTTCTAGCATTGTAGCAACACACAAGTCATGACAGTACAACAAACTGACAGATGGGTGGTAGGAAAGAAGAGAATGTAGGAAAAATGTATCAAACTGGCTTAGCTTTCTCCTCTGATCCAGTCCAGAGGTCCTGTAAGATATATGAAAGATCCAGAAATGACAGCAAAGAATAAGTGTGATGGATGCTGGGAGCACCACCCAGACAACAGCCATTCTCCCAACAGCTGGCAGCTTTCAGCTGAGTTCCTCTCTGAGATTTGCTAGACCAGGGTTATGCCCACTTCTGGGCCAGTCTGCACCCAGTGACTGGTCAGCATTGGGTGCAAAGGCATGGCCCCATTTCCTTAATTTGGGAAATTTCTGACTTCCCTGTGGGTAGGCTGAGGCTTTTGTACTGACTGCATTGAAGTTCAACTTCTCCCTCTGTCCAATCATACTTCCTTTACTACCGCACAACCTTGCTCCAGAGAGCATTGCAAAAGAAACTTCCTGGACTCAAGTGTCCATCATGAGTATGTTTCCCAGTTGTCAGCATTAAAGGAGTGAAACTAAGTGGATTCTCTGAAAGGACGCACCCAAACTGAGTTCATATTCTCTAGGAGAATCTTAATAGGAACTTGTCTCATCACTGAGATGGGTGAAAGTCTTCTCTGGGATTTTGTGGTCTGGAAAGTGGTCCAGCAAATGCTTCAGAGTTGGGCTTTGATGTCAGATAGACCTGCATGGGAATCCCTGTTCTGTCACTTATCGGTCATGTGATCTTGAGAGAATCATATCACCTCTCTGCCTCTCAGATGCCTCATCTGTAAAACAAGAATTACAATCATACTCACCTTGCAGAGACGTTGTGGGGACAAATGGAATGGCTGCTATTACTGGAATGCCTCGTGCTTCGCATGTAGCAAGGTCCTCAGTAAGTGTCGAATGATCAGTGAGCACAGCACGCTAGCAGTAGGTGTAATCCAGGGTGGTATTTGCAATCCATGTTTCCAAATTTAAGGAAAGAAGTATGAAGAATAACAGGAAAATGTATCCTGGTGGAAAAGGAAGGTTATTGCCGCCAAGACCTAGATGAGTAGACTATGATCCAAGCTGCTCATAATAAAGTCAATTCAACTAGCAAGTCAATTCAACTAATAACATGTTAAAGCATCTACAATGAAGACCCAGTGGAAGGACAATGGAAGACCCAACATGATGGCCATTTTCTGGATGATCCTAATTACAACTCTGTTAGTGCTTACTTAAAGAATTTATTTTGTGAGGAAAAAAACTGTATATAATCATTAGATATAGTGCATGGCTTATAATGGGTGTTCAAGAGATATTTACTAAATGAATATTTACTGGATAAATATTTACTGAATAATGCTTCAAGTTGTTACATGTTTTAAGACTACTAGCATTTATACCATACTAACAATGAGATGTTTAAAAATAAAGATGATAAGCCACAGAAGTTAGATGCAAAAGTAGAATTTAACTGAGGACTGGAGTACTTAATATGGAAACATTCTAAAGTCTAAGGGATTCAGTGAGAGATAGGATGAGTACAAAATTAGCAACACAAAAGTACTGAATAGATTGAGCCCTTATTGTCTATGTTCACCAGAGAGCTACCAGAAGGCAAAACACAAAGCAAGGATGACCCCTAAGGAGTTTTTGTCTTCAAGTGCCCTATAGGATGATTCTTTTGGTTCTTATCTATTGTTCTTGGTTGTATTGATTTAGTTTTGCATTTCCTGAACACACACCAGCCAGTAACAAGGGGTAGAGGCCAGTGGTGTGCTGGGGAAACTTTCCTCCCTGGGACTAAAATTGTGGACATGTGTAATCCATCGAGTAAGCCAAAAAAACCAAATCTGTTGCTGTTGAGTTGATTCTGACTCATAGCAACCTTATAGGACAGAGTAAAACTGCCCCCTAGGGTTTCCAAGGAGCAGCTGGTGGATTCAAACTACCAACCTTTTGGTTAGCAGCTGTAGCTCTCAACTGCTGCACCACCAGAGCTCCAGTCCACCAAGTAGATAGACCAAAAGCTTTACCATGTGGAACCCATAGAGGAAGGTAGTTATTTTGGATATCTGAGTTTTCCAGCTCCTAGGAGAGGCTCTACCCAAGGGGTCACAAGTTCTAATACACTTATGGGGTGAGGCAGGTTATGAAAATGAGGAAAGCTGTGTGGGTATAAAGTAAAGAGGAATGGAGAGATATCCTTCTATAGGTGACTGGTTAAACAGCTTCTATGTAATGGAGTACTACTTAGCAATAAAAAGAAACAAACTGTTGATATACGTGACAACTTGCATAAAGCTCTAGGGAATTATGCTGAGTAGAAAGAAGCCAATCCCAAAAGATTACATTGACATAACATTCTTGAAAGGACAAAATTTTAGAAATGGAGAATACGTTAAGGGTTTGCCAAGGGGTTAAGGAAGGGGTGAGGGTGGGAAGGAAGCGCGTGTGGCTGTGAAAGGGCTACATGAGGGATCCTTGTGGGCATGGAAATGTTCTGTATCTTGACTGTATCAGTGTCAACATTCTGGTTGTGATCATGTGCTATATGTTTTCTAAGATGTTACCACCGGGGAAATTGGGTAAAGGGTACACAGGATCTCTCTCTATCTCTTCTTGAAACTGTGTGTTAATCTACAATTATCTCAAAATAAAAAGTTTAATAATAATAAAAAATAAAAAGGATTGGTGAGGACTGTGGTAAGCTAGAGAGCACATGACCCTTCTAAAGGGCAACTAAATGGGGAAAAAGTTAATATACTGTACAAACCAAAAATACCAAGGACCCTCCCCAAAACTAATAACCAACGAAGAAAGGAATAAAAATGTTTGATTCCTGGTCTACCTGTTTAAACTCTTATTTTTTAAAACTTGTAACCATTTTAGGTGGAAATCTTTCTTGAATATCATACATCCTTCTTTATCCTTTTAAACACAGTATAGTGAATATAACAAAATATTCTCAATTACTCGAATCAGGATGCCTTCATCTGCAAATTATAGATAACCTCACTGGAAATGGCTTAAACTCTGAGAAAAGGCTATTTGTTCAATGTAATTTTGGGAGGGAGGGTCAAAATGTTTAGGGCTTTCAGAGTCCCAAAGCTGGACTCCCATGCTTTGTAAGTGTTACGATTGCCTTTAGGGTTTTTTTTATCTCTTCTTTTACTGCAGACTCATAGCAGTGTTTTCTTGATACTGTCAGCATGCCTCCTTGTAGTAGACTGTCGTTTTCTTCTGATTTACCGTGGGCTTAGAAAGTGGATGGCAGGACTTACCAGGACTCTGTGTGTGTGTGTGTGTGTGTGTGTGTGTGTGGATGTGTGTGTGTGGGTGTGTGGGTGTGTGGGTGTGTGAGTAAACAGGTGTTAAGTGGGAATCTGAGGGACAGAGCACTCATGTCTGTGCATAGTGTTTATAATATCCATTGTGGCTGTTCAAAGGCATTTTTTATTCCAAATAGTCAAAACTACTGAGAAACTGCATTTTGAAAAGGAAGAATGAAACTTAAACATGGAAGTTGCATGTTGCTTATTTCAGAATGAAACAAGTGACTATCTGGCCAGAATAATACTCCTGAGAGGTAGTTTGTAAAAGGGTTAAGAACCTAGGTTCTACGGCCAGATTGTCTGCGTTTGAATCCTGGCTCTACCACATACTAGCTGTGTGACTTTGGGCAAGTTACATAACCTCTCTGTGCCTCAGTTTCTTTACCTGTAAAATGTGGATGATGATACTAATAATAACCCTATCTCAGGTTTGTTAGGAAGATGAAATGAGTTGATATATGAAAAAACCGTTAGAAGAGTATCAGGCACATAATAAGTGCTATATATGTTTATATATATTAAACAATAGTAGCAACATGAATAAGAAATGTTGCCAACCACTGCCTTCCATTGTCATGTCACTCCCATGACCAGCAAGTCTGACAGGTTTTCAACCAGATGAGGCCACGTAAAGTAGCTTATCACCTGGCCTAGAAGCTGAGCCCTTCTCCACACTGTGACGAATTTGGGTGTGGGGAGGGAGGAGGGGGAGACGCTTCATATGATCTTACCATGCCTGCCCCATCATTCTTCTGCTCCAACTATTGCTCCTACTGCTGCTTTCTGTCCCTGTCTGCTGTCCCTGTGGTGACAGTTCCAGGTTCCTCGGAGAGACAATCTGACTGGCCCAGCTGGCCCAGCCTGGGGATCAGCTGTGGCTGGGGGAGTCACAAGTGGTATAAACAGGGCTAAGGGGCTCATCATAGAAGGTGTGGGCAGTTATAGAGCGTCATCACAGGCCGGGCAGGCACTCAAAAATGTGCACATTGCATTGGTCAATTAGAGCAAATGCTGGCTTGGGACGTGGGAGACCTGGGTCCTAGAGTTACCTGTTTCCTAACTCATGGGAGCCATTTAACCTGGCTAACACTCAGTCCCCTCATCAGTGAAATGGGCATGTTGCTAATATCTGTGTTTCTTACCTCACCAGACCAGGACCAGCTACGTAATTTGCAGGGCCCGGGGCAAAATGAAGATGTGGGGCTCCTTGTTCAAAAATTATTAAGAACTTCAAGATGGTGACAGCAAGGCATTGAAGAAGGTATGTGGGACCCTTCTAAGCGTGGGGCCTGTGTGGTTACACAGGTTGTACACCCATGAAGCTGGCCCCATGCAGGACTGCACTCATGATCTACAGCAAAGCCTTATGATAAGGGACATAATTGCTCACTTGTGCATTGTGTTGTTTCAGCCTTAAAGAAGTTCTCCTTTAAAGGGAGAAAACTTGACTTCACATTATCTGTGGCAATCACCCAAACTGAGGCTGTTACAGAGCGAGGGGGCCCCAGGACACACTGACCTGCTGTCTGTTGACTGCCTCCATCCTGGTTGGCCAGCGTCTATGCTGTTGACATTGTGAAGTGGTTTCCAATGCCACCCCTGTACATCACTCAGCAGGGTGGAATGCCAGCGTTTCTGCCGCCTCTTATTCCACTCGGCCTTCATCACGTGTTGTGGGTTGAATTGCACCCCCAAAAAGGATATGTTGAAGTCTTAACCTGTGAATATGACCCAGTTTGGAAATAGGGTCTTTGAAGATGCCATCAGTTAGGTTAACATGAGGGAGGTCCTACTGGAGTAGGGTGGGTCCTAATCCCCTATGACTCATGTCCTCATAAAAGAGAAGAGACACAGAGACAGGGAGACAGAGGGAGGACGCCATGTGAGTCTGCAGCTGCAAGCCCAGAACACCTGAAGCTATCAGGAGCTGGGAGAGAGGTGTGGGCCAAATTCTCCCGCAAAGCCTCGGAAGGAATCAACACGGCCAACACCCTGATCTTGGACTCCCAGTCTCCAGAACTGAGACAATCAATTTGTGTTCTTTTAAGCCACCCACTTTGTGGTGTTTTGTTATGGCACCCTAGGAGACTAATGTATACCATGCTCAGATGGAAGGGTTCATGAGGGGCTACCATAGGGAGCTCTAGGACGTGGCTGGGGACCCCAGACTTCCCGCCTGACTCCCACCTTCCCCGCGGCCCTGCCACCTGGGAGCCTTCCCTTGGAGCTGGTAGCTGTGGGGGAGGGGGAGCTGCTCTCGTGGAAGGAATTCATTTTCCCCTGCAGAGGGGAGGGTGGCCTTTCCTCTTTATCATAAAATGAATTATCTATGCTTTTGGTGTACTCTACATGCCTTCCCCAGTCTGTGGTTGTTAGACGTCATCTAGTTGGCCCCTGACTCATGGCGACCCCATGCACAACAGAAGGAAATGCTGCCTGGTCCTATGCCGTCCCCAAGACTGGTTGGGGATTAGACCATTATGCTAATAGGGTCTTCACCGACTGATTTTCGGAAGTGGATCACCAGGACTTTCTTCCTAGTCTGTCAGCTCTGCTGAAACATGTTTGGCATCATAGCAACACTCAAGCCTCTATTGACAGATAGGCAGTCAAACCTGGGTCTCCTGCATGGGGCAAGAATTCTGCTGCTGAGCCACCAATGCCTCCTTCCCACTCTAGCCAGTCCAAAACCCACTACCAAGAAGCCCTCCTGTGCACTCAGCCACTGGTGGACTGAGCCATTGTTGTTTTCACAGTCCTTTGTCTCGGAAACACTCTGGCTCCCCAGGGAATTTTTAAAAATCAATTTCCTGATCAGAAGGAACTCGAGAAGTCTCCCGTCTCCAGGATCTCTCTCTCTTCTTCCATTTCTTTCTTACAACCTGATTTTGAGGACTTACACCAGGTTGCCCTGAGGCCTCCCCTTTCCATGGAAAAATGTTCTTCAGGACCACTGTGCTAGTCTTTTGCATCCACCCAACTCCCCCTTTTTCTGGCAAGCTTATCCCTAACTTCCTTCTGGGAAGTCCATATGAACCACCAGTGGTTTATCAGCTAATGAAATGGTGTGGAGGAGGGAAGAGAGGAAGAAGGGGAGAAGAGGAAAGGAACACCATCTATGCAAAGAAAATTCAAGATAACCACATTCCTCACCTCTGAAATAATGGGAGAAAAATGTGTCTAATATTTCAGGGCAGTTTCCTTCTTACAAATGGTTCACATTCCAAATCTAAGGCAGCCACTTTGAAATCAGAACGTATTTTCCTAAGAAACACCAGGATGCGAGGTGATCTGTAGCCCAGCCCACAGAAACCCTTGAACCCACACGGGCCAGAAGTGCTACACTGATAAACCACGTTAGCAACACCCAACACCCATCTGTAACACAGACTCTGTGATACGGTGATGAAATCTGTGCCATATTTTAGGATGCTGGGAACAGCTGGCAGAGGAGGTACAATCCTCCATAGTCCAATCGTTTGCATGAATAAAGACACTTCTACTTTCTGTAAGGAGTCCCTGGGTGGTACAAACAGTTAAAGTTCTGGCTGCTAACTGAAAGGTTGGCAGTTTAAGTCTACCCAGAGGTGCCTTGAAGAAAGACCTGGCAATCTACTTCTGAAAAATCAACCACTGAAAACCCTGTGGAGCACAGTTCTACTCTGACACACATGGAGTCACCATGAATCAGAGTTGACTTGACAGCAAAAGGTTTTTACCTTCTGTAATGCCCCTCACTAAATATGAACACCATCATAAGAAGGTGCCTTTTATTTTTTTGCAAACACATCCTAATGGCAACACTTGCCTGGTGGAGTTGGAGGTTGGACGCCAAGCCCAGACAGCCCTGTCGCCTGCTGCTCATGAGAAGAGTATGGGAGCACTGTGTGTGTGCTTTTTAGCAGAAGCCTATTTTGTATGCATTCACTGCAGCCGTAGACTTTGAGGACTTGACTCTTTTTATAATGATGATGAATCAAAACAAATTCTTTGAAGAAAAAAGTTCATTTTGATTTTTCAAGACAAGTCACAGTAACCTCAGAGACTTTTGAATCCTTTTTGCCCCATTATCCCTGCTCAGAGCTTCATATCCCTGTGTTGTTTGCTGTGACTGAGAAATGCCTCGGTCTCGAGGAAGCTAAGTGGATGTAAATGGGTTTGGAATTGTCAGCTTGGAACAGTCTCCAGTGGCCAGGAGCTCCGGGACAACTTTGATGGCCCTGACAGAGAGCCCCTTGCAGCTCCTTGGGAAAGCCAGCTGCCTGGGCATACTCACTGCCATCTGTAGCTGTCTGAGACCTCTCTCTCTGCTGATGAGGCTGCAGGAGATGAAAGCAGAAACCACGTTAATTATTGCAAAGTGCTTTTACTTTCAAAAGTGCTTCCCTAAGCGCTAATTAGTTATTCCTACTTACAACACTCTAGTGAGGTAGGTCAGAATTATTACCTCTTTTCTACCTTGGAGGAAATGAAGACGCAGAAATTTAATGACTCCCCAGGGGACCTGGGGGAAGCTGGTCTCAGAGACAGAGCTAAGTTTTCAACTTGCTGTGTCTGGCTCCCCAGGTCTGTGCGTGTCTGCCATACCTCACTGCCAGACAATATCCTCAGCTTCTTAAACAGGGACCACTTCTGTCTGCCGGTGTTGAAAGACATCGAGGTTGCCAGAGTTTCTGGTGATTGGGAACAAAGGGAAAAGTTTGCTGCCCCTGTCCCAGTCCACACTGAGGCAGGGACGCCCCTCTCAAGGCACCAAGCTTAGGGCTGAGGGTTGCTCCTGGTCAGATGCCTTCTGAGGGTGAGGGGCAAGGGAGGCAGAGATGGCATGGGAATGAGGACTCTTTCTAAATGCTCTGTCCGCTGGTGCACACCTTCTAGGCTGTTTCTCATCCGTTTAGATCAGGAACCAGAGATGCTGCTATAGCTAGCTGCTTCTTGGGCAGAAGGAGATTAAACTATGGGAAAAGACTTTCCTTTCCGTGTGGCAGGCTGGGGAGAACACTGGCTTTGGAATCAAGCAGCTCTTCGTTCACCTCCTGTTTATTCCACTTATGAGGAAAACGTCTCTCAGTCTCAGCTTCCTCATCTGTAAAATGGGGGCATTGAATGAGCTAGTAGATTCAAAGCATCTGCTTGTCACTGAATCACAGTTTAATCGCTCTTCCTTCCCCACTTCCAGGCTGAATTGGGATGTGGTCTTTCCACTTCAGACTCCTCCACTTTCCAACCAGTCTCCCCTGGATTTGAGCAGATACCCTTCTTACCTGCAAAGTTATCAAATAACCCGGGGTTATTAGATAATCTTGAGAGACTCTGAGTAAGCGCCTTTATTCCTACACTGCTGATGTGGTTAGTTGCCATCAAGTCAGCCTCAACTCATAGGGAGAGCATGTACAGCACAACGAAACAATGCCCTATCCTGCACCATCATCATGATTGTTGGTGTGCTCGAGTCCATTGTTTTGGTCACTGTGTATTTTGAGCGCCTTCTAACCTAGGGGGCTCATCTTCCCGCACTATGTTGGACAATGTTCTGTTGTGATCCATAGTGTTTTCATTGGGTAATTTTCAGAAGCAGATCACCAGGCCTTTCTTTCTAGTCTGTCTTAGTCTGGAAGCGCCACTGAAACCTGTCCACCATGGGTGACTGTGGTGGTTTTGAAATGGTGGCATAGCTTCCAGCATCACAGCAACATGCAAGCCACCACAGCACAACACACTGACAGACGGGTGGTGGATTTCTACAACAAGTCAGAAGAATTCCAGAACTTCTGGGTTGGCATGGCCTGGTGGGGAGTAACATCGTAAGGATGTACAGTCACAGGTCTAAGAACAGCATTTGGAGGTGGAAGATGAAGTTCCATGGAGAGAAGGAAAGGAGCAGCTCTTGAAGAAGGTCAGCAAGCCCCACCCTCAGCATCAGTGGCTAAAGTAGCACCAAACTGGGCCTTTCATGGGTGCTGATTGTAGGGAGGGAGAGGAGGCTGGTTCACAGCTTGGGACCACTCGAAGCTCATGCAGAAGCGATCTCTTTATCTCAGCCAAGCGTTGTCCTTTCTAAGCTGCTGTGCCCTCTCCCAGTGCCTGGGTGGTGCAGATGGTTAACACGCATGACTGCTAACCGAAAGATGGGAGGCTGGAGTCTGGCACCTCAGAAGAAAGGCTTCCAGAAAATCAGCTACTGAAAACCCGATGGAGCACAGTTCTACTCTGACATACATGGGGTGGCCATGAGTCGGAGTCAACTCGAAGGCAACTGGTTTAATGATGCCTAAGTGATTAGGAGAGGGGGTAAGAAGGAAGGCTTCCCAGAGGAAGAAACACTGGAGCTGACTCTTGATGTCTTGGTAGCAATTCGGCAGCGAAGCATTCATGGCAAGGCAGCAGGAAGTAGTAAGGTCATGGCCCCACAGGGTGGCTAGTGGAGGTGATCCTACCTGCGGGCCCCCTGGGCTGAACCACCATGCATGTGGCCATACTGGAAACCTGGCCTGGGGATGTCCCCATCCTGCTGAGCAGTGTGGATCTTTACCTTTTTAGGCTTTTCACAGGGGAGGCAGTCCAGTCTGTGTGAGGGCCAGGGCACTGGTGTTTGGAGTCAGCTAGACCTCACATTGAACCTGCCAAGAAAAAAATTAATAACAGACATCTTTCTTTGATTTGGGGGTTTTCTTACCCATGAAACCAAATATTCACTGTAAAGAAATTCCTGGCCAAAATTAATCCTGCCCGCAGCTTTTCTTTCGCCCAGAGTTGCAAACTCAGAGTTGCAAATCTTTTCTTTCCTGTTGGAAGCCAGGCTTACTAAATTTGAATTTCAAAAGGTGTGGCTGCAGGTGGGTGGAGGGCGAGAGACCACCTTTTGACCTGGTATCAGGTGATCTCCGTAGAAGGGGGAGGGCAGAGTTCAATCAATCATGTTTGGAAGCCTCACTGGATCTAGCTTCTTTCTGGAATCAAAATGGTCTCCATTTATACATATACAATAACTGCTTAGAATAAACCTTATGTTTCAATTTCTTCGAGTTTTGATTATTTTTAACAAACCCCTTCTCTTACTAGTGGTATAACCTTGGCAATCTTTCTAAGCTGCAGTTCCCTTGTCTGTAAAATGGGGATAGTTATGACCACGTAGGACTATTGTGAGGTTTATGTAATGTAATAGATGTTAAGTGCTGAGCGCAGGGCCTGGCATCAGTTATAGCAGGCTTAAAATAGGAAGATGAGGGCTCGATGTGTGCCATGTAGAAGATGGATTGAAGGGGCAAAGCCAGGCGGCAGGCATAAATCCAAATGCACACACACACCTACACACACACTCACACACATACAGTAATTACTTGATAGCTGGCCAGTCCACATGCTACAGAGAAGATGTGATTTATTCTGAAGGGGCGAGAGGAGGGGTGTGGGAGGTGGCCTCCCAGAAGAGGTGGCACAGGCAATGAATCTCCTCAGAAGGAGGAATAAGGAGGGGACAACACAGATGAGGCACGCCGGTGTGAAAGTTCCAGGTGTGTCGGCAGCAACGAGAATAATGGGTGGCTCCACTGCAGGTCATCAAACAAATGCCGTATTGGCCTTGAGACCAGTTATCCTGCACGCAAACTCCTGAGAGTTAAACTGTAGACCATTCCCTGGAGATCCTTTTGCCCAGCTCCATAATTCATGGACCTGGGTAGCAGAATGGGGAAGTGACTTGCTCAAGGGCCTCACGAGCTGAGGGACAGATCCTGGGGCAAGGACCTGGAGCCCCTAGGAAGGCTCATTGCAGGTGGGTGGGCTTGGCCGTCTTCCACCTCCCTGGAGCCGGCTGGTGGAGCCCAGGGCAGAGCTACAGCCCTGCTTCAGAAGCCTCCAGGCTGCTCAGATGCCTGAGCTGCTGGCAGAGACAGGAAGTAATACTTTCAGAGCTTTAGCCCCAAAACCTCAGAAACTTTTTGATGATGCATTAAATGTCAAGTGTATTGTTGAGAAAAGAAAAAAACCCAGGTATCAGCCTTTGTTACCGAGATGACAGGAGATACTCAGTAATATTACAGGAAGTCATACTGTCAAAATAATAGAGAGGGTAGTGTCTGGGGACCACACCTTATAATAACGTACTTAGTACAAAAGCGCTTTCACAGGCACCTTCTCATCTTCCCTCTCCTAGGTGGAGCTGGGAGGAGGAGGGGCCCGAGAAGATTGCAGAGGCTACTCTGTGGGTATCTTTGCTGTTGAAGCAAAGCACAGGTTTGCTGAAAGACTGCTTTGTCTGGGTAGGGACTACCCAGGGTTCAGGCAATTATGGAAATTTAGGTTAAAAAAAAGCATAATTGAAGGGAAAGGATTTTTAAATTCTGTTGTTTTGCGTAAATGATTCTGTCTACATGGATGACAATCTCCACATAATTGCAGTCTTTGGAACTGGAAGGGACTCTAGGGGTCATCTTGTCCAACAGATGAGGGCATCAAAGCTGCAGGTTGATTGGCCCAGGTCCTCAGCTAGGTAAAAGGCATAACAAGGCTGGCCCCAGGCACCCAGGCTCCAAGCCCGCCCCTTCCTGTGCACCCTACCCGTTCTCCCATCTCCTTTTCAAAGGAGTTAGTTCCTCCAGTGAGAGCCTCCTGTCCTCCAGGGCAAGTATGCAGCCCAGCACCTGGCACAGAATGAGTACCTGACTCATGCTTGCTGAGGGGCAGTGGTGGCCCGTGGTAGAATTCTCACCTTCCACAAGGGAGACCTGTGCACCTCATGCACAGCCACCACCCATCTGTCTGTGGAGGCTTGCATGTTGCTATGGTGCTAAACAGATTTTATTGGAGCTTCCAGACTAAGACAGACTAGGAAGACATACCTGGCAATCTACTTATAAAAATCAGCCAGTGAAAACCCTTTGGATCACAAGGGTCCCATCCACAACCCATCATGGGGACGGTGCAGGACAGGGCCGCGTTTCATTCTGTTGTGCACAGGGTTACCATGAGTCGAGGGCTGACGCGAGGGCAGCTAACAGCAGCAACCACCACCATTTCATACTACTCTGTTTATTTTTTCATACATATGTTCACTTGTTTATTGCCTATCTCTGTTTTCTCAAGTGTAACCTCTGGAGGGTGGGACTTGTGTGTCTTCTTTCTCTTCCACCCAGAACCATGTCTGCCACATAGTAGGAGCTCAATATTTGTTCAGTGAACAAAATGCTTGCACATACATGAGTCTCTGTCCCTCCTTCCTGTCTGTCATTTGCCTGAAATGTCAAACAGTCGCTGAAATAGCCAGCAGAGTAGTTCAAGGACACTCACAAAATCTTTAAAAATGAAACGATCTTATTTCGTCTCAGCATTGCACTGGTGCCAGGGCCAGCGTTTTCTGCTTTGAACTCCTCCTCCAAGGCGGGTGCACAGGCCACCTCGCTGTGACAAACACTGCCCCACTATCACTCGCTGATGAGGGGAGCCAGCCACTCCCGGAAAACCCAAGGTCCGCTGGGGCTCGGAGCCTCAGAGGTGTGGGCAAGTCTGTGCCCTGACTTGCGCTAAATAGGCTGCGGAGTGTTCCCGTGTGGACGGTTATCATCATCATCAGGCACTTAGAAATGCTTGCAGCTGCCTCTCTCAGCTGCGCCCGCCTGAAGCTCACGCCACACAAGCAGCAGGACCGTCGTGGCCTCAGGGATGTGGCTGTCCTCAGGACTACGTGTGCGCGTGCGGGAGTGGGGAGCGGAGTGAAGCCCCGGCAGCCTCCTAGGCCGGGCACAGGGTGGGTTCCCAGCGTGGAGGTGGAGTGGGGGGTGTCTTTGCGCCTCCACACCCCGCATCCCCTCCCCCCGGTGCTGGTCGGCCTGTCTGGGCAAACCCACTGCTGGCTGCTGGCCTCGCTGGCTACAGTGGTCCATTAACATATCCCATCTCATCCTTATTGAGGCTTACCGTGTGCCACGCACTGGGCTCCGTGCTCACATGCCCTGAGATTTTCGTACTTACAAACCCACAGAGCATACCTTTTAGATGGAGAAGTTAGGTCGCCTGTGAAGGACAAAAGTCAGCAAGCAGCAGCGGGCAGTGTGCCTCACTCCCAGACCCAGATTGTGACATTGTGCTCCCTGCTCTGTCCACAACCTCAGCGACAGTGACCAAGCATCCAGGTACCCGGACTGAGGGATTTTTCAGGACATGGGACTTTCAAGTGCCGATGCCAGGAGAGTCCCTGGCAAACTGGGATGGCTGGTCACCCTACCTGAACCCCAGCAGCATGCAGGCAGGGAGTGATCATACCCCAGACAGTAGTTCTGGAGTATTCTAGGTTTCTGATAAAAGAAAATGACTCCTCCATTTCCGTGCCCCTCACCCCCTCCTTCTCTGGCCCTCTGCCAGTCAGCTTTTAGGATGCATATGTGATGTTAATGGGTACAGAGTTTCTGTTTGGGGTCATCACCCCAAACCTTTGGAAGTGGACGAGGGTGATGGTTGCACAATATGGGGAAGGTAATTAATGCCACTGAATGGTGCTCTCTGTCATATATATTTTACTACAATAAAAAAAAAACAAAACCATATGCGTTCTTTTAGTCCCCGGGTGGTGCAAACAGTCAATGTGCTCAGCTGTCAGCTGAAAGGTTGTTTGTCAAAGTCTACCCAGAGGCACCTCAGAAGAAAGGTCTGGTGATCTGCTTCTGAAAAAGCAGCCATTGAAAACCCTGTGGAGCACAGTTCTACTCTGTCACACATGGGATCGCCATGAACTGAAGTCAACTTGATGGCAACTGGTACTGGTACTGGTTCTTCTTTTGGTTTCTAAATGGTACTATGTATTAAATGCCAATATGTAAGGTTTTGTGAACCCTGGTCCTCAATGCTTGTTTTGGTTGCCATGTTAATTTTTGATGACAGGTAATATTTTCAGGGTCCACCTTATGTTTCTTCTCTTAGGTTTTCCAGTCATGCCTTTGCTGCCCTTTCTTAATGTGATAATTTAACAAGTCTCAGTCAACTTTTAAATGACCCCACAGGGGCCATGCTGGTCTGAGAGCAAAGGTTAACCACAGGAAAGCCTCCAGCAGCCCCTCTGCTGAAAGAGCCTTGAGAGGTGCAGAGCTCTCAGACACGCGTGAGGGGCTGGTGAGGGCGTGGTGAGGGGTCTGGTGAGGGGCCTGGTGAGGGCCTGGTAAGGGGCCTGGTGAGGGC
>NW_004444141.1:999476-1026819 GCF_000243295.1 Trichechus manatus latirostris
AGGGCCTGCTGAGGGTCTGCTGAGGGCCTGCTGAGGGCTTGGTGAGGGGCCTGGTGAGCGGCCTGGTGAGGGCCTGGTGAGGGGCCTGGTGAGGGGACATTACTGCTCCCTGCAGTGTTCTTCTTCCTGAGTGGCAGCCTCCCTCGTGTCAACTTTGGTCCTTACAGCATTTTTCTGGTGACAACTCATGATGCTAAGCCGTTTTTGTCAGCAAGACTCAGACGAACCATTTATCTTGGCCATTTCCCTCCTACCATCTGTTGCCTCTTTTTTTCTCCAGCTACTGTTGCCTCAGAGAAAACAGCCTTTGCGATCTTAGACAGTTTCTCCTGAGGCTAATTTCACTGACCTTTCTGCTGGATAATGGGAATTAGCTCCAGTTAATCAGTTAAAGTTAAAGAGATTGTTTAGCTAAAAGGTAAGCAGGTGAAGATATCTCTGGTTAATTAATGAGAAAGACGTTAAATGTTTAAGGGATCTCCTTTACTTTTAGTTTTTTAACTGGGTGAGTAGAATTGATGTAGCTTCCGTAAGCTCCCATACCAACCACAGAGTCACACCCAGGGCTTCTGTCTGTCAATACGTTCCCCAGGTGGTTCTGATGCACCTCAAAGTCTGAGAACCATTGCCCTAACCTAATTATTACCACAGCTACCTAAACACGGTAGGGGCCCTTATGTAGCTCCCTAGTTTTATGAGCAAGTTCTTTGCCTTTTAGTTTTAAAACTAGCTACTTAGTTATTTGTTGGAGTCCCTGGTTTGTGCAAACGGTTAACATGCTCCGCAGCTAACCAAAAGGTGCCTCAGAAGAAAGGCCTGGCCTTCTACTTCCAAAAAATCATGTTCTATGGGCCACAGTTCTACTCTGACACACATGAGTTAGAATCGACTCACTAGCAACTTGTTAACTGTTAGACATTTCTACAGGACTGAGTTGTTAGCATCTCAAACTTGGCTTCTTCATAACTGAATTCAAAATTTTCCTTCTAAACCTGCTCTTCCTCATATGTTTGCTATTTGAGGTAAATACCTCTCTCCACTATGTGTAGTCCATCTAGAAGCCTGAGTCACCTTTGCTGTGATAGTTCTCACTCCCACTGCCTCCTTTCCATCCCCACCACCCTTGCCATCTAGCCTCAGCGTCTTCCTCGGATCACTGCGATAGTCTCAGATGACTTTAACAACTTTAGTCTCTAGGGTCTGGCCTCCCTAGTACTGTCAGAGTTACCCTAAAGTATTAGGGCCCTGGGTGGCACAAACTGTTTGTGTTTGACTAGTAACTGAAAGGTTGGCGGTTCAAACCTGCCCATTGGCTCTGCGGATCTGTTTCTGTAAAGACCGCAGTGATGAAAACCCTATGGAGCAGTTGTATTCTGTAACACACAGGGTCGCCATGAGTTGGAATCAATAATTCAATAAATGGGTTTATCCTGTAGTACAGGCCAAATAATCAAGCCCCTCTCTGCTACCTGAACAATGTTCTGTAACTCCTCATTGCTCTCAAGGCCTCCTGTGATCTGGCCGGTTGGCCTTCCAGCCTCACCCCTACTACATCCTCCTTCCATCCACCTTTCTTTAAGATCATCTTCAGTGAAGCCTTCCTGGACTCTCCTGACATAGGTTGCCCCCCCTTCTGTGCCTTTCAGGAGCCCTGGTGGCCCAGCAGTTGATCACTGGGCTGCTCACTGATAGGTTGGTGGTTTGAACCCATCCAGCCACTCTGCGGGAGAAATACCTGGTGATCTGCTTCTGTAAAGATCACAGCCAGGAAAACACTGGGGCATTTCTACTCTGTCACATGTGTTCACTATGAGTTGAAATCAACTGGATGGCACCTAACAACTGTGCCTTGCAGCACGTTTTCTACACCTCTTTTAGGCCTTGCATTTATTTCTTTCTGCCCTGTATTATTTGTGGTCTCCCCATAGCCCTGGATTGTAAATTCCCTCCCAGAGTCAAGGATGGGCTCACTGACCTGTGTGCCTGAGCATTTACAGACACCACAGACTTGCAGTAATGGCGGTTGATGGGATGGACGGATGACTTCAGTAACTTCGTTGTAATGCACTGGAGTCCTTGGACTCCCCCTTAAAAGGTGTTGGGGGTTTCCCTAGAAACTGCCACTTCAAAGCCATACAGAAAAAAATTAGAGCTAAATTAGGCAACATTGTTTACTTCTTTAGAAGATTTTTTGGTGTTCCTTCCTGCACCTGTGAGAAGCCTTGCGTTCAAGCTTGACGGTTCCCTGTTGAGCCACAGAACAGTTGAAAGCAGGGCCCAGGAGGGTGTGTGGGGCCTAGCCAACGTGGGAGTGGGGTGACTTGCAGAAGGGCTCCTCTCGCACCCCACAAGCCTGCGAGAGATGGCGCCATGGCCTAATGGGGTGCCTGGAGAAACGCCTCTTCTAACGAGTGGGCCCAGAGGGGGTGTTTATGATTGTGTCATCTAATTCACAGAAAGGCTTTGACCTGTCACCTCATCTTCTGTAAGTGACTGCACTTTCCCTTTGCTCCTCAAATCTCAGCAAGGGGTGCCCTGGGCTGCCTTACTTCCTGCTGCTGGGTCCTGTGTTTTCATAGCGGCCCTTCACATGACCTTGAATAACACCGTCGGTGCACCCTCTCTGGTCGCTGGGGGAAGAGGAGTAGCTGCTGTGAGTCCAGGGCCTTGAAGCCATGTTAGACCACAGCAGGAAAAATAAACAGATGGGCAGGGTGGCTGCCCCTGAGTTCTTGCTCTCGTTATTCACTGATTGCTGGTGATAAACTGGCTAAGCATTTTGGACTTGGCTTTGCAGTTTGCCAACTGATTAGACAATAGGGCTTTACTGAGCAACTCCCATGTACTCATCTCTATGCCCGTTGTGCAGAGGGAGAAACTGAGTTACACCAAAGAAATTGCACTCGACCAGAAGCCAGCAGGATCTGGCGTTACCCTCCTGGTGCCTTTTGTGCTGAATCATGGGCCTCATTGCTGCCTGAGCAAAGTGGGAAACATTTCTGTGGCTGGTGGATTTTTACAGCTTCCTTTTCACACAAATCACCTCCCACTGGTCTCAGCCCTGGCTGGGCCACTCCCGCATGTCCTACAAACCTGGGGCGCCTGAAGGGCGAGACCAGGGGATGGCATAAATGGGTGACAGGTACAGGACGCTGGCCTTTCTCAGCCGATCTTAGCAGTTGGGGAGTCTGTCCCGGTGTCTTGACATATGGGCAGTGGGTGGAGGGGGTCGGACAAACAGCCTTCATTCATGGCTGGCCCTGCAGCGCCCCCAGGGTGTCACATGGCCTGATGAAAGGAGTGGGGGGGAGGTGCCAGAGGGAGGCCTCGTGGGGCAGCCTTCCCTTCGCGCTGCTCCCTGGGCTTGCCAAGTCCCACGAGCCGGCAAACTGGAGGAGCATGTCAAAGCGAGGCCTTCGTCCTCCTTGGCAGGCTCCTCAAAGCCCGCCTCCCTCTCGCTGTGCCTGGGAGATCCTGTAAAAAGGCTTTTTGTTCCCGTTCTTCAATGGGGACATCCTTATGGGGCACTGGAGAGGCGCGGAGCTAGCTGGAGGGCACTTGAGGCAGGGCCACTTGGGTGGGCAGCAGAGGGGACAGGCCAGGCAGCTGGGAGGAGTGGATGGGGCAGGGACGGGAGACAGCTGAAAAGCGTGGAAACTTTAGAGAAATGGCATCTAAGAATTGAGGAACACTGCCCAGTGATTTCTTGTAGAAGTTGGAGGCAAAGAAACTTCCGCCACCCCCACCCCCTTTTTTTTAGGTGAGGTGAGGTATTTGGGTACAAATAAGAGCTCAGGTCTGTGGTGATGAGTCCTCTAAGAATAGACAGAAAGAGAAACTGCCTTGGAATTTAGTGACCTCAAGATGTAGTTTTCTTTAAAATTTCATTTCCAGACCACAACTGGCAGTCTTTCACAGAAAGAAGGGCTTGTCATCAGCTCTCAAATACAGGCCATCTAGGCTGGTAGGAGCTTGATTAATCTCGAGTCCAGCTCAGAGAGTCTGGCTGATGGCCCACGTGTTGTCAACCTCAAATACCATTTCTCTTATAGGAACACAACGCTGGGACCAGGAGGAAAGGCCAGAAGTCTTGTCCCACCCCGCGTCTCTGCCAACCATTTTTAGTTAGAATCTTTTAATAGTCAGTATGATAGCTTTCTAATTCAATTATACAGATCTCCTAAGACTCCTTGCTTTAGCCTACTTATTTATAGTGTTCATAAAATATCAGTGAACTCACCGAAGGTTTGTATGTTTTCTTTATAGAACATGAGTATATGAAAATTAAATGTGAAATAAAAATAAAGTATAAAAATTTCATATAAAGTGAAATTAATTTTGATCTGATGAAAGATGAATTAACAAATTATTCTCTAAGCAGGGCAAGAATATTGAAGAAAAACGAATGATTTTTCTCTTGAATAATTCTTAGTAAGCAAAAAAAAAAAAAAAAATTAACAAACTAAACTAAATAATAAAAGCCTTTTCTGGTATCAATTCTGGTGTTTAGACCAGTTTGTACCAAGCTTGTCCCTGGGTTTATGACAGAACTCTTTGCCCCTGTTTAAATGGGTTGGGACCTTGTCGCCCAAACATGCCCTTTCCAAGGAAGATCTGAACTGGTTTGCTTCTGTGTTGCATTTACAAAGCAAGCTATAGAACTGGTTCACAAGCAAAACAGAGGCCCTGGAAAGACAATATACCTTCCTTCCTGAAGCAGATATTTCAGGATTGGGGAAGCAGAGTTTCCTGTGTTCTCACAGGGCTTGAGATAAAGAAAGTCCAGGGCAGCCTCAGAACAAATTCAGCCTGGACTGAGCATGAGGCCGTTGTTTTTGTGTGCGGGGCCACATTCTACAATGAGAACAGACCTGGCCAGAGACTGTGGACAGGAAGTGACGTGAGGTGAGGTTTGTGGCGGGAAGAGTTCCCTCGAAGCCTGTGATGTCAAAGAGCAGGTTTACAGGACTCCCTGGGAAGTTGAGTGCTCCTCTTCCTCTGCCCTCCTCCCACACCAACCCCACTGTGCCAACCTTTGCTACTAGATGCTGTCAGTCCTGTCTTACTGCTGTCCTGGTCTATACCCGGAGAGCAGCTGCAACCTTAGTGCCTCTGGGCACTAAGGGAATGTTGATTCAGTTTACATCATGTTTCCCCCTGTTTCCATGTTCGACAAAGGGCAAAACAGAAGTGAGTAAAATTTGCCTTCAATGTATTTCCCCATCCTCTGCCCAGTTTCCCTTTCTGTGTTTTCCCCGCCTAGGAGCCCTTCCCGCGATGGATGAAGGTAATTTGGACAATTAATTCATCCAAAGATACTGGTGTGTGATAACAATTTAATTTGTCATCTCTTCCAGATATTTATTCCATTTAAAAGAAGTCTATGAAAGAAAAAAAAAAATGTAAAAGCAATAACAATAAAAGTAGCAATATAGCCAGCCATAAAGGAGGAAAAACACCCCAATAACATAGGAATGAGTGTATGTTTACTGGGCGGGCAAAAGGAGGTGGAAAGGAATTAAAAGATCATTTGTTTTCTCATCTTTCTTAGTTGGGAGTCAATAGATACTATTTTATTTCTGAAGCTAATAGATTGAGAAATAGAAATTTAAGCATTTTATTTAAAATTGAAAACATAAACCACTATTAGAACTAAAATCCAGATTATATAGTAAAAGATAGAAAACAAAGGAAACATAAATGAAGCATTAAACATGAAAAAAATAATTTGAGATGCTAGGATTTTGACAAACAAATGTATTATAATGATCAATATAAATGAAATAAACTCATTTATTAAAGGAAATAAACTCATAGAATGGGTCAAAAATCTAAGTACAACTATGTACTGTCTTAAAAAATAAATACCTAAAACAGTGACTTAGAGATAGTGCTTAAATGCCAGAAATATCTCTCTAATGGTGGAATTCCAGGCACTGTGGCATTTGGGAGGGGTAGATATTTTTGGACTAAGAAGCTTTCCAGCCTCTAAAACCAGACCATGTGGTTGCCAGCTCATAAGACCAGCCCTGTGTGCATCAGTGTTTGTTCTAGATTGCTGAGCTTCCAAAGGGCAGGGGCTATGCCTGCTTTGTTTAATTCCAGGCATTTCAGAAAAGTGCCCTGTGAGTATATACTTTTTGATGTGTAAGGGACAGAGAGGTGGGGATTTAGAAACACTTGCTCTCACCAGTCCATTAAGGTAGACTGTCTCTAGTGGAGAAGCCTCTCGGGAAGTTATGGCAACTATTTTGAGCCTTAAGTGTACTATTCAGTATCTCCAAGCATCTGTATTAATGGTTCAGAGCTTGATTTATCACGGTCCTTCTTTCGACTTCTGAGCAGTGGGAGAATTTAGAGGAAGAACATAGGTGTTGGAGTCAAACCTGGACTGGAATACCAGCTCTGCCACTTACTGCTGGGAAAATTACTTAAACTCTCTAACCCGCAGTTACATCATTTATACAATATGTTCATTTGTTTATTCAATAATTATTTATTGGAAGTTTACTATGTGCTAGTCTCTATTCTGGATGCTGGGAGTACAAGATCTATGCTTTGAAGGACCTTATATTTTATGGGCTGAAATAAATAAACAACAACAATCAAGGAATAAATTAATATGTCATGTGGGATAAATGACATAAAAAAAGTCAAGTGGGGTGACTAGACAGAGAGTGATGGTGGCATGTGTGTGTGTGATTATATGTGATTGTTGTGTGTGTGAATGTGTGTGTACATGCATGTATGAGTGTGTGAGTATATGTGACTGTCTATGTGTGTCTGTATATAAGTGCACGGTTGCTATTTTAGATAGGGCAGTCTGCCTGAGGAGGGGCCTTTATTTATTTATTTTCCTAATTTTAAGATTTCTTTTTTAAAAATTTTATTTATTTTGTTGTTGTTGAGAATATACACAGCAAAACATACACCAATTCAACAGTTTCTACATGTACAATTCAGTGACATTGACTACATTCTTCAAGTTGTGCAACCATTCTCACTCTCCTTTTCTGAGTTGTTCTTCCTGTTAAAATAAACTCACTGCCCCCTAAGGTTCCTGTCTAACATTTTAAGTTGCTGCTGTCAATTTGATCCCATATAGATAGTTCTTAAAAGAGCATAATGCTCAAGGCAGACATTCTTTACTAGTTAAGTTAAACTATTGTTTGGTTTTAAGAAGACTTCAGAGGATATTTCTGGTTTAAGGATTAAAGATTATCTCAGGGCAATAGTTTCAGGGGTTCTTCCAGAAAGTCTGGAGTCTATTAGAATTTGAAATTCTTTCTGCATTTTCCCCCTTTTGATCAGGATTCTTCTATAGAATCTTTAATCAAAATGTTAAGTAGTGGTAGCCGGGCAACATTTAGTTCTTCTGGTCTCATAAAAAAGGAGGTAGTTGTTCATGGAGGCAATTAGCCACACATTCCATATCTTCCTCCTATTCCTGATTCTCCTTCCTGTGTTAGTCCAGGTGAATAGAGACCAATTGTCGTGGCTTGGATGGCCGCTTGCAAGCTTTTAAGATCCCAGGCACTACGCAAGGAACTAGGAGGTAGAACCGAAGCGTTAAACAAGTTATTAGGCCAATTAACTGGGATGTTCCATGAAACCATGACCCTAAACTGAGGAGCCTTTAAGTTGAAAGGTGGATGAACCGAGTGGGCACGTGGAGACCTGGAGAAAGACTCTTCCTTGCAGAGGAGCTGCAAGTGCAGACTGAAGTGGAGAAAAGTGGGTGGAGCAGCATGAACAAGGGAAAACAATAGGATTTGAGGACAAAGGGCTATCTGGGAGCCACATATAATATTCCAGACTCTGGGAAATGACTTTGGATTTTATCCAGAGGGAGCTCAGAAACCATTGGAGGGTTTTGAATGGGCCAGTGATGCAATCTGACATACTTTAAAAAGATGACTCTGACTTCTGAGTTGAGAATAGACTAGTTAGAAGAGACGATGGAGTCTTGGAACCAGAGTGTAGCAGTGGAGGTGGTAAGAAGTAGTTGATTCTGGATCTGTTTTGATGGCAAGATTTCTGATGGGTTTGGTGTTGGGAGAGAAAGAAAGAAGTCAAGGACTACTCCAAGTTTTTTGGTCTGAACAACTGCAAGGATGGAGCTGCCATATAATTAGATGGGGGAAGAAATAGATAGGGGTGGTATCTAGAGTTATGTTTCAGCCATATGAAATGTCTATTAGACCTATAAGTGGTAACATTAAGTTGGAAGTTGAAAATAAAAGTTTGAGATTCACGAGGTGTAGTCAAGGAGTAGATATGAAATTGGGGGCTGTAACACACTTAAAGCCTTGGGACTGGATGACATTACATGTGAGGTGAGCATAGATAGAGAAGAGACCTGTGCCCTGGGCCACCACAACACTTAGCAGGCAGGGAGATGGGGAGAAACTAGCACAAGAGCAGCCAGTCAGGTGGGAGGCAAAACAAGATAAGGTGGTGCTGGGTTTAAGAAGGAGAGAGTCTTCAGCTGTGCCAAAGGCTGCTTGCTGGTAGTCAAGTGAGGTGAGGACTCCAGAATTGGCATTATTTTGAGGATTAAATGAAATAATGTGTGTAAAGCACTTAGCACACAAAGCAAATGCTCAAGAACTATAGCTCTAATCAAGATTGACCACTACCTGAAGTTTCATAGGAATGTCTTCCTTTGGATGAAGATGCCTGCAAGGAGGAATCTTGCACTGATGGAGGGTAGGGTGAAAGAATGCATATGCTGGATGTGCCTAGTAAGGGATGTTGCCAAAGAAGGGAGAAGGAGTCTAGGAGGGTAGGGAAGGTTCCTGAAGATAAACTTTTGCTTTATAGGTTTCCTAGGATCTGTGGGATTATAATCTACACTGAGGATGTTTTAGTCAAACCCTGATTGTTGGCTCATCTTTGCACACCTGCACATCTGGGTCTGTTTCTGGAAGGTTCTGAGCCTATTGAGATGTGGTAGAGCCTTTCGGGCTGTGCAGGGCTTGCACTGTGAGCCATTCCATCTGATGGCTATGTGCCTTGACTGGGCTGTGGCATCCTCACACACAGTGGGCATCCAGCCCTCAGGGACATTCTTCGGGATTGATCTGGCATTCTTTTCTGAGCTAGAATACGGTCTCAGATCCTTCTTGACACAGGTGTTCAGGAAGTTTCTAACAACTAATCACAGTGGCAAGCAAGATGAAGTATGGCATAGAGGTTGTGGGCATAATCAAATTGCCTGGGTTCATATCCCTGCTCTGCCATTTGCTCCCTGAGTGACCTTAAGTGATTTACTTAACCTTTCTGTGTCTCATTTCCTCATCTGAAAAATGGGTGTGTCTTAGTTATCTATTGTTGCTATAATAGAAAGAATACAAATGGATGGCTTTAACAAAGGGAATTTTTGTCTCTCACAGTCTAGGAGGCTAGAAGTCCGAATTTGGGGCACCAGCTTGAGGGAAAGACTTTCTCCCTATGCCGGCTCTAGGGGATGGTCCTTTTGAACAATCTTTCCCTGGTCTAGGAGCGTCTCAGCACAGGGATCCTGAGTCCAAAGGACGGGCTCTGCTCCTGGCTCTTCTTGTTTGATGGCATGAGGTCCCTGTCTTTTCTGCTCACTTCTCTCTTTTATATCTCAAAAGAGATTGACTCAAGATACAACCTAATCCTGTAGATTGTGTCCTGCCTCATTAACATAACTACCTCTAATCCTGCCTCATTAACTTCATAAAGGTTAGGATTTACAACACATACGTAATTACATCAGATCACAAAATGGAGGACAACCACACAATACTGGGAATCATGGCCTGGCCAAGTTGATACACATTTTTGAGAGACACAATTCAATCAGTAACAGGTAAATCCTAACTTCTATGCCTGTGGTTATAATCCTATTTGGGAATGGGTTCTCTTTGTTACGTTAATGAGGCAGGATTAGTGTAGGGTGTATCTTGAGTCAATCTCTTTTGAGACATAAAAGAGATTAAAACAAGCGAGCAGAGAAGAGATGGGCTAAGATAGATGCCAAGACACATGGAAATCTCCAAGGAACCAGACAGCAGAAGCCTTCCCTTAGAGCTGGTACCCTGAACTCAGACTTCTGTCTCCTAAACTGTGAGAAAATAAATTTCTATTTGTTAAAGCCATCCACTTGTGGTATTTCTGTTACAGCAGCACTAGACAGCTGAGACAATGAGAATGATAATAGAACTTACCTGGCAGGCTTGCAGTCATAATATATGTAAAACACCTAGAGGAGTGACTAGTGCATAGTAAGTGCTCCATAAATATCAGCTGTTGTTTTCATCTTGTGCTAGGTAGGTCTCTTCTCAGAGGCCCTATTTCCCTCTCAGACATCATAACTCAGAAATTTGAAGGCCAAGTCCCCACACTGATTGGTTGCATCATCATCAGTGAATTTAGTCTCTAATCAGAGGAGGCAGCAGTGGAGGTGGTCCTGAAGTGGGAGATGCAGGCATCCAGGAACTCCTCAAATTAGTCTAAATGGCCACTTTCTCTCTCTCTCGCTTTCCAAATGACCAATGACTTTGATTAGTGAGAACACAATTTCTTCCACTTGGTGCACACTGAGGACTCTTCAGGTCCCTTGTTGGTCAAGCTGTTATTCTGTGTTTGCAGAGCAGTAGCAGACTCTAATCTGGAGATTTCAGAACTGGGAAAGGCCTTTGCCATGGATTGGCTTCACCATCCTGCCTGCCAATGTCCCAGGTGCTCAGGGCCACTTGGCCTGTGTGTCTCCAAGGTAGGCCACGGGGCTGGCTGAGGGCTGGGTGGACTTTGATGGAGTTACTGCTTCTCCTTCTCCCCTTGGGACTATGGACAGCTTCTGCACCCCACCTCCTCAAGCTTGGTGATTCAGAAACACCAAGTGTAGCCTCGAGTGAGGGCACAGATCTGACATCCCCATTCTGGCCGTCAGTGCACACAGATGCTGCAGTCACCTGGCCCCCATGTCCTCCACAATGTTGTTGCTAGTTGCTGTGGAGTTGGCACAGACTCACGGGGACCTTTTGTGTAACGGAACAAAATGTTGCCCAATCCTGTGCCATTGTCATGACTGTTGGTATGTTTGAGTCTGTTGTTGCAGCTGCTGTGTATTTTGAGAAACTTCCAACCTGGGGGGCTCATCTTCCAGCACTCTATTGGCAATTTTCTGTCGTAATTCATAGGGTTTTCATTAGCTAATTTTTTAAGCTGGACTATATGAAGAAGTAAATGGTATCAGGATTGGAGGAGGACTCATTAACAACCTACTATACGCAGATGACACACCTTGCTTGCTGAAAGTGAAGAGGCCTTGAAGCACTTACTGATGAAGATCAAAAATCACAGCCTTCAGTATGGATTACACCTCAACATCAAGAAAACAAAAATCCTGACAACTGGACCAATAAGCAACATCATGATAAATGGAGAAAAGATTGAAGTTGTCAAGGATTTCATTTTACTTGGATCTGCAATCAACACCCATGGAAGCAGCAGTCAGGAGATCAAAAGATGCATTGCATTGGTCAGATCTGCTGCAAAAGACCTCTTAAGTGTTAAAAAGCAAAGATGTCACCTTGAAGACTAAGGTGAGCCTGACCCAAGCCATGGTATTTTCAATCACATCATATGCATGCAAAAGCTGGACAATGAATAAGGAAGACCGAAGAAGAATTGATGTCTTTGAATTGTGGTGTTGGTGAAGAATATTGAATATACCATGGACTGCCAAAACAACGAACAAATCTGTCTTGGAAGAAGTACAACCAGAGTGCTCCTTAGAAGGAAGGATGGCAAGATTGCGTCTTACATACTTTGGACATGTTGTCAGGAGGGAACAGTCCCTGGAGAAGGGCATCATGCTTGGTAAAGTAGAGGGTCATCGAAAAATAGGAAGACCCTCAACGAGATGGATTGACACATTGGCTCCAACAATGGGCTCAAACGTAACAACGATTGTGAGCATGGCGCAGGACCTGGCAGTGTTTTGTTCTGTGGTGCACAGGGTTGCTATGAATCGGAACCAACTTGACGACACCTAACAACAACAACAACAAATTTTTTGGACGTAGATCGCCAGGGCTTTCTTCCTTTAGTTTGGAAGCTCCGCTGAAACTTGTCCACCACAGGTAACCCTGCTGATATTTTAAAATTGGTGACATAGCTTCCAGCATCACAGTAACATGCAAGCCACCACAGTAGGACAGACTGACAGACAGGTGGTGGCCTCCACCAATACAGAAACTTAAAGGAGTCCATGTTGCTGACTTGGGGGAAATAAGAGGTGTCATTGGGTTGGCACACCATAGTGTTGGTTCAGTGCTCTGGAGCCAGAAGACCTAGATTCAGATGGAGACCCTATCACTTTCCAGCTGGGTCTTGTTGGATACATTATTTAATTTTTTGAGACGCCGATGCTTCAAAAGTGTTCACATCATGGAGTGATGTGGGGTTAAAGGAATGATGCTTGCGATGTGGTGAGCATGGTGTCTGGCCCTTGGCAGATAGTTAATGGGAATTGGCTGGTGGCAAAGTGGTGATGTGGGTGCTGTGTGCCTTCCACCTTCTCTCACTTCCTCTTTCAGTGTTACTCCCTTCTGCACCTCCTCTTCCCTACCTCTCATTGGCAGGGGCCACACTAATCTACATCAAAGCATTTGTTCCTTTAGTATTAAAAAGGATCACCTGGGAAACTTGTCTAAAATGCAGATTCTTGGGTCCCAAGTCCCAAGATTCTAATTCAGTTGGCCTAGCCTAGGGCCCAGGAATCAGCATTGCAAACCAGATTTCCCTGTGATTCTGTTCTGGGTGATCTGAGGGCTTCTGGAAACCCTAAAGTTTTTTTTTTTTTTTTTTTTAAGATGTTTGCATATAGTTTATTGGCTGGCTTGAATAGCATTTTTAATAGCAAAAATGTGTTTACATTATAATAGTTTACAACCATCTTTCCAACCATCTTATTCAATACAAAGTAATCGGAGATCACATATGCCCTAGCATTTGAATTCCTCACCTCCATGACATATACAATAAAATCCTACAGAGATATGCACAGGTATACTAGTCAAGCGCTACCTTAACCACCTTGGGTGGGATTTATTTAATCATGAATCAATAATATAGACATGATTTTGAAAATTAAACAAATGAATCTGCTCACTTCTGTTCTCTAGAAATACCTTTTCTCTGGAGTTATAGTATATTTATAGCTTTATTACAAATAATACAAATCACCAGGTTTTTATTTCCACACCTGAACAATCCTGTCTCTAGAAGCAGTGATGATGAAGCCCTGTGTTGCCTGGAACGTAGTGAAATCTGTGATGATGTTGTGGCGTCCCACAGGGGGAGACTCTGTGCACCTCCGAGGGGCGTCATCACTCAGTCCTACTTTTGCTTATTCTGAGTTTCCTGGGCGACTTCAGTGCCTTCGATTGTCTTCTGGTAGTAGGACACAGATGGAACTAGCACTTCCTGCAACAATGTAAGACCTCTCTGGTAAGCCAAGTCCCAAAACGTTATTTTCGTGTCTGAGCCACCTGTTAGCAGGATAGGATTTCCATCTGCAGGACGGAACACCGTGAGAAGAAGGCTGTAACTCAGAAAGAGGTGGTGCACTGCTGGCCCAGAGAGTAAATCTTCTTGTCACCGGTCTCCGTGTCTCACATGGACACTTTGTTATTGCCCTGAACAGCTACAATCACCCAGGACTGATACACAGGGTGCATTGAAAGTCGCCTGATTCAAGCCCTAGAAGGATGACAGTGACTGGAAATTGGCAACTGGAACCTGATGTCCCTACAGGCCATGGTACCACAGCTTGTGCCAATGCAGGGCCAGCACTGGTGGATGTCCACCGCAAAGGAAGTGATGAGGCTTGACTTCAAATGGTGCTTTAATGTCCATGCATTGCTTGGAGACCTGAGGTCCCAGCCAACCAGCGAGCTGTTCACAGAGGCATAGGCCAGAACAGACTGTGCCCCAGAGTTTCCCTAAGGAGTTGCTAATAAGAACTTAAGGTACTTTCTCATATTTACATTTAATAAGGACTCAAAAAAAAAAAATCAAAATATCATTCAAACCTACCAAGACTTTAAAACTCAGTCCATAAACCAGCTGTGTGATTATACTCCAGGCCCTTAGGAGACCTCTTGGCTCTCTGCCTCCTACTATCCATTCCAAACATTTCCTGTGTCCCGCTGACTGCTTTCCCTCCTGCCCCCCTCCTTACATCTGGCTGCCAGCTGAGCACCTTCTGGTCATGCTCCAGACCTGCTTACTGACCTCCCACCTGGGTGGAGAACAGGTATCTGAAACTCCACCGGTGTGGACCAACTTGGCAATCTCAGCTTCCACCCAGTTCTTGCTGTCTTCCCCTTTGCTGTGAGTCACACTTCCCTCTACCTCATTGGTCAGGTCCCAACCCCAAGGGTCTTCTTTCCTCCCCCATACCCAGGCATTTAGTAATTTTCCTGGCCCTACCCAGTGAGGACCTCTTCTCACCAGGCCCACTGTGGCCACCCTGGTCCAAGTCTTTGCCTCCAGCCTGGTTTAATTCAATAGCTGCTTCTAATGGTTCCCCGTGTGTCCACCCCCAGAGCAGGCTTTACAACATGTCGGCTCATGTTGTTGTTAGCTGCCGTCGAGTTGGCCCCCGACTCATGGTGACTCCATGCACAATGGAACAAAACACTGCCCGATCCGCCATCCTCATGATCAGTTGTGGATTGGACCGTTGTGATCCATAGGGATTTCATAGGCTGATTTTCGGGAGTAGATTACCAAGCCTTTCTTCCTAGTCTGTCTTAGACTGGAAGTTCCACTGAAATGTGTTCAGCATCACAGCAACACACAGCCTTCACTGATGGACAGGTGGTGGCTATGCATGTCCCTTGCTTAAAGCCCCTTTCACTCAAAATAAAATCCATACTTCTCACTTTAAACTTCAAAGCCTCACCCATCCTGGCCCTTGCCGGCCTTTCTGACCTCAGACCCCACCTGTCCTCCTTTCTTTCAGTTTGCTTAAGCCACTCTGGCACATCTGTTCCTTGAGTGCCTGTTCTTTCCTGCTTGGGGTATTTGCTCTTCCTGTTCCCTCCGTCTGGAATGCTTGCTCCTGATCCTGATATGGCTAGCTCCTTCTCATCTTTCCGTTTAGAGATGGAAGAACTGAGATCGAGACCACGCTGAACTCCATGAGCCATTTAGACTGCTACATGTAGACCTGGAGTCCCTTGTTGGTGCGAACCATTAATGCGGTCAGCTGCTAACCACCAAGAAGCACCTCGGAAAAAAGGCCTGGCAATTGACTGCTTAAAACCAGCCATTGATAACCCTATGGAGCACAGTTCTACTCTGACATACATGAGGTCTCCATGAGTTGGGTTGATTCCACGCCAAGTGGTTTTACGTGTAGTCCCAGGCCCCAGGTCCCCCTCCCCCACCGCTCGGGCTGCGTGGGAGAAAAGCAAAGGGGATGCTCAGGCACACTGCATTCAATCATGCTAGCTGTCACAATTCCATTCTTCTTAATTCTCAGACAGGGATTTTGCCTGGTTCCAAATTTAGTTGGGAGAATCAATCTATTGCACAAAGACTTCCAAATATAATTTTTTGTAAGGAATAAGTTTTCTCTTCAGAGAAGCTGAATTCAGGTTTTGTGCTGTTGGTGCTGGCAATGACTGAGTTGAAGGGAATGTTTGTGAGCTAGCCTTGAATGTGGCCTTGGATCTACTCTCTTCCATCCAATGTGAGAATGGTTTATGCCAATGGGTAGGCTACTGATTTAGTTCCATTCGGAAAACTGATTCAAAATCCTCAGGTATGAAGTCAAGGCTGCTTTCTGATTCAGAATGGACTCTGTCTGACAACCTTCTCTCCTGGGTTCCAGAAAGACATGGAATTGCCTGAAAGCTGGAAGGAACCCTTGACAACATCTAGCCTAAAACCAGTTGCCGTCAAGTTGACTCAGACTCATGGGGCCCCCATGCATGTCAGAGTAGAACTGTGCTCATAGGGTTTTCAGTGGCTGATTTTTCAGAAGTAGATTGCCAGGCCTTTTTTCTGAGGTGCCTCTGGGTGGACTTGAACCTTCAACATTTCAGTTAGCAGCTGAGAGTGTTAGCCATTTGTACCACCACTAGACTCCCTGTCTAGACTAGTGCTTACAAAACAATTTTTTTATAAGTAGGAAAGCCTTTTTTTCAAATAAAAATTTACATGGAACCCTAAAAATGGAAATTTTTTGGTTTAAGCAAATATGTGTACATGGAGGAAAAATGGTCCCCACTGTTCTTGCATCCCAGAATCCTGAAACAGTCTCTCCTCAGAATTTGAGGGCTCAGTAGTTTCAAACATACTGAGATACGAGTCCAGTTCTTTCATTTACACATGAAGAAACTGACACCCAGCAAGGCGGACTGACCTGCCTAAGGTCACTAGGTTTTCTGAGCCCACCACCCTTCCCACCTGGGCTCTGCCCTGCTAGCTTGGCTCTGGCTTCATAGTCATCTGCTTTCCTTGGGCTCTTGGTCAAGTGGCATGTTCACCTACAATTATAGCTCAGCTGTCTGGAAGGAACACAGCTCCTAGGTAGGACAAACGGTTAAGCCCTTGGCTGATAACTGAAAGGTTGGAGTTCAAGTCCACCCAGAGGTACCTAGGAAGAAAGGCCTGGTGAACGACCTCTTAAATATCAGCTGCTGAAATCCCTGTGGAGCACAGTTCTACTCTGACACACATGGGGTTACCATGAGTTGGAATTGACTTGACAGCAATTGGTTTGGTTTTGATTTTGGTCTGGCAGGAACAGGGCTCACCTGATCGATGACCCCACTAGTCCTTATTCAGGACTGGATCTCCCTGGGTAGGATGGCTGGAAGTGCTTTGTGGGTTGGTAGGAAGAAAGGGAGAGGAAGAGGAAGAGAGAGGAGGAGAGTGGAGGGAAAAGATTCTGGAAGGGAAGGGCTCTGAAGGGTGGAGGCATGGGAGAGGGTGGGCCCTAAGTGAGAGGCCCTGCGATGTGAACTTAAAATCCACCTGACACAATCCACTTTTGAGTGGCAAACACTTTGGACCCTTTCTTCTTGCTTTCCCAGTTTCCCTCCGGCAGCCTGGCTGCTGAAGATCTAAGATAGTACCTGCCTGCTTCTTAGCATTTTAGACCAAGTTCCTCTACTCTCTTATCTTCTTAATTTCATGGCACACAATGGGCTATTGACTAAGCTTTGCAGAGCTGTGGGTGTTGGCAGAGGTGGGCCAGCCAAAACACCAGCCTCCTTGGCTCTTGCTCTAACTCCCGAGATGGGCTCCAGTCTATCAGAAATATGAAATCTGACCTCTTTCTCCTCCTAACTTCTCTGACTTAGAGTACAGGCAGCTGGGGTGGAGAACCTTGGGCCCAGTGTGTGTGTTGTGTGCATGCATGTCTGCACGAGTGTGTGCGTGCACGTGTGTGTGCATGTGCATGTGTGCGTGTGTGCAAGCGCGCGCACTCATGGGGGTGTGGTGGAAGAGGACAAGGTGTGTCTACAGCCTGGTCCGCGTGGTGTCAGCACTTCCGTGCAGCCCCTTCCCTGGGGAAGCAGTGTGGACTGGGAAAGGAGAAGCCTTACCAAAAAGTCCTTTTCTTGGACGGCCAAGGAATAGCTCCAGGGTCCTTCCCATGTTGAGAGAGCCAACCAGCTAGTCCCCAAAGCTCTCTCTCTTTGCCATATGTACATGGGCACTTGACAAAGACACTGACTTCACCATTCTGGGATGTCTCAGAGTCTGTTAATATCATGCTGGCAAATACTAACAAAAAAACCAGTTGCCATTGAGTTGACTGCTATCAAGGCGACCCCATCTGTGTCAGAGTAGAACTGTGCTCCATAGGGCTTTCAGTGGCTAATTTTTCAGAAGTAGATCACCAGACCTTTCTTCCAAGGTGCCTCTGGGTAGACTGGAACCTCCAACCTTTCAGTTAGCAGCAAGCACGTTAACTGTTTGCACCATCCAGGGCTCCCTGGAAAATACTAGCCTGGCACTTTTATAGGAACTGACTGAGAAACGCTGTCCAGGGACTGCTTCAGAGAAGGATGCTGCACCTTGACCCAACAACTCTGCTTTCTGCTACAAAAAGAGAAAACCTGGACTTGTTTTTAAGTGATTTGGGAGAGAGTTATAGAGTGAACAAATAGGAAGGAGAATCCTGTCAAGTTGCCATGAGTCGAGCACAGTGCCTGTCAGCCACAGGTGTTTTAGATGTTAATGTACTTCTCCCATCTTCTCTGAGATGATACAGAGCACAGGCGACTGTGTGACACAGTGCCATGTGCAGATGATCCACGGGGGAGGAAACATTTGAACTTCTCTTTGTATTTATTTCTTATCTTATCCTTTTTCAATTTGTAGTGTACATTTTACAATGTTCATAATGTATATGTAATCTATAAATAATTATAAATCTTACATAATGTGTATAGATGTAATATATAGCTATATAAGTTTACACTTATATCAATATATGTACACAGAGTCACTGTACCTAAAAGAATTGGTCGACATTCAACCATTTCAGGAAGTAGCATATGATCAAGAACCAATGGTACTGAAGGAAGAAGTCCAAGTTACATTGAAGATACTGGTGAAAAACAAGGCTCCAGGGACTGATGGAATACCAATTGAGATGTTTCAACAAATGGATGCAGCACTGGAAGTGCTTGCTTGTCTATGCCAAGAAATTTGGAAGACAGCTACCTGGCCAACTGACTGGAAGAGATACATATTTATGCCTATTCCAAAGAAAAGTGATCCAACAGAATGTGGAAATTATCAAATAATGTCATTAGTATCACACACAAGTAAAATTTTGCTGAAGATCATTCAAAAGCGGCGGCAGCAGTATATTGACAAGGAACTGCCAAAAGTTCAGGCTGGATTCAGAAGAGGAAATGGAAAGAGGGAAATCATTGCTGATGTCAAATGGATCTTGGCTGAAAGCAGAGAATACCAGAAAGTTGTTTACCTGTGTTTTATTGACTATGCAAAGACATTGGACTGTGTGAATCATAACAAATTATGGATAACATTGTGAAGAATGGGAATTCCAGAACACTTAATTGTGCTTATGAGGAAACCATACATAGACCAAGAAGCAGTTGTTCAAACAGAACAAGGAGATAGTGTGTGGTTTAAAGTCAGGAAAGGTGTGCTGTCAGGGTTGTATCCTTTCACCGTACTTATTCAATCTGTAGGCTGAGCAACTAACCCAAGAAGCTGGACTATATGAAGAAGAATGGGACATCAGGATTGGAGTAAGACTCATTAACAACCTGTGATATGCAGATGACAGGACCTTGCTTCATGAAAGTGAAGAGAGGACTTGAAGCTCTTACTGATGAAGATCAAAGACCGCAGCTGTCAGTATGGATTACACCTCAACATAAAGAAAACAAAAATTGTCACAACTGGACCAATAAGCAATATCATGATAAATGGAGAAAAGATTTAAGTTGTCAAGGGTTTCATTTTACTTGGATCCACAATCAACACCCATGGAAGCAGCAGTCAATAAATCAAATGATTGCATTTGGCAAATATGCTGCAAAAGACCTCTTTAAAGGGTTCAAAAGCAAAGATGTCACTTTGAGGACTAAGGTGCACCTGACCCAGGCCATAGTGTTTTCAATTGCCTCATATGCTTGGGAAAGCTGGATAATAAATAAGGAATACCAAAGAAAAATTGACACCTTTGAATTGTGGTGTTGGTGAAGAATATTGAATATACCATGGACTGCCAGAAGAAGCAACAGATGTGTCCTGGAAGAAGTATAGCAAGAATGCTCCTTAGAAGCAAGGATGGTAAGACCTCATCTCATACTTTGGACATATTATCAAGAGGACCAGTCCCTGGAGAAGGACATCATATTTGGTAAAGTAGAGGGATAGTGGAAAAGAGGAAGTCCCTCAACAAGATGGGTTGACACAGTGGCTGTAACAGTGGGCTCAAACATAGCAACAATAGTGCAGATGGCGCAGGACTGGGCCCTGTTTTGTTCTGTTTTACATAGGGTGCTTTGAGTTGGAACCACCTTGACAACATCTAACAACAACAACAACATATAAATTTTACAAATAAATAAGCACATATATTGTGGATGAGTACTCACACGTGTTTTAGCTGCTATAGAATGAACAGCTAGAAAGCTGTGTTCTTGCCCAGTTAGGGCAGCTACCTGGGTAACTTGGAGAAAAACATAAGGGAGGCATACAACCTTCATTGATACTCTTCTCATACCAGCTTTTCCAAATATACCAAGACACTAGCTCAGGCCAGCGGTTTCAAAAGAACAGGGAAGAGAAACAAACTTCATAGAAAATAAATGCCCTTCTTCAGTCTCCAGCAAATTCCAGAAGGGAAGCTGGGGAAAGCCAACTAGGAGTTGGCATTCTCAGAATGTTTTCTCCTTGCTGCTGTCACCTCTGATAGGTTTCAAGTGCTCACCACGTCGTCCTAGTCACTATGGGAGAGACTCCAAGGGAAGAGGGGACAGGATCCCTGCAGTGATTTCAGTGTACCGTAACTGTGAAAGCTGTAAGGTGCAAATTGGCTGCGCAAGGGCTGCAGAGAAGAAGTAAAGGAGTGATCAGAGGGTCTATCCCTTATCCAGCACACTTGTTTTAAATGCTCCTAGAAGCTTAAAACTTTACCAGATTAAGATTTTTTTTTTCACCCTTATGGTGTGTGATACCTTTTATTGAGAATTTGCTGTATGCTGTCTTAGTGTTCTATCTCCCATCTGTCAGTCCGTCCTAATGTGGTGGTTGTGTGTTGCTGTGATGCTGGAAGCTATGCCACCTGTATTTTAAATACCGGCAGGGTCACCCATAGTGGCTAGGTTTCAGCGGAGCTTCTAGACTAAGACAGACTAGGAAGAAAAGCCTGGAGATCTACTTTCAAATATTAGTTAATGAAAACCCTATGGATCACAGAATATTGTCCATGACTTGACTTGCTTACTTTGGACCTATCAGCCAAAAAAAAAAAAAACAAACCTGTTGCTGTCAAGTCAATTCCGACTCATAATAGAACTGCCCCATAGAGTTTCCGAGGATCAGCTGGTGGATTCAAACTGCCAACCTTTTGGTTAGCAGCCGAGCTCTTAACCACTGTGCCACCAGGGCAGGCAGGACCAATTGCCAGACAGTGACATCATGTTTTGTAAAGTAGAGGGCCAGCAAAAGCAAGGGAAACCTCAAATGAGGTGGATTGACACACCGGCCAAGGGACTCAAATATACCAATGATAATGAAGATGGCTCAGGACCAGACAGCATTTTACTCTGTTATACGTAAGGTCGCCATGAGTCAGAGTCAACTCGATGTCAGCTAAGAACAACAACACATTTAGTGTTAAGGGTTTAACATACACAATCTCCTTATTCCTCACAATAATATTATGGTGCAGATTTGTTTTATACATGATGAAATAGAAACATAGAGAGGCTAAATTACTTGCCCAAGGTCACAGAGTTTATAGATGACAGGATTCTAATCCAGTTCTGTCTGCTCATTGTAGGAACTGTGGATACTTTTCTTGTAGAGGGGCTGATTCAGGAGGCTAAATTCAAATAAAGAAAGGCACTAAGTGGAAAAGTGAGCAGACTTACTCTGCGTAGCCCAGAGGGTACACATGGAACTGGTAGGTGGGTGGTGGGTGCTGAGACACAAAAGAACTTTCTAGATGTTGGGTGGCCTGATTGTGGATGGTTTTAATAATTATTAAATGTTTATATTACTTCATTATGATTCCAGTGTCGGCCGCCCTTACCTGAGCACGTCTCTGGAATCATTTGCCACTTTGTCTTCCAGTGGCCTGCTGATGCATCTCTCTCCTGAGTCTGAAGATTCCGGTGCCCTGTTCATTTCTGCATCTCCAGAATCCTAGCTGAGTGCCTGCCACACTGAAGAGACTCTATGAATGTTTGCTGGAGGAATGAATGAAAACCATGCATCAAAGGAGATTCCATGGGGGCCAGTTCCTGCTTCTCAGTTGAAGCCTGTACTCAGGGTGCAGAAGTGGCCCTCATGGCCGTGCTTTCCTCTTTTGGAAGGCTTCCAGAGCCAGGCACCCGGTTACTCCCACTCATCCCCGTCAGCCCCTCTGAGGAGAGTGCATTCTCTGACTGGGACTCTGGGCATCCCACTGTGGTCAGGACGTGGTCTATAAAAGGAGTATTATGGATGAATTGTGTCTCAGAACAATATGTGCTGTAATCCTGACTCCTATACCTGTTGCTGTAATCCTGTCTGGAAATAAGGTTTTCTTTGTTATGTTACTGAGGCCCTGTCAGTGTAGGATGTGTCCTAAACCCAATCACCGCTGAGTTATTAGAAGCAGCAGAGGCAGAGACAGGCGAGCACAAAAAGGGAGATAGATGCCGCGTGGAGATTCCCAAGGAACCGAGGAACACTGAGGCTGCAGAAGCTGACAAAGACAAGGACCTTTCCCCAGAGCTGACAGAGAGAGAGACTTCCCCTGAGTTCGTGCCCTAAATTCGGACTTCTAGCCTCCTGAACTGTGAGAAAATACATTTCTGTTCTTTAAAGCCAGCACTTGAGGTATTTCTGTTATAGCAGCACTAGGAAACTAAGACAAGGAAATCCAAACTCTCATGAAGACATCTCTTTGAAGGCCCCTTGGTTTTCTGGTACGCTTTCGGTCCTAAACGCCATTAAGCTGTAGGCCACCCTCAGCAAATGGCTCCAGCTGTGAGGAAGGCAGTAATGAGCCCAGGTTAACCTTGCCTCCCCAGCTCCGGTTTCCATCCTGGATGAGTCCCTCTCCAAGGAGATAAGGCTGTTAGCAGTAACTCAAATTACAATATAAATGTCATGTGCAGTTTCCAAAGATCAAATAAATACTTTAACAATAGAGCTTCTCTCCCCTGCCCCCTGAACACTTGCTGTTCTGAGGGGGAATGTCTGAGAGATCACTGAGGACTTAGACTCCTGCTGGCTTGTGGTATGACAGAGGTGTTTGGATTTCTGGGTTCCCAATTAGAAGAGAAAAAAGACAAACCAGGCCACTGAGTCACCTACCCCAGATCCTGGCGACGGAAACTATTTGGGAAAGTTTAGCGGGAATGTGTGTGCTTGTTGGCTTCCCATCTAGGCCAAAAAGCAAAGTCTTAATCTGCATTTTCTCTTTTTACTAGAATTTGAGTTCTGCACCCCACTTTTCTCCTGCTCCATCAGGGACTCTCTGTTGTCTTCCCTGTCTGGGCGGTCATTGGTGGTAGCTGGGCACCATCTAATTCTTCTGGTCTCAGGCTGATGGAGTCTCTGGTTTATGTGGCCCTTTCTATCTCTTGGGCTAATACTTTCCTTGTGTCTTTGGTGTTCTTCATTCACCTTTGCTCCAGGTGGGTTAGGACCAATTGATGCATCTTAGATGGCTGCTTTCTAGCTCTTAAGACCCCAGACACCACTCAACAAAGTGGGATGTGGAACATTTTCTTTTTTCTTTTTTTTAATTGTTGTAATTAAATGAGGTTTACATTTCAAGTTAGTCTCCCATACAGAATTTTTTTTTTTAACATACATTATTATGAGACCCCAACCGCTCACCCCATTCTGCGACAGCACACTCCTCCCCTCTGCCCCTGATTCCCCGTGAACATTCAACCAGCTCCTAACTCTCTCTGCCTTCCCCTCTCACCTCTGGACAGAAGCCGCCCCTTTGGTCTCTTATATCTACTAGTCTAAGAGGCACATTCTTCACAAGTATCACTTTATGTCCCACAGTCCAGTCCAATCCCTGTTTGAAGAGTTGGCCTCAGAAATTGTTTTAGTTCTAGGGTGATGGAGAGACCAGGGGTCATGCTTTCCAGGGGGCCTCCAGTCTTAGTCAGACCATTAAGTCTGGTCTTCTTACTAGAATTTGAGTTCTGCATCCCATCTTTCTACTGCTTCATCAGGGACCCGCTGTTGTGTTCCCTGTCAGGACATTTATTTGTGGTAGCCGGGCACCATCTAGTTCTTCTGGTCTCAGGCTGATGAAGTCTCTGGTTTATGTGGCCCATTCTGTCTCTTGGGCCATTACTTTCCTTGTGTCTTTGGTGTTCTTCATTCTCCTTTACTCCAAGTGGTTGGGACCAATTGATGCATCTTAGATGGCCGCTTGCAAGCTTTTAAGACCCCAGACACCACTCACCAAAGGAGGATGCAAAACATTTTCTTAATAAGCTTTGTTATGCCAATTGACATAGATGTCCCCTGAAAGCATGGTCCCCAGACCCTGGGGATGCAGAATATTTTCTTAATAAACTTTGTTATGCCAATTGACCTAGATGTCCCCTGAAACCATGCTCCCCAAACCCCTGCCCCTGCTACTCTGTCCCTCGAAGTGTTTGGTTATATTCAGGAAACTTCTTAGCTTTTGCTTTAGTCCAGTTGTGCTGACTTATCCTGTAGTGTATGTTGTCCTTCCCTTCACCTAAGATAATTCTTATCCACTATCTAGTTAGTGAATACCCCTCTCCCTCCCTCCCCACCCTTGTAACCATCAAATAATATTTTCTTCTGATTTTAAACCTTTTCTTGATTTCTTATAATAGTGGTCTCATACAATATTTGTCCTTTGGTATCTGACTAATTGCACTCAGCATAATCCCTTCTAGATTCATTCAGGTTATGAGAGTTTCATGGATTCATCATTGTTCTTTATCATTGTGTAGTAGTCCATTGTGTGAATATACCATAATTTGTTTATCCATTCATCTGTTGATGGGCACCTAGGTTGTTTCCATTTTTCACTGTTGTGAACAGTGCTGCAGTGAACGTGGGTGTGCATGTATCTATTCATGTGATGGCTCTTATTTCCCTAGCATATATTCCAAGGAGTGGGATTGCTGGATTGTATGGCACTTCTATTTCTAGGATTTTAAAGAAGTGCCAAATCGATTTCCAAAGTGGTTGTACCATTTTACATTCCCACCAGCAGTGTATAAATGTTCCAGTCTCTCCACAACCTCTCCAACATTTATTATTTTGTGTTTTTTGGATTAATGTTAGCCTTGTTGGGGTGAGGTGGTTTTGATTTGCATTTCTCTAATGGCTAATGATCGTGAGCATTTCCTCACATATCTGGTAGCCACCTGAATGTCTTCTTTGGTGAAGTACCTGCTCATATCCTTTGCCCATTTTTCAGTTGGGTTATTTGTCTTTTTGTTATTGAGGTTTTGCAGTATCTTGTAGATTTCAGAAAGATTAGACTCTGATCAAATTTGTCGTAGCCAAAAAATTTTTCCCAGTCTGTAGGTTGTCTTTTTACTCTTTTGGTGAAGTCTTTTGATGAGCGTAAGTGTTTGATTTTTAGGAGCTCCCAGTTATCTAGTTTCTCTTCTGGTGTTTGTACATTGTTAGTGATGTTTTGTATTTTGTTTATGCCATGTATTTTAACTCCTAGCATTTTCTTCCATCATCTTTATCGTTTTAGATTTTATATGCAGGTCTTTGATCCATTTTGAGTTAGTTTTTTTGCATGGTGTGAGGTATGGGTCTTGTTTCATTTTTTTGCAGATGGATATCCAGTTATACCACCACCATTTATTAAAGAGACTATCTTTTCTCCAATTAACGGACTTTGGGCTTTTGTCAAATATCAGCTGCTCATCAGGTGGATGAATTTACCTCTGGATTCTCAATTCTGTTCCACTGGTCTACGTATCTTTGTTGTACCAGTACCAGGCTGTTTTGACTACTGCGGTGGTATAATAGGTTCTAAAATCAGGTAGTGTGAGGCCTCCCACTTTTGTTGTTCTTCTTCTGTAATGCTTTACTTATCCTGGGCCTCTTCCCTTTCCATATGAAGTTGGTTATTTCATTAAAAAATGCCGTTGGAATTTGGATTGGGATTGCACTGTATGTGTAGTTTGCTTTGGGTAGAATAGACGTTTTCACAATGTTGAGTCTTCCTATCCATGAGCAAGCTGTGTTTTTCCACTGATGTAGGTCTCTTTTGGTTTCTTGCAGTAGAGTCTTGTAGTTTTCTTTGTTTAGGTGTTTTACATCTCTGGTTAGATTTATTCCTAAGTATTTTATCTTCTTGGGGGCTATTGTAAATGGTATTGATTTGGTGATTTCCTCTTCGAAGTTCTCTTTGTTGGTGTAGAGGACTCCAACTGATTTTTGTATGTTTATCTTGTACCCTGAAACTTTGCTGAAATCTTCTATTAGTTCCAGTAGTTTTCTTGTGGATTCTTTGGGGTTTTCTGTGTATAAGGTCATATTGTCTGCATATAGAGATATTTTTACTTCTTCCTTACCAATGTGGATGCCCTTTATTTCTTTTTCTAGCCTAATCGCTGTGGCTAGGATCTCCAGCACAATGTTCAATAAGAGTGATGATAGAAGGCATCCTTGTCTGGTTCCCGTTCTCAAGGAGAATGTTTCAGACTCTCTTCATTTAGGATGATGTTGGCTGTTGGTTTTGTAAAAATGCTCTTAATTATATTGAGGAATTTCCCTTCTATTCCTATTTTGCTGAGAGTTTTTATCAGGAATGGGTGTTGGACTTTGTCAAATGCATTTTCTGCATCAGTTGTTAAGATCATGTGTTTCTTGTCTTTTGTTTTATTTATGTGATGGACTATATTAATTGTTTTTCTAATGTTGAACCATCCTTGCATATATGGTATAAATCCCACTTGATCATGGTGAATTGTTTTTTTGATATGTTGTTGAATTCTATTGGCTAGAATTTTGTTGAGGATTTTTGTGTCAATGTTCATGTGGGATATTGGTCTGTAATTTTCTTTTTTTGTGTTGTCTTTACCTCGTTTTGGTATCAGGGTTATGCTGGCTTCATGGAATGGGTTTGGGAGTATTCCATCTTTTTCTATGCTCTGAAACATCTTTAGTAGTATTGGTGTTAACTCTTCTCTGAAAGTTTGGTAGAATTCTCCAGTGAAACTGTCCGGGCCAGGGCTTTTTTTTGTTGGGAGTTGTTTAATTACCTTTTCAAACTCTTCTTTTTTATAGGTTTATTTACTTGTTCTACCTCTGGTTCTACCTCTGTTTGTGTTAGTTTAGGTAGGTAGTGAATTTCTAGAAATTTGCCCATTTCCTCTAGGTTTTCAAATTTGTTAGAGTACAATTTTTCATAGTACTCTGTTTTGATTCTTTTATTTTCAGTTGTGTCTGTTGTGATATCACGCATCTCATTTCTTATACGGGTTATTTGCTTCCTCTTTTTTTTTTTTTTTTTTGTCAGTTTTGCCAATGGTTTCTCAATTTTGTTGATCTTTTCAAAGAACCAGCTTTTGGTCTTGTTAACTCTTTCAATTGTTTTTCTATTCTCTATTTCATTTAA
>NW_004444141.1:1027877-1029047 GCF_000243295.1 Trichechus manatus latirostris
TCTGAGCACTGCTTTTGCTGTGTCCCAAAGGTTCTGGTAGATGTATTTTCATTCTCATTTGATTCTGTAAATTTCTTTATTCCATCCCTAATTTCCTCTATAACCCGGTAGTTTTTGAGCAAGGTGTTGTTCAGTTTCCATGTGTTTGATTTTTTTCTTTGCTTTTTCTGTTATTGATTTCTACTTTTATGGCTTTATGGTCAGAAAAGATGTTTTGTAATATTTTAGTGCTTTAAATTCTGTTAAGGCTTGCTTTATGGCCTAATATATGGTCTCTTCTGGAGAATGTTCCATGTGCGTTGGAAAAGAAAGTGTACTTGGCTGCTTTTGGGTGGAGTGTTCTGTATATGTCTATGAGGTCAAGTTGGTTGATGGTAGCATTTAGATCTTCCGTGCCTTTATTGAGCTTCTTTCTGGATGTTCTGTCCTTCACCAAAACTGGTGTGTTGAATTCTTCTACTATTATTGTGGAATTGTCTATCTCTCTCTTCAATGCTGTTAGAGTTTGTTTTATTTATTTTGGAGCCCTGTCATAGGGTATGTAGATGTTTATTATGGTTATGTCTTCATGTCTTCCCCTTAATCATTATATAGTGTCCTTCTTTGTCTTTTATGGTGGATTTTGTTTTAAAGTCTATTTTGTCAGAGATTAATATTGCCACTCCTGCTGTTTTTTGAGTGTGGTTTGCTTGATTTTTTTTATACCCTTTGATTTTTAATAAATTTATGTCTTTGTTTATAAGGTGTGTCTCTTGTAAACGGCATATCGATGGATCCTGTTTTTTTATCCATTCTGTCACTCTCCATGTCTTTATGGGTGCATCTAGGCCATTCACATTCAGTGTGATTATTGATTGGTGTAAGTTTTTGCTATCATTTTGTAGTGCTTTTTTTTGTGGTGCTGATGTTTTCTTTGCTCTTCTTACTGTCCTGTGCTGTATTCCTTTTGTTTGTGGATTTTTTTCATTTCTTTTGTTTTTGTAGGCTTTGTTTTTACTGAGACTTTATGTTTTTCTTCTTTATTTTGATAAGTAGGTTTGTTAACTTTCTTTGTGGTAACCTTGAAATTTACCCTTATCTTCCTAGGTTTGAACCATGAGCAAGTATAGACTTGGTATCACCTTGCCTTCTTCTCCATTAGAAGGTTCTATACCTACACCATTTATTCCC
>NW_004444141.1:1030045-1040595 GCF_000243295.1 Trichechus manatus latirostris
TTTTCCTCATTTTTGTCTGCTTTTTGCTTCAACTCTTGGATAATTCTGAATATTAGAGATTTGAATTCCCTATCAGGTAGTTCCAGTGCCTTTTCTTCTACTGGAAAGTCATCTGGTGTTTTATTTTGGACTCCTATTGGAACCATCCTGTCCTGTTTTTGTAAATGTTTTGATATTGTCTGCTGTCTTTGGGGAATTCAGTAGTTGTTTTCCTCATTATTGATTGTAGTTTTATTTGTTTCCTCCTGCTTTTTTGTTTTATTTGGTTATGTCTGAGCAGGTGGGCTGTGCGTTCTTTGTTGTTTGCTCATCTGTGGGCAAGATACTTTTCACTTCCTTCTCCAATGGGCAGGGTAAGTCACTCAGGTATGGTACAGCAGGGCAGGTCCAGCTGAAGGGGGAGTTGCCGGGATGGGTTGTTTGTGGCACGTACTAGGGCCGACAGAACGGACCGGGAATCAGCACAGGGCAGGTTCCAGTAGGCCATGCCTGTGCTGCTTGGGAGTGTGATGTTTAGTGCATGGTGCAGGTAGGCAGGAAGGAGGGGGGAGATTATTATGTGTGGAGCTGAGTATGGGAAAGAGGAGAAAGAGGAGAGAGGAACAGGAGCCAGAAACATACACACTCACAAACACCCAAAAAAAGAGTGCTAAGGGAGCTTGCTATTGGACTTGAAAGATGAGAGACTGAGAAATGGAGAAAAACAAAAAGAAAAAGTGTAAAAAAATGAATAAATAAAAATTAGAGTGAAAAAAAAAAAAGAAAAGACCTCAGGGATCCCACTGGTGTGGCTGCTAGGACTGGCGAAGTTGCTCCCAGGCCATGAAGTACAGCCTGGCTGGAAGGGGTAGAGGTGTCAGACAGCACCAGGTATTCAGGAGACAGGTTGAGAAGGTAAGTATAGAGAGACGAGAAACTGGAAATGAAGAAAGACAAAAAGGGAAAAAGAGAGAGAAGAAAACGAAACAAAGAAACCTAAAAAACAAAACAAAAAAAGAAAAAGGAAAAAAAGAAAAAAGAATTGCCCCCAGGGATGTCACTGTGCATCTGTGCAGAGTAAGGGAGTAGCTTCCAAGCCACGCAGAACTGCCTGGCTATAAGGGGATCCCAAGCCAAGAAAAGAAAAAGAAAACAAACAAACAAATAAATCAAAACAAACAAAGCCCCAGGGGTTCCACCAGCATGGCAGCACGGGCCAGGAAGCAGTTTCACAGTTGAGCCATGTTTCTCAGCCTTTCAGGAAGAAGCAAAGATGGCACACTGAGCCAAGTATTCAAGAGAAAGGAGGAGGAAGTGGTGAGAGGTAAGGAAGCAATCTAAAGAAGTGGAAAAAAGCAACACCAGCAGCCAGCAAATGGCACTCAGGTAACCAGCCAGAGCGGGCAGGTGGAATCCAGTGACATTGGGATGAAGCCAGTGCTTTCTGGCAAGAGAATGTGGCCACAGGAAGCAGAGGAGGCCGAGTTGGGGTGAAGAATGGTCGGGTGTGGGAAAGCATATATCGCTGGTTACTGGTTGTTCTGTCTCCTGCTGGAAGCTCTGTGAAGCTGCTTTCTTATACCCCCTGTTCGCTGATCTCTGATAGGAGTCCAAGATGGCAAATCCGTGCTGTGGTAGCTGATTGGGGACCTCTGCATGTATCTCTCCTTGCTCTCTGTTCTTGGTCAGTTTCTTATTCCATTCAGTGCTTGGCTGAGTTCTTTATCTCTTCATTTGATGCTTAGGGTTTCAGGATTGATGTGTGACTCTGTTTGGCTTAGTTTTTTGGATCTTTGCTGTGGAGGGACAGCATGGTGCTCCTGTCTATAGCGCCATGTTGCCTGGAAGTCTCAGCCTTGTGGGATTGTCCCTTACAGCGAGTCTCTTCTGTGTGGCTGGAAGATTTCTTGATTCTCTGTTTTGGGAGCTTGCTGAAGCCATCATGGTCTGCCTCTTTATGTGATTTGACATTGACTGTTGTCTCTTAGCCATCAATAAGTTATTATATTTATTTATTTTATGTATGGTTACTGTGTCCTAGCTTCTTGTTTTGATATGCCCAAAGAGGCTGCTCGTGTGAGCTAGTTTTATTATTGGTACCTTTGAAGCTCTAACATCCTGTCACCAGGTGATTAGATCTGTTACTAGGTATGTGAGCCCAGGAGTCCATTTAGTTTCTTATATGGATTCAGCTGAGGTGTCCAGATAGTCAGTCACCAAGTGGGTGGTGCAGGCCCTCACTTACAGTCCTAGATGGGCAGGGGTGATTGGAGTAGGCATAGGTATCTTGCTGCAGTAGGGAGTCATGTGCTGAGCAAGGCAGGGGGCTGACGGCTGCCCCTGAATGTCTAGGAGGAAAGCATGTCCTTGTTCCCTAGATGCATAGGTGAGTGCATTTTTCAGCCAGACTATGGGCACCCAGTGCTGTTGGCTGTAAGCACTGGAAGGCACCACGTATTCTTGGACCCCTCTGACAGGTGGCTAGGTGGTGTGGGTGGAGCCACCGGTCCTCAGGCCCCTGATGTGGGTCGGTGAGGACCCTGCTTAATGGGCAAAGCAGTGTTAAATGTCACGAACCTGCCACTCCACCATATAGCTGATATAGTTGAAGTTAGGCTTTAGGTATATACCCTGTTCTATTGTGCCATTGAGGGCCTGCACTGTTGAAATGGGACCAAACAGGTCTATGCAGTGGTGAAAGACATTCAAAGTCTGTGGACCCCTTATGCCTGTGCCTAGGGAGCAGTTCCTGTCCTGAGTTCCCAGCTTAGGGGAGCTGGCAGATTATTTTTTCCTGTTTGTTAATTTGTTCCCTCTCCAAGTCCAGGAGAATGGCTCAGCACATGTCAGGGGTCCTACTTCCTGCCCAGGGGACATAGCAATTGCTGAAGCTAGACCAGGACCCAGTGCAGAGCAGGGAGGGAGCAGGTAAATGGGAGAGAGGTTCTTCCCAAAAGGGGTGTTTTTCTATCTGTGTGGTAGGTTAGACACATGTACTTATCTTTTGCAGATTAAGTGCCACTTTTCACGATTCTGGAGGCTAGAGTAGACTCTCCACTGCTTAGTCTCTCCCGATGTGGAAAATGAGTTCTGAACGCCACTGCTTGCCTCATGGTGCACGCCAGCCAATCTGGCCTGCAGGGTGCCGGTTCCTACTGGGTCAGGTCTGGCAACTCCTCGAGTACCCATAGCTCTTAATCACTGCATCACCAGGGCTCCAACAGCATCATCAAAAATAGGAAAAGTATTTTAACAGGTAGTTCACTAAAGCAAATGCTCAACATGATTAGTCATGTGGGCAATGCAAATAAAAACCACAATGAGGCACCACTACATTCCTATTAGAATGGCTAAAATATAAGGCTGATCATACCAACTATTGGCAAAGATGTGGATGAAATGGAACTCTCATAACCTGCTGGTGGGAATGTAGAAAGGTACAACCACTTTGGAAAACAGCTTGGTAGTTTGTTAAGCAATTAAATACAAACCTACCATATGATCCAGCCTTTAAACTCTTAGGTCTAAGTCCTACATCTAGACCCAAAAGAACCTAGTTCTGCATCCAAGAGAAATGAAAGTATATGTCCAGCCAAAGACCCGTATGTGAATACTTATAGCAACTTTATTTGTAATAGCCAAAAACTTGAAACAACCCAAATGGCCATCAACAGGTGAATGAATAAACAAAAGATGGTGTATTTTTACTTTAAAATGCTACTCAGCAATAAAAAGAGTAAATTATTCATACACAGAAAAATATGAATGAATCTTAACATGATTATAGTGAAAGGAAGAAGCCAATTAAAAGAGTACATACAATATAATTCTATTGATATTAAATTCTAGAAAATGCAAACTAATCTATAGTGAATGAAAGGAGATAAGTGTTTGCCTAGGAACTAGAGAGAAGGGTGGGCAGGAAGGATATATTCATTATCTTGATTGTGTTGATGGTTTCATGGATATATAGCGTATTAGTTTCCAGTTGCTGCTGTAACAAATTACCTGAAATTTAGTGGCTTAAAAACAACACACATTTATTCTCTTGTACTTTTGGAGATCAGAGTCTGAAATGAATCTGAAATGGGACTAAAATCAAGGTGTTAGCAGGCTTGTTTTTTCTGGAGGCTCTCAGTGAGAATCAGTTTCCTTGTCTCTTCCAGCTTCTAGAGGCTGCCTGCATTCCTAGTTTCATGGCCCCGCATCACTCTGACATCTGCTTCCGACGTCACATCTCCCTCTCTGACACTGACCTTCCTGTCTCCCTCGTATAAGGACTCTTGTAATTACATTAGGATCAACTGGATAACCCATGATAATCTCCCCATCTCAGGATTAATCCTTGATCACATCTGCAAAGTCTCTTTTCACCACGTAAGGTAGCAAATTTACAGGTTCCATGGACTAGGCCTTGGACATGTCTGGGGACCATTTATTGAGCCTACCACATATACATTTGTCAAAACTTCTTAAATTGTACACTCTAAATATGTGCAGTTTATTGTATATCTTTTATACACCAAGAAAACTGTAAAAAAAAATGTAAGTCCAATAAACTACATTGATTACCCCCCCACCCCAAAAAAAAAAGGTGCAGCAGGGCTCTGCCTACCATGTTCGGTCAGCTTGCCATGGGTCTTTGGACTCCTTCCAGTCATAGCTGAGATGAATGAGGATCATTCTAGAAGATCAGGCTAAGTGGTTAAGAGCTTAGCTGCTATCCAAACGTTGGTGGTTTGAACTCATGCAGCAGTCCTGTACAAGAAAAGCCTGGAGATCTGCTTCTGTAAAGACTACAACCAAGGAAAACCTATGGAGCTCAATTCTATTCTGTAATACATGGGGTCAATAAGAGTCAGAATTGACTGGATGGCAATGGGTTTGGTTTTGGGGCCAGGGAAAATGGTAGTGACACGCCTTTCCTGGGTGTTACAAGAGAAGAGCCTCTTTCTACCCACTCTCGGTCACCACTGTCCTGGCTGCAGCTGTAAGTCTGCTCTTGGTTGTTGTGCAGCTGGGAATAGCTTTCTTGCCCTATAGCAGGCACAAGGCATGGTGGAGCGTGTGTGTTTTTAGGCTGGAAAGCTGAGCAGTGGAGTGACAAGGACCCTGAAGTAGAAGGCTCCAAAGCCTCTCCTCCTACCCTCCATCTGGCTGGGTTTGTCTCAGGGGCTCCAGACCCTGGCAGGCACAGACTGGCTGTGCACATCCTGTGTCCCCAGGGCTGACTGTCACCATGGGGGACGCCCACCTGCCTGCCCTCTCCACTCTCCATGGGGGCGGTGAGAGTCTGTATTGGGTTATGTGTGAGGTATATACCCTATGTACATAAGTGTATATGGAAAGAAGGAATTTTGGCTTGAAAACAACTTTTTATTGGCAAAGATAGAACTTCTCCTAAAGGAGGTGGCAGAATTTGCCAAACTAAGCCTCTAGAAGAAAATATAACAGAAAATGTGGAAAGAAATCCACATTCAAACATTGGCAAGTGTGAAACATATAAGAATTTTTGTGTGAACATCGTATTATCAGAGAAAAATCAAATTAAGCTGGTCTCTGGCAAAGGTTTGGAATGAACACAGAGCTGGAGTGAGCTGCTGGAGGTGACTGCTCCAACATTTTTGCAGGAACCCACACAGAGTGATCAGGCGAGAACCAGGAGACCCGAGGCCGAGTTCCCCTCTTCATTAATTAGCGAACAAGAATGTAACTGCTTTGCATTTTGCTTTTTGAGGTCTGGAGGGTGCATTACAGGAGCAGAAAGGTCATTTTCCCTGTTGCTTGTCTGCTGCACTGGTTTTGGGAAGAAGGGTGGAAGAAGGAGGAGTGGTAGCGAAGGTGAGCAGGGCACTCTGAAGCAGCTTGCTCGTACAGGCTCCCGAGGAACTGCTGAAGGAGAACTGGAGTTTTCTTCCCTCCACAGCGCAGTCCAGGCAGAGTAGGCATCTGTTCACTTCAAAGCATTTATTGAGCACTGTCAGAATAGTTGTTGACAAAACTACAGTGCTAGGCACCAAAGGAGGAGAGGGTCCCAGCTCTTTCAGGCAGTCTGCAGTCTACAGGAAGGATGTTGGTGGCTCAGCGGTAGAATTCTTGCCTTCCATGTGGGAAACCTGGGTTCCGTTCCCAGTCAATGCACCTCATGCACAGCCACCGCCCGTTTGTCAGTGGAGGCTTGCATGTTTCTATGATACTGAACAGGTTCAGCAGAGCTTTCAGACTAAGAGGGACTAGGAAGAAAGGCCTGGTTGTCTACTTCTGAAAATCAGCCAGTGAAAACCCTGTGGATCACAATGATCCCATCTGCAACTGATCATGTGGATGGTGCAGGACTGGGCAGCATTTCATTCCTCTGTGCATGGGGTTTTCCCGAGTTGGAGGCCAACTCAATGGCAGCTAACAACAACACAATTCTACGGACATGAATTCAACTAACTAGAATAAACAGAAAAGTGAAACAGACGGAGGTATAAGCAAGGTGCCAGGGAATGCAGATCATCAATTCTGATACGAGCTGCCTTTGTGGGGGCGGGTGGGAATGGGTTATACGTCACACAAGAGTAGCAAGCATTTGAACTGGGTCTTGAAATATGTAGAATTTTGAGGTGGGTGGGAGAGAAGGGATGGCATTCAGGCTGAAGTTCACCCCTGGGGTCACGAGAATGCCCGGGGATTACAGCAATGAATCCGAGAGTCCCTTTCTCCTCTCCTGTTGCCTCCTCTATGGCCTGATGGGGGAAGAATGTGGTCTTCTGGTGTGGCAGAGGTGCCTGAGCACCCCTAGGAAGCTGCTGCCCAGCTGTGGGCTCCTGTGGGGAAGTCCTGTTCCCAATGGCTCTGCCAGTATGCTGCTCTCTTCCGTATCTTCATAGATTCTGGTAGAATGGCACATCCTGGGGAGTCCCTGGGTAGTGCAAACAGCTAGTGCACTTGGCTGCTAACCAAAAGATTGGTGGTTCAAGTTCACCCAGAGGTGACTCAGAAGAAAGGCCTGGCGATCTATCTCCAAAAGGTCATAGCCATGAAAACCTTATGGAGCACAGTTCTATTCTGACACACATAGGGTCACTATGAGTGGCAGTTGACTTGATGGCAGTTGTTGGTGGTGGCACATCCTGGAGTTGGGCAGTGCTGATCTGTTCTCTCCTTTGGAGCTTATCAGTCTATGGCTGTCACAGTATGGCAGTGCTTGGGGCAGGTGGGGATCTAGCCCCTCCGTCCCGCCTCCTTCTCTGAGGGCATAGGAATTCACCATCACAATGGCTACGTAGCCAAATGTGAGAAGTAAGACCGGACCCAAGCTCTCCCTCTCTTGTCCCACACCTTGAACTCTTGGTGGTCAACACATTATGGGTTCTCACTCTCAGATTTTTGTTGGCAGCATCCTTTGCCTCAGGGCTCTCTTCCCTCCACTATTTCTACAGAGTGTCCACCAAGAGCACTCCCCTTCGGAGCCTTGGGATGTAGCTCTTCACCACTTGGCTTGCTTTCCAGTGGGGACTGCTCTTGCTGGACTGTGATGTTAAGGGCCAGCTGAGAACATCTTGCTCAGAGCAGTCACTGCTCCCCATTGGGCATCAGCTGCTGTCACTACTGGTGGCACACCTCAGCATCTACCAGTGCTTCTAGATTCTGGCCGCCTGCTCTAGAGCGTGCCCAGGATTCTTGATGCCAGTGTTGGCAATTGTTTGCCCAAAGTCATGAGCTCAGTAAATGTTGCCCAATGAGGCTGAAGTTCGATTGGGTATTTGTCTGAGTTGTTCGCAGTGGATTATCTTACTTGGCATTTTAAGTTATCCAAGGCAGTTTTTCTGAGAATGTAAAATTACTGAATGGATGTTGGGATTTTTGTTTGGAAATACTTTGAACCTGTGGATGTATTTGGGAAAAACTGACATCTTTATAACATTAACATGGTTATTTGTCTTCTTTTTATGTCCTTCTGTAAAGTACTATATTCTTCATATATGTCCCACACATTTCTCATTAAGGTTTTTTGTGTATTTTGTGTATTGTTGTTATTGAGAATGAGATAAAATTTTCATTATGTTTTCCAATTTCCATTATGTATGTGTGTAATAATATACAAATAGATAAAAGCTATTGAATTTTTATTTATTTTATTTTCTGTTTTTATTCATGTATATATGTTTTATTTATTTTTATATAGGCATTTACCCACTGGAAGAAAATTTTGTCTCTATTTTCACTTCCTGTGCATCTGTTTCGTTTGTTTCATGTCTTATTGCATTGGCTAGAATATATGTATATATACACAGATATGTTTGTATATACACACATATATACATATATATATGAATATCATATATATATCAAGGGGCCCTGGTGGTGCAGTGGTTAAGCATTTGGCTACTAACCAAAACGTCGGCGGTTTGAATCCACCAGCCGCTCCTTGGAAACCCTATGGAGCAGTTCTACTCTGTCCTATAGGGTTGCTATAAGTTGGAATCAACTGGACGGCAATGGGTCTTTTTTTTTTTTTTTTGTATATGACTATCAGATAAAGAGATAAGAGTTGGTGTCCCTTGTTTATTTGTTGATTTTTATGGGGACACCCCCTAAATTTAACTCACTGTTAACTAAAATAGTCACTGTTGATCTGAGAAATATTTTGATTTGGAACGTTATGGTAGTATCCTATTATTGGTTTGCTAAGTACTTTTTTTAATTCATGAAAGATTCTTAAATGTTTGATATCTATTGAAATAATGATCTTATTTTTCTCCCATGTCCTTGAGGTGATGTGCTAAATTGATTTCCTAATATTTAACTATATGTGCATTCTCACACTGGGCCATATTTGGTCATTTATTATTTTTTGTTGTGCTGCTGCATTAGATTTATTATTTTGTTTAGAATTTTTTATATTCTTATCATAAGTGGGACTGATCAGCAGTTTCTAGTTTGTGTTCTCTTTGTGAAGTTGTAGAATTAGGGTTAAGGCAGAGTCAAAAAATGAATACAGAAGTTTGTTATATTTTTCTATGAGACTGTGTATAGCTAAAGTACTATTTGCTTCTCAAAATTTTATAAGAATTTGCCAATAAAACTAACTGGTTAGAGCTTTTTAGGGAGACAGTTCACTGTAGTGTCCATTTCTTTTATAACTATCTAGCTCGAAAAATTTCCACTGCTTCTTAATTCAATGTATTTTATCTCCCGAAGTTATCCATTTTAGAGTTATAGCAGGGAGTTGCCCATAGTTCTCTTGTAGTAAATTAACTTCTTCACAACTCTCTTGTCATTCCCAATTTTGCATATTTGTGCTTTCTAACTTTTTTAAAATTACGCTTCTGAGAATGTAGGCACTTCATTGTTTATATTGCATGATTGGGTTTTTAAAATTTAAACTATTGATTAAAACTTTTAGCTTTATTTTATGACAAAAAAAAACAACAACAACTTGTAGAGTGGAATTAATATCAATAAATTGCTCCTAACAGTTAATATCCGTTAGTTCCTCTGACAGGAGACAATTGTTGGCCAGTAATCAGAATTGAACCTAAATGGTCTCCTTTGTCAGAGGCACTCAGCACAGAGGTCTTGGAAGAGCAGTGAGAAGAGAGCACACAGCCAGGTGAAGTGCCATGTGGGTGAAGCTGATAAAAGTTATAGGTTTCACAAGGCAAGTCAGGTTCATGCAGGTGACATGCTCTTTACCTCTTCCTCACACCTCACGCTAACTCTTTTCAGGTCTGCTCAATTCTGGAGTCCAACCTCCATTTTTTCCTTTTATCCTCCATTCCTAGTTTAGGCTTGATCTTTGTTCCCAGACTGGGTCCTGGATAGCCACCACCAACCTTAGCTTCAAAACAGGAAACTTGCCTCAATTTTCTAAAACCCCATTTTTATGCCCTGGATAGGGAGCAAAATTATTTCATAAAAAAATAGATTTTCCAGAAAAATGAGAATTGACAATTTACTCCATGAACTTCATTGAAAAACAATTCTTTTATATTTAAATAATAGTAGAAACCTTAGCAAAGCAATACTTTCCCCCTTTCCTATCATTAATTAGTTTTGTTGTTGTTGTTGTTAGGTGCCATCCAGTCGGTTCCGACTCATAGCAACCCTATGTACAACAGGATGAAATAGTGCCTGGTCCTGTGCCATCCTCACAATTGTGGTTGTGCTTGAGCCCGTTGTTGCAGCCACTGTGTCAATCCATCTCGTTGAAGGTCTTCCTCGTTTTCACTGACCCTCTGCTTTACCAAGCATGGTGTCCTTCTCCAGAGACTGAACTCTCCTGATAACATGTCTAAAGTATGTGAGACTGTAGTCTCAACATCCTTGCTTCTAAGGAGCATCTTGGTTGTACTTCTTCCAAGACAGATTTGTTTGTTCCTTTGGCAGTCCGTGGTATATTCAATATTCTTCACCAACATCACAATTCAAAGATATCAATTCTTCTTCAGTTTTCCTTATTCATTGTCTAGCTTTTGTACGCATATGAGGCAATTGAAAACACCATGGCTTGGGTCAGGCACACCTTAGTCTTCAAGGTGACATCTTTGCTTTTCAACACTTTAAAGAGGTCTTTTGCAGCA
>NW_004444141.1:1040695-1096685 GCF_000243295.1 Trichechus manatus latirostris
GAAAACACCATGGCTTGGGTCAGGCACACCTTAGTCTTCAAGGTGACATCTTTGCTTTTCAACACTTTAAAGAGGTCTTTTGCAGCAGATTTGCCCAACGCAATACGTCTTTTGATTTCTTGGCTCCAGCTTCCAAGGGTCTTGATTGTGTATCCAGGTAAAATGAAATCCTTAACAACTTCAATCTTTTCTCTGTTTATCGTGATGTTGCTTATTGGTCCAGTTGTGAGGATTTTTGTTTCTTTATGTTGAAGTGCAATCCATACTGAAGGCATAGTCTTTGATCTTCATCAGCAAGTGCTTCAAGTCCTTTTCATTTTCAGCAAGCAAGGTTGTGTCATCTACATATAGGGGGTTGTTGATGAGTCTTCCTCCAATCCTGATGCCCCGTTCTTCTTCGTATAGTCCAACTTCTCAGATTATTTGCTCAGCATACAGATTGAAAAAGTATGGTGAAAGGATAAAACCCTGACACACACCTTTCCTGACTTTAAACCATGCAGTATCCCCTTGTTCTGTTCTTGGTCTATGTACAGGTTCCACATGAGCACAATTAAGTTTCTGGAATTCCCATTCTCTGCAATGTTATCTATAATTTGTTATGATCCACACAGTTGAATGCCTTTGCATAGTCAGTTAAACACAGGTAAACATCTTCCTGGTATTTTCTGCTTATTCATTAATTAGTTTTAGGATACATAAATGGTAACTAATTTTGAATGATTAAGAAATCAGACAGTAAAGAAGGACTCTAACATTATTCATATCTTTTAAAACTACATATCTTTATTAAACAAGTTAGTGTTTCCGAAAAAAAATGGGATTTTTACTTTATGTCCTTTGAGAGATTTAAGTTGCTAAATTTTTAACCAAGCCACTGGTTCCTTAATGAAAGCTATGAAACCACTGGCAAATTTGTAAGGGAAAACCTGATCTTCAGTTTGCTTATTTTATGCAAAAAAGAAGAGAACCAAACATTAGAAATGTTAACTCTCTATTTCACCTGGATTTTTCTCAGAGGGAGAGGCCAGGCATGGTGTTTTCAAATGCCATCAAGGAAGGATGGTGTTTTCAGTAAGAAGTGACCAGAGAAAGCTGAGTGTCTTTTATTGCTGTCTTGGTGACAAAGATTATGTGGTTGTCATTTCTCATTGACTTACTTTTTTACTGAGTCTTGAAAATAGTAGTGTTGGAGCCAGTACTGGAAGAGAGAAACCACATACTGGTCCACTTTCTACATCAGTCTGGTTGGGTGAGTTGTCTGACAAGAGTTGCACTCTGTTGTAGTGCAGCTTAGAGGTAACGGAAGGGTAAAGAATATGTCTTCCTTTGCCAAAACGATAGGGTGTTTAAAACATCACCCAGGGTGTTTTCTGCTCTGTTTTATTTGCCTGGTTAAGAGCTCTGTTCCAAGAGAAACAAATTCAAAGAGCTAATAAGTGAAATTCGACCCCATGTTTCTTCTACTTTAACAGAGAAATGATAGATTTTACTTAATGGGAACATATTTTTCTACACTCAGATAATTCTCAAAGATTTCCTATGTGTATATATTTGCCTTCACCCTCATGGACTTCTCTGAGAGGTCTTTTTTTCTAAGGCAGTGGTTCTCAAAGTAAGGCATGCATCTGAATCAATGGAAGGGCTTGTTAAAACATAGGTTGCTGGGTCCCACCCTAGAGTTTCTGATTCGCTAGATCTGGGGTGGGGCCTGAGAATTTATATTTCTAACAGGTTCTGGGCGACTCCAGTGCTGCTGAGCCAGGGATCATACTTTGAGAATTACTGTTTAAAGCAAACTTGTGAGTTAAGTGAAAATGCTTGGAAAATCTCTTAATTAGCTAAGCTTTATCATAACACAGTTTCACGGGTAAGTGAAATTAGATCTAAAGTATATGGTTGGAAAAGGTAGTCCAGAATACTATGGGCTGATGGAGCAATAATAGAGAAGTTCCAAGTTGAACAGGATGACCAACTTCATGGAACACACACTGAATGATTCTAATGAATATGGAGTTTGAGGCATCTCAGCTACGAGGTAAAGTGTGTTGTAAATGAGAGCTAGTGTGACACAGTGGTATTTCTTCCCTTCCAAACGTGGGAGTTCATTGTCATGCTTCTGGGGACTTATGCAAAGGGAGCCATCCTGCCTTCATCAGGTCAAACCACCTATGGCATTAGCTTTGGAGCATACCTGACAAGGACTTGGAAGCTATTCCTGAAACAACCAAAACATATGAACAAAGCAGCCATTTCCTATGGGACTGGAGGAAATATCTTTGCCTTTAGCTACTCAAGGTCATCATAGAAAGGGGCTCATTTTGTTTGCCAGGGTTGAACCTGACTAAAGAGGTAAAGACAATTGTCCCCTGCCTGTGCCCAGGAAGACTTGTCAGCCTGCACCCAGCAAAGCTGGGAAGCGAGCTGGTTCATTATGGAACCCCACAGCCAGGGACAGATTTCTGCTGGCCTCTCCTCAGTCACAGGGGCCAAATCATAGGGAACAGTGCTCAACTTCCTCCTTCAGATTGAGTCCTGAATATCAGGGCCTTCCAGTCTCAGGATCTACTGGGGAGGAAATGAAAAAGTGTGCAAAATCAGGCTGTTGCCTGGTTCCTCCTGTGGTTGAGAAACCACAGAGAGGCCAGTCCACTGCAATTGTCCCCTGTGACAGCTTGCACAGTAAGCCCCTGGACTACCAAGCCCTGCCAGCTCTCCATCTGAATACTGGAACCACAGTCAAGCTGGTGTGTCTTTGACAGAGTAGCCTTTGAATTCTTAAAATATGTTCTAACTGGTGTCTAGCCCAATGGGAGATGGGATTACAGTAATTGATGGGCCTATGATACTGGCTGCTTTCTGAAAATGCAGTGTTGGGTATTTTGAAAGTTATTCCATGAACGTTTATTTATACATGACTACACTTTTCTGTATGTGAAAGGCTTGTGGCTAATGTGTCAAATGAGGACAACCAAACCACCAAGGTCTCTTCCCTGGAATGTCACAGAGGAAGAATTTAGGATTGAGAAAATGCATGCATTTCTCAACTGGTGTAAGAGAATTTCCTTCACTTAAAAAATTAAAAAAAATTTTTTTTTTTGGTTGGGGACAGAGGAGGACAAAAGTAAGGTAAGAATTTATACTGACTTCAGAGTCTGTGATCACATCTACCCGTAGCCGGCTTTCCTTGAGCACCTAATATTACAGAGTAGTCAAAGGGAACAGTTTCAGAGCTGAATATCTTTTTAGCAGTCTGAGCAAGAGTGACTTTGAAAATTTACAAATAAACAGCAAATATAAACATACAGAGCTATACCTTGTACTCATTAAAATAACCATCCCCGATCAAGGCTTTTTGGTGGAGTTGTTTCTCCTATTTCATTGAATGTTCTTTTATCCTTGATTTAATGGTTTTATTGTCTACGTTTCTATTATTTTAATTCCTCTCATCTACTCAGGAAGCAATAACCAAAGAAAAAAAAATTCAAGGCAACATCATGATAAACAGAGAAAAGATTGAAGTTGTCAAGGATTTCATTTGACTTGGATCCATAATCAACGCCCATGGAAACAGCAGTCAAGAAATCAAACGTCGTATTGCATTGAGCAAATCTGCTGCAAAAGACCTCTTTAAAGTGTTAAAAAGCAAAGATGTCGCTTTGAGGGCTAAGGTGGGCCTGAACGAAGCCATGGTATTTTCAATCGCCTCATATGCATGCAAAAGCTGGACTATGAATAAGAAAGACCAAAGAGGAATTGATGTCTTTGAATTATGGTGTCGGCAAAGAATATTGAATATTCAATGGACTGCCAGAAGAATGAACAAGTCTGTCTTGGAAGAAGTACAGCCAGAATGCTCCTTAGAAGCAAAGATGGCGAGACTTCGTCTCACATACTTTGGACATGTTATCAGGAGGGATCGGTCCCTGGAGAAGGACGTCATACTGGTAAAGTGGAGTTTCAGTAAAAGAGAGGAAGACCCTCAGTGAGATGGATTGACACAGTGGCTGTAACAATGGGCTCAAACATAGCAACAATTGTGAGTATGGCGCAGGACTGGGCAGTGTTTCGTTCTGTTGTACGTAGGGTTGCTATGAGGGAACCGACTCGATGGCACCTAACAACAACAACAACATTGTCTATCTTTCTGTTATTATAATTCCTCTCATCCACTCAGGAAGGAATACAAAAAAATCAAGGCAATAAAATGATGTTTTCAACTGTGTAATGTTATCTGTAATCTGCCTTTAGTGGTGTTGATGCAGCTTATTCCAGCCATCTGGGCAGTAAGATGCTTTTGTGCCCAGTACTCTTGCTTGCAGTGAACAATGTGAAACAATAACATAAACATTTAAAGCTAGGGAGAAAACTGACCCCCAAAAGCCTCTTTCAACCTGGTGTGTTGGTGCTTATCTGTAAGGTTAATTTTATTTCTGTATTTCAACTATTTTTTTAAAAGTTACTGGGAAATATTGAATTGTTTCAATGTAATTTATCCATCCTGTGGGCGTATGACAGTAATGACAATCGAAGAGGGCTCCAGCACTTCCACAGTCCATGTCCTTCCACAGTCATTATGTCCTTCCCAGTCATTCAAGAACGAGGTTGCAAGAGAGCATTATCCTATATGCAAATGAGGAACAAGTATAGATGTGGCGATCTGCCTACGGCTTTTCAGCAAATGAAAAGTCTGACCAAAGCGGGGGTCCAAATTCTTTTTTTTATTTTATTTTTTACTGTACTTTAGATGGAGGTTTACAGAACAAATAGTTTCTCATTAAACAGTCATACACATATTTATGACATTGGTTAACAACCCTACGACATGTCAACACTCTCCCTTCTCAACGTTGGGAAACCTTTTTTTTTTTTGTTTGGTGAAAATATATATAGTCAAAGTCACACCGTTTCAAATGTTTCTACATGTACAATTCAGTGACATCAATTACATTCTTCCAGTTGTGCTGTTATTCTCACTATCCTTTTCCAAATTATTCCATCACCATTATCTTCAACTTACTGCCCCCTAGGCTTCCCATCAAACCTTTTGAGTTGCTGTTATCAATTTGATCTCACATAGATAATTCTTTTTTTTCTTGTACCTTAGATGAAGATTTACAGAACAAATAGTTTCTCATTGAACAGTTAATACACATATTGCCCTATGACATGTCAACACTGTCCCTTCTCAAATTTGAGTTCCCTATCATCAGCTTTCTTGTCCCCTATCACCAGCTTTCTTGTCCCCTCCTGCCTTCTAGTCCTTGTCCCTGGACTGCTGTGCCTCATTAGTCCCGTTTTGTTCTATGGGGCTGTCCAATCCCCGGCTGAACGGTGAACCTCAGGAGTGATTTCACCACTGAGCTAAAACGGTGTCTGGGGGCCATACTCAGGGTTTCTGCAGTCTGTCAGGCCAGTAAATCTGGTCTTTTTTTGTGAGTTAGAATTCTGTTCTATATCCTTCTCCAGCTCTGTCCAGGACCCTCTGTTGTGATCTTGATCAGAGCAGTCAGTGGTGGTAGCCAGGCACCATCTAGCTGTACTGGACTCAGTCTGGTGGATGCCTTGGTAGCTGTGGTCCATTAGTCCTTTGGACTAATCTTTTCCTTGTATCTTGTTCTGTTCATTCTCCCTTGCTGCTGAAGGGGTGAGACCAGTGGAGTATCTTAGATGGCTGCTCACACGCTTTTAAGAAGGGAGGGTGCAAATTCTTATGCCTTAGGCACCTATGTCTCCTCCTGGGTAAAGCCACGAGGACCACCAAGACACTTAGAATCAGAAGAGATGCTTGAGCATTTCCTGGGTGCTCCAACTCTGGAGTGCATAAATGTATGTCCTCTGATTTACATGCTTTTCAAAGCTGGCTGGTGGAATCATCCCTGCCCAGTCTGCATCTGCATGGTGGTCTGCTGCAAGCGGGCAAGTCGAGCCAGAGATGTGTTGATGGCCGAGCCAGAGATGTGTTGATGGTTATGTGAGAACAAGCAATCTTCTGCTTTGCAATCATAACTGTCTGGCTTGTGCAGTTCATGCTGACGGCTTGCAATGGTGCGTCTCCAACCCGTGATGGCTCCTTATCACTCAGCAGTAAAGATAGCAAGACAACTGTGTCATTTTCCAGATCTAGGTTACACTCCTTTCTTTGTATTGAGGTAAGTACATATATTCAGATCAGGTCAGTTGCTGTCGAGGCAGTTCCACCCCATGGTGACCCCATGTGTGCAGAGTAGAACCGGACTCCACTGGGTTTTCACGGCTGTGACCTTTTAGAAGTAGATCGCCAGGTCTTTCCTCCAAGGCACCTCTGGGTGGGTTTGAACCGCCAACTTTTTGGTTAGTAGCCCAGTGCCTGACTGTTTGCACCACCAGGGACTCCTAAGTATATATGTATAACAGAACATTTATCACTTCAACATTTTCTGCATGTACAGTTCAGTGACGTTAATTGCATTCATCCTGTAGTGCACCCATCACCACTGCTCATTTCCATGTTTTTCCATCACCCTTAACAGAGGCTTACTGTCCCCTAAGCAGTGGCTCCCTCTTTCCCCCTCTCCTACCCCTGGTATGCTACTTTTTATAAATAATAAAATCTTCACAAATACTTTATGGATTTTTTTTTTTTAAATTTATTCCTCAGCATTGCAGAATGTTCTAGCTGACTCACCTGAAAAGTCAGAGCCTGGTGAGGCCTCTCCCCCATAATGATAAAATATCCCTCTGCCATCACCGGAAGCCTGGATCAGGTGTCTCTTCTGGTTTTTGGCTGCATCCATTTCCCTTTCTCAGCAACATCCCACTCAGCTGGCCATTTCGCCAAGAAACTAGCTTCTTATAATGTGAGGAATCTGGGGTCACAAACTGCATGTAAGTGGGAAATTTATGGGTATGCTGTAAGGGATTGTGAACTTGTGACCTGTGGGCCCACGGCAGTGTTTTGAAGACAGCGTCACTTGGCAGGTAGTGTGCTTACTCACAGGGTAATCACTTCTGCACCTGCTTCCCTGCTCTACCTTGTTGTGTTGTCTACCTGGTTCCTATATGCTCTTTGGGATCCTTGTGAGATTCCTGGGTCCTAGGCCAGCCTTCTTTAAAAGTTAGATTTCTCTTCTGAGTTTTGTCTTGTTTCTGCCACAGTTGAGTCAGAGCTCTATCTAAGTGTTCTGGTCCTTGAAGAAAAAGCTCCTCTGATTCTAGATATAGAAACTGAATCAAAGCCATGCCGTCACCAGGCCATGCTATTTTCTCAGCAACTCTGAGAACCTGGGCTGCTCTGCTTTCCTTTGGAGCCTGGCCCAGTGGTCTCCCAGAGTGTGGCCTCCTTCTGTTGCAGTTCCTCTTCACTTCCTCAATCCTTTCTTGGGCTCCTCACCACCCCTCCCACTCTAGGCCTGGGTCATTTGCCCTTTATCTCTTGTCCAACTTCCTCCCAGATAATCTGTGGCCTATTAAAATTAATACTGACAAAACCTCTTCACTGACATAGGCTAAATATAATATGATTCTTGTCTGTAGCTACGAAGGGGAACCCATTCCATACATACAATTGGAAAGGTTCATATTCAATCGATATTTATTAAGTGTCCACTATAGAAAAAGCACCTTACAGATGCTTTTACATATGTTAATCTTTTTGGCAATAGTGTGAGGTAGGGATCATCATGGCCCAATGAAGAAACAGACTTAGACTATTTAGAGAACTTGTGCAAGTCCACACAGCTGGTAAATGGATGAGCAGAGGCTGGGATTCCCAAAGATGCTCCTGCTCCTAAGCCAAAGCATTTTCTTAGCACAAGATCAAGGGTTGGGGTGAGGGGGACAGGCAACACCTCTTCCCCCACATCCTGAGACAGCTCTGTAGTGACACCTGGGCCTGGGCAAGTCCTATGGGGTGAGCAATGGTGGACAGCAGTGCCACTTAGCCAAGGCTGTAAACTGAAGAGGCATTGATAATCTGCGCAGAGGAGCAGCATGAGGCATCATCACAACTGTTCAGCCTACTCTGAAATCAGTTTGTCCCTGAAAGCCTTGTCTCATCTGAAGGTGGGAGGAGAGAGACACCAGTGGGGGCATAGGGAGCTGAAGCCGTGAGGCTTTGCTGAGACTTTCTTAGGACTTGTGAGCTTGGGCCTTCAGTTAGGGGAGGAAGGGGAAGTTAAGGAGTTTATCCCTCAGGGAGGATGTAGGCACGTTTTGGTTCCATTGTCCTCTTGCTCAAGAGTCTTGCTCTGCACACAGAAGGATGAAGGAAGGAAGAGCATAGGGTATGAGATGTTGGTAATGCTGAAATTGATCTCAGATGCTATAGGATGTAATGATACAAAATATTGCATGAAACTATTTTTTGAAATTTCATATGTTTATCAGTGGCTAGGACTTCAAGTTCTTTTGAATTCCTCCAGAGTCTTGTAGAGTTCTAGACACGTATATATTCTTTTTTTTAATTAATTTTTTATTGTGTATTAGGCAAAAGCATGCATAGCAAATTAGTTTCCCATTCAATGGCTTTTACACAAAGCGTTCCATGACATTGGTTCCACTCCCCACAATGCACCTGCCCTCTTTTCGTTTCCTTGCTATGTTCCCTGTTTCCTTTTGCTCTGAATTGCTACCTCTTCCTGCCTTCTCATCTTTGCTTTTGGACAAATGTTGCCCTTTTGATCTCATATAATAGATTATTTTAAGGAACATGTTCCTCTCGGGTGTTGTTGTTTATTTTATGAGCCTGTCTATGGTTTGGCTGATGGGTAGTCTCCAGAAATGGCTTCAGTTCCAGTTCAGAAGGGTGTGTTAGGGCCATGGCCTTGGGGGTTCGTCCAATCTCTATCAGACACTCATATATTCTTAATAAATGTTCTCTGAATAACGTGAGTTAAGAAATGAATAAATGAGATTTCCCAATCCTAACTTCTTAGTTCCTTTCACTTTGTGCTGCTACTCAACAAATAGGTATTCAGCTTCTACTCTGATCCACAGCTGTGATAAGGGCCTTGCTCTCATGGAACTTATATTCTAGAGGTGCAGAGAAATATAATAAACTGACAACTGAGCAAGAGAGTGAGAAGTGCCCTGAAGAAAATAAATCAGGGTAACACAAGACAGTGATGGGGGAGGAGGATGCTGTTCTCCAGCATAGCTGGTTAGGAAGGGTCTGCAGAGGTAACACTCAGCATAGTGTTTCTATGGTTCATCCATGTTGCAGCAGGTATCAGTACTTCATTCCTCTTATGGCCAAATAATATGCCATTAGATGATCGGCAGATCCACATGCTAGCCACAACAATGGGCTCAAACACACCAAGGATCAGGAGGATGGTGCAGGATCTGGCAAAGTTTTGTTCTGTTATACACCGAATCGCTATTAGTTGGAGCCAACTCGGTGGTAACTAACAACATAGGGTTATATCACACTTTGTTTACCTGTTCATCATTCTGTATGGTAAGAAGGAGCCAGCCATGCACAACTTTGGAGAACCCTCAAGGGGGAAGGCCCCAGCAAGATGGGGCTATTTGAGAAACCTTGTGTACTGAAAATGCTGATATCAATGCTCATGTATGGGCTCAAATATCTCTGTGACCTGTGCTCACATAGGTTTGTTTGGGTTTCTCTCCTCTAAGGCATGCGAGTTATTCACTGCTTCTTTTAGATTTTTCCAGCACCTCACAGAGTTAGTTCCCTCCTTATAAAGAACCTTGGACAAAGCTGCTGAGAGACTCAGTGTTTAACCACTGCTCCCTAAACCAGGAGACTGCATTTTCTGTGGGCAAAGTGTCCTTCACTCAAACCTCTAGTGGGTTTTAGGAGGATGAGGCCCAGTGGATTCCTGAATATGTGAAAAGGGATTGGGCAAATAGACTTACTCTTTAAAAACAAACAAACAAATTTAAGCTTTGTTTCCTCTTTGGAACACTAAATGAAACAAGCCCATTAGGTGGCAAACATGGTCACAGTAACAGGTGGCTCAGGTGGTCCCCTGTGGCTTGCTGGCCTGCAGAACCTGGCCTCCTCAGCGCCTCAGGGGAAAGTGTCTCAGTTGGGCCCCACGAGGAGGCTGGACGCACACAGGGAAGCCAGCAATGCGTGTCCACAGCTGTCCGTGGCCAGTTCTTAACTCACTGGGCGACTAATGGGGAAGTGCAGACACTGCTGAGAACATGGGGGAGAGAGCTGTTAATGAAAGGAAGTGATATTCGTCAGGGCATTTTCCTGTGGCTGCTCACAAGGCTGTGCTCTGGGAAGCATGCCTTTCTCCTCAGAATCTCAACAGAATCGGTGGCAGCCTTTTCAATCACCTCCCTTCTGTAGAACACTTGATTGGGTGCAGGAGACCTGGGTTCAGGTCCTAGTATCAGCCCCAGTGTAGTTACATGACCTCTGGCAAGTCAGCCAGCCACATGGACCCATGGGTTTTCGTCTGTGAGATGAGGTACAGTACTGCCTTCCTCCAAAGGTTATGAAAACCAAATAAAACAATAGAAATGAATATGACTGTCAAAGTACTAAGTTATCTTTAAAATGCTTATTACCAACTTTATTTATATGTGCTTCACACATGTATGTTTCATCAAAGTTAACAACAGCAATGAAAGGAATACATTGGGTCAGAAAAGAGATGGAAAGAGGCTGAGAAAGGGGAGCAGTGGACTCAGAAGAATGAAGTGTCCTTAAAAATAGTTTTTCCCTAAGCAGGGCCCTGGTTTTCTTCCTCAGGACAGGGCCCAGTTTAGGCGGGCTCAGAAATGGCCTCACAGGGACAGCTGTGACAATGTATTCAGGATGGTTAAGTTTTTCTTTTTGTAAAACAACGTTTTAGAGATATAATTCACATATCATACATTCATCCATTAAAAGTATACAATTCAGTGTTGTTTTAGTATATTCTGAGTTGTGCAACCATGATGGTAATCAATTTTAGAACATTTTCATCATCTCCAAAGGAAACTCCATTCTCATTAGTTTTCACTTCCCAGTCCCCTCTCCCTTCAGCCCCCCACCCCACCCCGTCCTAGGCAACCACTAATCTACTTTCTGTGTCTGTAAATTTGCCTATTCTGAGCACGTCACATGAACGGAATCGTATAATATGTGGTCTTTTGTAACCGACTTCTTTCACTCAGCATGATGCTTTCAAGGTTCGTCCATGTTGTAGCATGTATCGGTGCTTCGTTCTTTTTTATGACCAAATAATATTCCATTGTATGGTGATATCGCACTTGGTTCATGCTTTCAAAAGCAGTTGCATCAGTCTACATTTTCTCCAGCAATGTATAAGTGTTCCAGTTTCTTCACATCCTTGCCACCACTTGCTATCATCTTTTTGAGTCTAGCCACCCTAGTAGGTGTGAAGTGGTTTTGATTTGCATTTCCTTGATGACTTTTCGTGTGCTTATTGGCCATTTGTATATCTTCTTTGAGGAGCCCTGGTGGTGCAATGGTTAAGCCCTTGGCTTCTAACTAAAATGTGGGTGGCTCAAACCCACAAGCAGCTCCGCAGAAGAAAAGACCTGGCGATCTGCTCCTGTAAAGATTTCAGCTTAGGAAACCCTATGGGTGCAGTTCTCCTCTATCCCATAGGGTCCCTGTGAGTTGAAATTGACTCGATGGCACGCAACACCACCAACATATCTTCTTTGGAGAAACCTCTATTCAAATCCTTTGCCCATTTTAAATATTGAGTTACTTGTCTTTTTATTACTGACTTGTAAGAGTTCTTTGTATATTCTAGATACAAGTCACTTACCAGATACATGATTTGCAAATACTTGGGTTGTCTTTTTACTCTCTTGATAGTGTCCTTTGATGCACAAAGTTTTTAATTTTGATAATGTCCAATTTATCTGTTTTTTTTTCTTTTGTTGCTTGTATTTTGTCACATCTAAGAAACCACTGCCAAATTCAAGGTCATGAAGAATTACCCCTATGTGTTCTTCTAAGAGTTTTATAGTTTTAGTTCTTACATTTAGGCCTTTAATTTATTTTGAGTTAATTTTTGTATATGGCGTGAGATAGGGGTTCAAGCTCATTTTTTTGCATGTGGGTATCCAGTCGTCCCAGCACCATTTGGTGAAAAAACTGTTCTTTCGCCATTGAATGATTGTGGCAGCTTGCTGAAAATCAGTTGGCCGTAGATGTATGGGTCTATTTCTGGACTCTCAATTCTATTCTGTTGATCTATATGTTTGATCTTATGTGAGTACCACACTGTCTTAATTGCTGTAGTTTTGTAGCAAGTTTTGAAATCAAGAAGTGTGAGTCTGCCATTTTTTTTTTTTTTTTTTTTTTGGTCTGTTCTGAGTCCCTTGCATTTCCATGCGAATATTAGGATCAGCTTGTCAGTTTCTGCAAAGAAGCCAGCTGGGACTCTGACAGAGATTGCATTGAATCTATTTGGGGACTATTGCCGTCTTAACAATATTAGGTCTTCTGACCCATGAACGTGGGATGTCTTTTCATTTATTTAGATCTTCTTTCTTTCAAACAATGTTTTGTAGTCTTAGAGAATAAGTTTTTGCACCTTCTTTGGTTAAATTTATTCCTAAATATTTTATTCTTTTGATGATATTATAAATGAAATTGTCTTCTTAATTTTATTTTTTGATTGTTGATTGCAAATACATAGAAATACTATTGATTGTTGTATATTAACCTTGAACAGTGTAACCTTGGTGAACTCATTCATTAGTTCTAATCATTTTTTTAGCGATTTCCTTAGAATTTTCTATATATAAGATTATGTCATCTGTGAATAGAGATAGTTTTACTTCTTCTTTCCAGTCTGTATGTCTTTTATTTCATTTTATTGCATAATTGCACTGGATAGAAGCTCTAGACAATATTGAATAGACATCCTTGTCTTTTTTAAGATATGTTTTTGTACAATCATTCATTAAGCTCATTTGGGATGTATCTTATTTACCCATTAGCAGTATTATTAAAAAACTCAGAGGAAACAGATTAGTCTGAATGGGCTGACTCCAGAATGGATTGAATCTAGCTGGCCTGCTCCCTTATTCAGTGATTCTCTTAGTCTCGCTCACTTCCTTGTAGCTGGTTTCATCCTAGTGTGACAAGCACAATGGCTGCAGCAGTTCCTGACGTGCCTTTGAAAAACGGCCACTCCAAAGGCAGAGAAAGTGTCACTTGTGAAAGCTCTCTCTTAAGGGTAATGAAGCTTTTTTCCCAGACCTGCTAGCAAACCTCTCTGCATTTCTCACTGTTTCTGATTTGGTTACCTACCCATTCCAAGGCTAGCCAATGGCACGGAGTCAGAATTACCTTTGGGAACTTGGGAGTGGGGGCACGTGTGCTGAATAAGATCTGGGTTCTCTTAGAGAGCAGGAAGGAGGACTGATGCCAGGTGAGTAACGGGCAATGACTGTCACAGTAAGAAAACTGGGTACCTGGTTCAATACTCTTCCTCGATAGCTGGAGCTATGGTCAGTGTCCTAGTCACCTAGTGCTGCTATAACAGAAATACCATCAGTGGATAGCTTTAACAAAGAGAAGTTTATTCTCTGACACTCTAGGAGGCTAGAAGTCCAAATCCGTGTGCCAGCTCCCAGGGAAGGGTTTTTCTGTCTGTCAGCTCTGGGGAAAGGTCCTTGTCACCAATCTTCCCTGGTCTAGGAGCTTCACAGAGCAGGGACCCTGGGTCCAAAGGATGCACGATTCTCCTGGCTCTTGTTTCTTGGTAGTATGAGGTCCCCCCTCTCTGCTTGCTTCTTCTCTCTTTTATATCTTGAAAGAGATTGATTTAGGACACAACCTAATCTTATAGATTGAGTCCTGCCTCTAATCCTGCCTTATTAACATCATAGAGGTAGGATTTACAACACATAAGAAAATCAGACCAGATGACAAAATGATAGACAGTCAGACAATACTGGGAATCATGGCCTAGCCAAGTTGACAGCTATTTTAGGGGGACACAATTCAATCCATGATAGTAAATTAAAGAGGGGTATGAGGGCCTTGGGAAACCCTGATGACATGGTGGTTAAGAGCTTCGGCTGCTAACCAAAAGGTCAGCACTTCAAATCCACCAGGCACTCCTTGGAAATTTTATGGGGCAGTTCTTCTCTGTCCTCTAGGGTCACTATGAGTCAGAATTGACTCGACAGCAACGGGTTTGTTTTTTTTTTTGTTTTTGTTTTTTTTGGTATGAGGACCTTAGTGGTTCAGTGGTAGAATTCTTGCTTTCCATGTGGGAGATCTAGGTTTGATTCCTGGCCAGTGCACCTCCAGTGCAACCATTTCTTCAAATGGCCCTCTGTCAGTGGAAGCTTGAGTGTTGCTATGATGCTGAATATGTTTCAGCAAAGCTTCTAGACTAAGACATATTAGGAAGAAAGACCGGGCAATCCACTTACAAAAATCAGCCAGTGAAAACCCTATGTATCGTAGCTGTTTGTTCTGCAGCCGATCATGGGGATGGCACAGGATTGGGCAGCATTTCGTTCCATTGTGCATGAGGTCACCATGAGTTGGGGCTTGACTCAGTGGCAGCTAACAACTACACGGACGAGCTATATATTGTCCACGCTAGATCTGAACATTATTTCCTCTGAGGATTGATTGAAGCAACTAGACATGGTGTTAGCCTGAAAGGGTGAGAGTGGTGAGTGGAGGACAATATAAGGGAGAACTGATGAGCTTACAGAAAAAGAAATAGAAATGCTTCAGGCCGTGCCAGAGAAGAGAACTAGATTCAATATGTGCAAATTAAGAGGCAGTGCTTCTCTATGACCCCATATTCGCTGAATATTGGGGAAATTTTTCTGTTAAGTAGAGTGCCCCAGGCAGGGCCAGCTTCAAGGGCCTCACACTTGGTTTAATACTCTGCTGCCATTATCTTGATGTTCTTAATAATTTTGAACATTGCACTTGATTTCACAAATTAGGTAGCTGGTCCTGGTCTGGTGAGGTAAGCAACACAGATGTTACCAATATGCCCATTTCACAGATGAGGGGACTGAGTATTAGGCAGGTTAAATGGATCCCATGAGTTAGGAAACAGCTAACTCTAGGACCCAGGTCTCACACGTCCTAAGCCAGCATTTGTTGTAATTGACCAATGCAGTGTGCACGTTTTTGAGTGCCTGCCAGCCTGTGATGATGCTCTATAACTGCCCACACCTTCTAAGATGAGCCCCTCAGCCCTGTTTATACCACTTGTGACTTCCCCCAGCCACAGCTGATTCCCAGGCTGGGCCAGCTGGGCCCAAGTATGGAGTCGGGTCATCTTCCCTGGAGGAGTTGAGGAGGAAGAGTAGGGTTAATTAAGGTAATCTAAAACGCACTGTTTTAGCAGTTCTCTTCACCTTGCTCAGTATCTATGTTGATATTTTTTAAGTCTATGTTCCGTACTAATTAAGCTTTGTGTGTTGGTCTTTCAGACTGATATGCCATTCTGGTAATGCAACGTCAAATCACTGAATAATTGCATCAGCTCTGGGCAGCCACGTGTCCTAACATGTGTGCCTCTTCTCATGGGGCCCAGGACAATGCTTCCAAAGAAACAATTCCAAGAAATTTTATTCAGATGGCACTCTCTGTGAAGAATTTCTCCTGTTTAATGGTAGCTGGGGGACATAATTAACTTGAACACTTGATTTGGAATAAGGCACTAGAGATTTTAGAAACTGAGCGATTTGGAATATCAAACTATCTAGGATTTAGATCCAAATGAGAAAAACCTTCAAAATAAAAACAACTTAAAAATTATTAAATTTGTAGGCCAGATTTAGAAACGTGTAAAGAATATTCATTTTCTTTTCTTCTCCGAGGGCTAAGCAATCCCAGGATGGGCTTTTTCCTTTAACAGGAGAGAGAAGAAAAACCAGTGTGTAGGAAGGGAGGTACCTCTGATCTGTTCTCCGGGTCCAGGGGTGGCGTGTGGTAACCTCCACGAACAAGTATAGCTATGCCCACCAAAGACGACACACAAATGGAAACACAGAACTACAGGGAGAAGGAGATTCTTTTTACTGTGAGAGTCAATCTTTAGAGAATTGCTATGCTTTCTGAGTTGGTAACTTATTACTGGCTAAAAAGGTACAATTTATAAGCAGAAGGCATTTTTTCGGATGATATTTTCACATTTGAGAGGATGTTACATGACACATGCAGGGGTGGCATGGAATTTTCAAAGCAATCATGTGAGGAGGGTTACCCATTGCTGTCGAGTCAATTCCAACTCATGACGACCCCATGTGTGACAGAGTAGAACTGCTCCATGAGCTTTTCTTGACTGCAATCTTTACAGAAGCAGACTGCCAGGCCTTTCTTCTGTGGTGCCACTGGGTGGGTTCAAACTGCCAACTTTCAGGTTAGTAGGCGAAAGTGCAAACCATTTGCGCCACCAGGGACCTCATTAATGGATTTTTAAAATCTGTCTTTTCTCACTATGGTTCCAGCCCTCAGCCGTGATCATTTACAAGTGCTCTCTCTGAGAGTGCTGAAAACAAATCTTTCAGGCGGTTCTAAAATCATCCTAGGCCCTAAGCATTGTTCTAGGCCAGTGACTCAGTGTGAAGGCCTTCCTTTCCAATGCCGCCCTTCGCACAGCTCTCACTATGGCCAGTTCGTCTGCTTCAGGGCACACCTGAGAAACGTGTAAGAATCACTGCAGGTGGTTTCGCTGGGCTGCCTGGTTATTATCAGTCATCAAGGGACCACGCAGCCTTCTATACTTGCTCATGGCCTGTATGGATTGAATCGTGTCCCTCAAAAAATATGTGTTGTAAACCCTAACCTCTATGCCTGTGGTTATAATCCCATTTGGGAATGAGTTTTCTGTTATGTTAATGAGGCAGGATTAGTGTAGAGTGTGTCTTGAGTCAGTCTCTTACAAGAGATAAAAGGAGCAGATTAGGCAAGCAGAGATGGCGAAAGATTGATGCCAAGCCACATAGAGCTCTCCAAGGAACTAGGAAACAGAAGCTGAAGATACAAGGACCTTCCTCCAGAGCCGACAGAGAGAAAGCCTTCCCTTAGAGCAGGTGCTCTGGTTTCGGCATCTAGCCTCCTAAACTGTGAGAAAATAAATTTCTGTTTGTTACAGTCATTCACTTGTGGTATTTCTGTTACAGCAGCACTAGATGACTAAGACACCACTCCTCTCCGATAACCTCATTGTAAGTCACCCTTATCACTAGGACATCACCAGATAGCTAGAGGTCCACACAGGACAAAACACTCACCTGGCCCACAGCACCCCTTACTTGCCCTAATCTTTCAGTCAGGAAGAGGTATGTTTTTTCATCTTCACGGAACTGGTCCTAAAGTGTAGACCCATGACCCCACTTCGGCCAAACTTCACTGCAGAGGTGGCAAACACAGTGGGCTGTGTTCAAGTCGATCAGTTCTGTAATGGGTACTGTGAACTTGATTTATCTTCTCAGAGAATCAGGAAAGTGGCTGCCCAGTTAAAGATTCTGTTAAGAACAAGGTATAGAAGGTATCTAAGATCTCTAGAATGTTTTAAAGCATGAGGCTATAGAAATGTAAGGAAGGAATTGGTTAAGATATCTAAATGTACACTATGGAATGCCTTCTTTTATAATTAATTTACTAAAGTAAGTGCATGCATCAAACAAAAACCTAAAATAAATACTAGTATATCTAGAGTATGGGTCTGGTGTCACGCCCAGGACTCTCCCTCAGGGCATTGGTGATCACCTGAAACCTTTGTGAGAGAGCGCGCAGGCACCCACCCACATACTCACACACCCACACACACACCCACACACACACCCACACACACACCCACCCACACACACCCACACCCACACCCACACCCACACCCACCCACACACACACACACACACCCACACACACACACACAGAGTAGTTAGTTGAAGGTAGTAGAGTAGGATGTTTTTTTCCTGGAGTATCAAATGCACCTTTATTCCTTTCTGTCCCCTGCTGATACATGTCAGTTATACTTCGTCACAGTTAACGCTATATTAGAGCTTATGTGTTGCTTGTTACTGGTGTCTGCCTGTGGTTATTAAGACTTCAGTCTTCAGAGAACATAGTTCTCCACCCTGATTATAATCTTCATATTTATGTAGCTCTAGTCATTTTTGTACAAAGTGCTTGGGTGGCACAAATGGTTAAGTGCTCAGCTACTAGCCTAAAGGTTGGTAGTTCAAACCGACCCAGAAGTGTCTCAGAAGATAGGCCTGGCAATCTGCTTCTGAAAGGTCACAGCTTTGAAAACCGTATGGAACACAGTTCTACTCTGTACATAGGGATCACCATGAGTCGGAATCGACTTGATGGCAACTAACAACAACAACAGCAACAGCTATTTCTCTTCTTATTTACTATTGCACCCGTTGGGGCAAACTCGGAAAGTCAGAAGATCCAGTTCAGGGTACCTGCACTCCATGAGATGTCCATGCAATGCCTGTGAATGCCTGTGCAGCTGTGAGGAGAGGGGTTTTATAGCCCTCATTGTTTTATGCTGCAGGGAAAGACATCCATTGACTGAGATGGCTGGAAGATGTTTCACAATTATTCTGAAGCCCTTTCCTCTATGTTGTTGCCATGCGTTGCCTCCATACCGTTGTTTTCCTGCTCCCTGTCCTAAGGGTCTCCTCTCTCTCATTGTTAATTGCCCTCTGACCACAGAGTTGGAGTTACACACTATCTCTTTTGCAACAAAATGCCTCTCAACCAGGGCTCCTCTATTTGAGTGTTTCATTCTTACCACAATCAGTTCTATGTCCCAAAGTGAAAGGTGGAGGTGCAGAAGGAACAGCACCCAGCACACGTCCTTATTTACCTGGTCAGCCCTTATCAGAGTCTGTGTAAGTGGTAGGGGTGAGTCCCGCGGTGCTGCCTGTTCACAAGTCCCTGGGGGCTGATCCGGTGACCATCATCGAGTGGCTGAGCTGAGTGACGAGGCGCCTGGCAGGTCTCACTAACCATCTCACCCAGCTGTCCAGCTCAGGACACCTTTTCAGCATGGTCGGTTGCTCCAGGGTGATGACAAAGATAAAATTCTTGTTCACAGATTCTTTAAATCCACTGAAGTAAATTCCGGCCTTGTTGCCAGAGAGGAAAGTGCATTAGAAGTCCCAGTGTAGCAGCACTGCGTTGCTCATGGAGCCTAATACAATCCGGAGACGTGGCAGGGAATCAATAGTCACACATTGTACTTGAGACGCATCTAGACCTGCCCTTACATGGAGTCTTCTTTGAGACTGATTTATTGTTGTTAGTTGCTGTTGAGTTAGCTCCAACTCATGGTGACCCCATGCACAGCCGAACAAAACGCTGCCAGGTCCTGGGTCTGCTTGAGTCCGTTGTTGTGGCTGCTGCGTATTTTGAGTGCCCTTCAGCCTCAGGGGCTTGTCTTCCAGAACTATATTGGATAATGCTCTGTTGTCATCCCTAGGGTTTTTGTTGGCTGATTTTTGAAAGTAGATCACGAGGTCTTTCTTCCTAGTCAGTCTTAGTCTGGAAGATCTGCTGAAACCTGTCTATCACAGATGACCCTGCTGGTATTTGAAATACCAGTGGCATAGCTTCCAGCTTTATAGCAACACACAAGCCATGACAATATGACAAACTGACAGATGGGTGGTGGTGAAATTGACTTAGGGTATTACTAATCTATTTGTGCATTTGTTTTATTGTCTCTTTAATGAAAGTAATGGGAAATTTATATTTTACAAATGAGTGTTAATGATGCTGGATAATTTTTTCTTTATAGAAAGACTTCAAATGAAAGCAAACTTTAGAAGACCTGGGTCCGTGTCTACACATATGTAACCGGGTCGAATATGTCTAAAAGTTCAGGCTGGTCTGTTCCTCCCCAGCCAGGCTCTATCACCTGTTAGTGTGAATCTGGAACTAGCCTGTAATGTTACACTAACAGAATAGCCAGTCGCTTCCCAAGGCACCTGTAAGTGTACAGCTATGACCATGCTCTTTCCTGGTCTTGTTGTTATCTGCCCCTTGTTGTTGCTGCCAGCGGCTGTTGAGTCAGCAACCCCATCTGTTACAGAGTAAGAACTGCTCCACAGAGTTTTCTTGGCTGTGATCTTTATGGAAGCAGATCATCAAGCCTTTTCTTTCATGGAGCCCCTGGGTGGGTCCAAACCCCCAGCCTTTCAGTTAGTAGCCGACTGCAAACTGTTTGTGCCACTCAACCAAAAAACCAAACCAAATCCATTGCCGTTGAGTCAATTCTGACTCATAGTGACCCTATAAGACAGAGTAGAACTGCCCCACAGAGTTTCTAAGGAGCGGGTGGTGGATTCGAACTGATGACCTTTTGATTAGCAGCTGAATGCTTAACCACTGCTATACACCAGACGCCACCCAGGGATCTTGTAAATGCCTTGGTGAGGAAAAGAAGCCATAAAGCCGTGCTGATTTTGAAAAAGTACTTGGTTTGTGTTAAAGCCATTATGTGCAATGGAGAAACACGGTGGTACATACTTAACAGCTAGGACCCTTTGTCAGCAAAGGATACTCATCTAGCCGGGGCTCAGGAAACTCAAAAGGGATGCTTCAATCCCCATACTGAGTTGCTGCCAACCCTTTGGTAAGCCTTGGCCAGCTTCTACCCCTGTCCTGACCCAGCCTGACCTCTGGAGCCTGTGAGAGCTGGCACCCTCTGAGTATGGATGGTGTGAGTGGCCAGAGGCTAGTACCATCTGAGACTTCCATCAGCCCCACACCAAAGGTTGATCTCTTTCATGTGAACTGCTCGATTTGTAATTTGCTGCATGAGCTTCCTAGCAGAAGCCCTTTTTCTTACTATCGGTTCATATTTTGAGGTGGTGCTAACAGACCTCTTTAATGATTTCTGAACGCTCTTTTTGGGGGGTAATTTTTCTCTTCATGTAGATCTCATCATCCTCAGCCTTGGACAGATTGAGTTCACGGACAACTCTAGTTTGAGATTTAACTTTTCATTTTTCTTGAATGTCACATCTGTGTTTGGAAATGTTTGCATATTATTGTTTCTATGAAGATGAAATCAAACTAAATATTAAAGAAAAAATATGAAGGAGGGGGGCTGAGGGCACGCAGATGTGTGTGTGTGTATGAGCTTGTGTAAGTGGGTTTCCACCAGGTTTCTTTTTTCTTGATAGTGATGATTTAGTAAATGCAATGGCCCTATGAGAAGTGTCCAAAATACTCATGTGAAATGCGGGGTGGTTATTTGGAGGTGAATGAAATGACTAGGGTGAACCTACAAGCAACTGGTCAGTTCTGGGCTCTGGAAGCCAATTGCCAATTGTGTTGGTTCTAAATTTGCACTATTGTGGGGGCACCCCATGGCCCAGTTTTGGTGCAGTTGAATTTGTAGATTTGGCTGCATCTGAGGGATTTTAGCCCCTGTTAGCTGTTGGATCACAATAGAACATTGTTGGACTTGCTTGCTTTGGACATGTCATCAGGAGGAATCAATTGCTGAAGGAGGGCATCATGTTTGGTGAAATAGAGGGTCAGTGGGGGAGAGGGAGACCCTCAGTGAGATGGGTTGGCACAATAGCTGCAGTGTTGGACTCAAAACACACCAGAAATTGTGAAGATGACGCTCTGTTGTAGATAAGATCGCCATGAGTTGGAGCCAACTTGATGGCAGGTGTCTTATCTAGCTACTGTTGCCATGTCCTCCAGTTACTGACCAGCTGTGGCAAGCAGATGTATGGCCCATTGCCTTATTGTTGGTACCCTAGGAATGGCTCTGACTCTTAGCAGAGGCGTCTCAGAGAGCTGGATTCCCAAGGACTCACAGCTGTCTAGAGCTCCTGATCTTACAGTGGCTTTTCTCGGTAAGGGAGCCAGGGATGGCCAAGGAGGAGGTGGCACTAGCGGTTGAAGACCACTTGGAAATCTGGGATCCAGGACTGAGGTTTGTCAGGAACAGAGAAGGCAGTCTGTGTAGGAGCAGGAAAGGGCCTGGGGGTGGGACGTGAAGGGTAGAAAATAAGCATTCTAGATTCCTTATGAGAAAGCTCCAGAGTCTCTGGGTGGTGCACATGGTTAACATGCTCAGCTGCTAACTGGAAGGCTGGCCGTTCAAGTCCACCCAGAGGTGCCTTGAAAGAAAAGCTTTGGGATCTACTTCCAAAAAATTAGCCATTGAAACCCTATGGAGTGCAGTTGTAATCTGACATGGAGTCCCCACGAGTCGGATGGCGACCAGTACTGGTATGAGAAAGCTCTAGGCCCCAAGTAACAGACGTCATGAGTTGCAGTGGACAAGCACAAAGTCTTTGGAGTTCAAAAGCTACTTTCTAACTAAGGCTAATTACTGAACCTCACTGTGCCTCAACTGCCTCCTTTGTAAAGTGGAGTTCCACCACATGTCTGTCAGTTTGTTGTACTGTGGTGGCGTATCTGTTGCTGTGATGCTGGAAGCTATGCTGCCAGTATTTCAAAAACCACCAGGGTCACCAATGGTGAACAGGTTTCAGTGGAGCTTCCAGACAAAGACAGACTAGGAAGAAAGGCCTGCTATCTACCTCCGAAGATTAGCCAGGGAAAACCCAATGGCTCGCAAAAGAATACTGTCCGATATAGTCCTGAAAGTTGAGCTCCATAGGTTAGAAGTCTCTCAAAATTCATAGTGGCTGCAACAATGGACTCAGGCATACCAACGATCATGAAGATGGTGCAGGACCGGGCAACATTTTGGTCTGTTGTACATGGATGGGGTCACTGTGAGTCGGAGCCAATTCAACAGCAACTAACAACAACAAAAGAAAGGATAACAATAATACCTCACTCACCGGGTCTTTGAGAGGGGCTGATCCATGTAAAGGGCTTAGCACAGTATGTGGCACAGAGCACATCTTTTATAAATGATAGCTGCTAAAATTTTTACAGGAGTGGGCCTAAGATTTTATCTTTATGTGTTTTTGTTATTCTGACCATGGAACCGTTTCTTCTCTGAATCTCTCATTTGCTCCACTCTTTCCTTCTCTTCAAGAATCTTCAAAATCCTAATCAAAGGCATTTGTTAAGTATTTAATTGCATATGGTTTTCTGCTCGATGCAGTATAATTATGTGACTTCCCTTCTGAAAGTGAAAGTGGTTTTCTTATCCTGTCTTGGGAAACGCATGTCTGCTTGTCAGCTCCCCTGTTCCCTGGCTGCTGGGTGCAGACCAGAAAGATGGAGGCTGTCTGCTGGGTGAAAAATCAATAATCGTAGGGGCCCAGGGACTGTTTTCAATGGGCTAAAGAGAACGTTGGACATAGATAATTCCAGTCAAATACAATGCTTAATAGAAGGACAGAAGATAATTAAAATATGGACTTAAGTGCAGTCAGGTTTGAAAAATGGCAACTCTGCCTTAAGCTAATCAGTTACTGTTCAGCAATTCTGACTCATGTGACCCCATGTGTGTCAGAGTAGAACTGAACTCCATAGGGTTTTCAATGGCTGATTTTTTGGAAGCATATCACCAGGCTTTTCTTCTGAGGCACCTAAGGGTGGACGGTTAGCAGCCAAGCATGATAACCATTTGCACCACCCAGTGACTTCTGCCTCAGGCTAGTCATCTCTAAACAATTGTTTATAAAATTGTTCAGCTGCAGATAATACGAAAGAAATGTCTTAGGTTATCAATTGATAGAAATGAGAACAATTCAACTATTCTTTTGGAAGATTATTGATAAGTCAGTGCTCACAGATCTAACAGTTGATTTCAGCAAATAAATGTTAAGAAAACAGACAAGCTTACATAAAACTGAAGAAATCTAGGGAGGCTGGGAGCATAAGGAGCAAAGGAGTTCTGGAAAATTGGATTTCCTTTTTTCTTTTAAGGAGAAGAAAATAGAACAAGAACACAAGAAAAGACTTTCTTTAGCTCCAATAAAAACTAGAAAAGGAGGAGGAAGAAAACAAGTTCATGGAACAAAAAGATGAATAAAGATGTGAATGCAGCAACAAAAGTAAACTGGGGCAGGTTACCAAGCAGTACACATGGTGGGAACTAAGGCTTGAAGGAAGAAGGTCAAACTGCAGACGCAGGTCTTAAGACAACACTTGCAAGACATAGAGGCACAAGAGAGGCAGAAAGAAAAGGCTGCCCCTCTTCTGTATCAGACAGGGATGAAGAGCCCATGATAGTGCCGTCAAAAGAACAGAGATGCTTTATGGCCCTTGAAAAAAACCTCTGTCTTTAAAAAAAGAACAGGAAATAGGAACTGAAGACACAGAAATTTGGAAGGTGGAGAACATAGGCTTGATGGCTGATGTTTTAAAGGGGTTAAGGGTATTCAAGTCAGAAGGTGGGGTACTTGCAGCTGAGGGTATAACAATGAAGTAGCCATAGTCATTTTAAGAATGAATTTGTGGCAATCAGGGAGGAACCCAAAAGTTGTAAAGAGCTGTCACACCCATATAAGCCCATAGACATTAGCTCTCTCTCTCTCTCTCTCTCTCTCTCTCACACACACACACACACACACACACACACACACACACACACGAAAGATTTAGAGAAAGTACTCTAAGGGAGAGGGGACCTTGGTGATTCAGTGGTAGAATTCTTGCCTGCCATGCAGGGGACCCAGGTTTGATTCCTGGCCAGTGTACCTCATGTGCAGCTACCACTCATCTGTCAGTGGAGGCTTGTGTGTTGCTGTGATGCTGAACAGGTTTCAGGGGAGCTTCTGGACTAAGACGACTAGGAAGAAAGGCCTGGCAATCTACTTCTGAACATCAGCCAATGAAATCCAATGGATCACAACGGTAAGATTTTGTTCCATTGTGCATGGGTGCCCATGAGTCGGGGGCTGACTTGTGGGCAGCTACCACCACTACCAACAACCCTAAGGGAGAATCTACAAAGAAATCAGCAAGAATTGTGAGTAAAATATAGCACAAGATAAAATCTCTCATGCTTCAAACAGGCCTTCTCTAAGGCAGCTTCAGTAAACTAGGCAATGTGACCGACCATCTACCACATGCGTTTGCCTTTTTCTCTGTTTTGAGTCATTTTTCATGCACCGTGGGCTCTCCATGTCTGACTTCTGTGGCTTTTCCCTGTTTAATGTTATAGCAGATGTACCTGAAGGGAAATGGATTTCTGTATGGTGTGACAGTTTATATCAAGAGTTACTGGGATGTTAGGTGAGATTTGAAATGAATTTTGATTTCACAATAATATTTGTATTGAGTCTCAATAGTAACCTAAAAACCATTCAGTAGTTTTCACAAGCTTGAAATAAAGTAGTACTTTTTATAACTTTTTCAACTGTGACATGTATTTATTCTTTAAAAAGACAAACTAGGGCAAGTTAAACATTAATAATTATTTAAAAGTTTTTCTTGGTTTTTTTTTGTACTTTTGATTATAATGTTATCAAAATTTCTTATGGGGAAATACTGCTAATATTGTTCTTCCCCACCCTTGTCAATAAAAATTCTCAAAACCCTCCGTTGCTTTAAAGTAAATCCTAGAGAATCTCAGAGACAGAAGGGACAAGATAGAGCTCCCATAGTTAGGAGTTTCAGAGTTGGACAGATACAGGCTTAAATCTCTGCTCTTGTTCTAATTCCTGGGTGCCTTTGGTCTCTGACATTTCTAAGCCCCAGGGTCTTCCTATGTCAGTGAGCCAGGACGTAACCCACTAGGCTGTGAGGAGTAGATAAGGCATAGATGTGCGGCCAGGTCCAGTTTCTAGATGCTTCGCTACTGGGGGAGCCTGACACTTTCACATATGCCACTCGGTCTTGAGTAGTGGTCTACTTTTAGAGGCTGGTTAAACTGCTAAGTGCCAGGAAACATCCACTGGGAGAAGAGTTGTGAATTCATTTGTATCTCCCTTTGAATATTTAAAATACTTACTGATCATAAGATCTGGCTTAAAATTTTTTTCAAATCTTAATTTTGATTAATGTACAGAACTGCATTTATGTCTTTTAAAACACACATAATTTATACCACAAGTTTTGGTTGAGATGTGTGTTCTTTAGTCTTGTAAGCTAAGCACAGTGCTTAGCTTAGTTTCTGACCCTGAGTTAGAGCTCAGGTACCTTCTCGTGACATCCCCACCTGCCAGGTGAGAGAAATGAGGTGCAAGGAGTCAGATCACTTGCTCGTGGTCGCACAGCTACGTCCAGAGGAGAACTCCCAATCTAAGATCAGCTGCTTCACTTTAAGTCTGTAGACAGTGGGCTGGTTTAGTTTTCATTTTAAATTTGGTGACTTTCTTTTAGGAGTTGGAAAGTTTCTGAAAAACACGCCAAAAGTGTTAATGGGAAACTGAGCAAGGTGGACATTTCAGAAGCTGAAATCTGAAACGGGGCTGACCTCTAGGCATTTGCTGTTAGAAGTCATCATGCTACCCCTCAGTGCCATTTGTCTGTCCAGAGAGTCACACTCGAAACTCGCCTTTGGTTTCTGGCTGGTCTTGATGGGACCTCTACTCTGAGTTATCACCTTTCATAAAGACTGTCTTGAGTGTCCCCTCTGCCCCCGCTACCACTTCAGCACCTTTGTGCCAGGTGGACTTCCACCTTACACACATCTCATGGATTCAGGAGACTTTTCACCAAAATCTTTTTCATGGAATATACTTTTAAGAAAAGCTAATAATCACTATGTGCTAAAAAGTTTTCTGTGCTCAAGCAAATTTGGAGAAAGCCAGGTTAAACAGTGAAATAGTTCTTTACTGTGGGTCTTCCCAGAGTTTAAATATGCTGATTTGCTTTGTGAATCTCTAAGAGGGAGAATATGCACTATTGCACACACTTAGCAGGCCACTGGATTCATAGAACACCTTGGGATCCGTGTTCCCATTTGTGTCTGTGTAAGATTTTTCGTTCTTTGGAGAAAATCAGGAATTCATTCTAGAGCAATTTTGAGTGGATGGGGCTGGATACAAATTTGGGTCTTGATCAAGTAAAAGAATCTATCCATTGTGGTGTCGTGGCCAATCTACCTACTATATTAAAAGAAGAAAGGGTCAACAACTGAGCAATACTGTTGTTCCTCATTTTCAGAAAAATCTGGGAGCTTTTCCCTGATGTACACTATGACTACAGGGTCTGATAATTTACTCATTTATTCAATAAATAGTTTCTGAGATTCTACTATATGCCAGAGGGTACGCACCTCTGCTTTCTCAGAAAGAGTGGGACCTCCTCTAAAGTGAGATCTGTCTATAGCCTCAATCCTGCATATAGTGCTCTGCAGAGAATGGCACCTGGTACACGTTTGTGGAGTTGAACTGCACCCTTAGCATATGCCAGGCTCTCTGCTAAGCTCTGATTCCCATCCTTCTGATTTTCTGCAGAAGATCAAGAAGACAGCTAATACGCAGTGGCGGGGGGGTGGGGGGACAGAGGGAGGGCTGCTGAGAGAGGAGAAGAGAGACTTTTACTTGAACCACATCTAACAAACCATAAAAAGAAAGTCAATGTTTTCCTGCCTCAAGCAACTCAACTTTATCTGCCTAAGTTTATTTGAGAATACAGATGTTTAGTTAATTCTTCAGGATGACCAGAGCCTCTGTTTCCAAATGCTGCCACATTCACCTGGGCATTGGGAACCATCAATGAACAGGCCATGGTGGGCTGAGCTCGTCTTCTGCAGTCACCGCCCTGCTCCTGCATGGAGATAACGCTTAGGGCCTTGATCACTGTTGTCATTGGCCCTTCTTCCTTCTCTTGCTGCTGAAAAGGGTCTGGAGGGAGAAATCATCACTGGTCAAAAAGATGTGGGTAGATGTAGATGGACTCTCAGAAGTTTATGCTCCAAGGATGGTCTAGCTCACTAGGATAGTTGTGTACTTTGCTGCCAATAAAGTTAACAAATGAGAATTTACCGTCCACAGGGCACTTGGCTTGGTGGACTCAGGAACACACATCTCTCCTGTTAAAACAACAGGGTCTATCTAAGTGGTAAGATACTTTTTCAGGGCCAGGCCCAACTTCTCCCAGAAATGTGTAATACTGAGGGGAGTCTGATACTTTCATATTATCAACTTTATCTTTAGTGGTTGTTGACTTTTGTTGTTGTTAGCTGCCACCATAGTGGCCCCCGACTCATGATGACCCCACGCACAACAGAACGACACACTACCCAGTCCTGCACCATCCTCACGATGGGTTTCGAATCCGATCATTGTGATCCATAGGGTTTTCACTGGCTGATTTTCAGAAGTAGATCACCAGGCCTTTCTTCCTAGTACCTCTTAGTCCGGAAGCTCACCTGAAACCTGTTCAGCATCATAGTAACATGCAAGCCTCCACTGACTGATGGGTGGTGGCTGTGCATGAGGTGCATTGGTCTGAAATCAAACCTGGATCTCCTGCATGGAAGGAGAGAGTTCTACCACTGAACCACCACTGCCTCTGTTGACTTTTAGAGGCTGGTTAAACTGCTAAATGTGGTGAAACATGTACACTAGCAGAAGGATTGTGAATTAATTTGTATTCTTCCTTTGAATATCTAAAATATTTACTAATCTTAGGGCCTGACTTAAGTTTTTTTCAAATCTTAATTTTGGGTAGTGTATATAACTGTACTCACACATGTGTCTTTTAAAAAAACAGCATACACAAGCTTTTGTTGAGATGTTCATCAAATCAATTCCTCTTTATGCTGGGCACACAGCTAGACTTCATTTCTCAAAAGAGGCCACATGATTGAATCCTAGACAAAAGAATGTGAGTGGAAATGATGTGCCCGTCTCCCAGGCCCTGCCCACAAGTGATCCCCCATGCTCTGCCCCTCCTGTCGTCTTGATGAAGATGAACATAACCACCATAGAAACACAGGTTGAAATGACAGAGCTGCATGGTGGAAGGAGCCTGGATCCTTGAGTCACTGCTTGGAGGAGACTTTATGAAGGAAGTGGAGAACTGATTATCTGTCTCAGGAACTTCCATTTCAGACTTTATGTGTATGCAAGAAATAAACTTCTATCCTGTTTGAGCCATTATGCAATTCCGGGCTTCTTATAGTAGCTAACACTACCTTAACTACTATAAAAACAGATCAGTCGCCATCAAGTCAGTTCCCACTCATGACAATCCCCTATGTGTCAGAGTAGAACAGTGTGCCATAGGGTTTTCATTGGCTGATTTTTCGGAAGTAGATCACCAGGCCTTTCCTCCAAGGCATCAGTTAGCAGCTGAGAGCAATAACTCTTTGTGCCACCCCTGAGAACCCTTAAGAAACATGTCAAACAGTGTAAGGATCATGAGCTTTGGAGCACAACAGAATTGGGTTTGAAGTATGGTTCTGGTACTTATGATTGGGTGACATGTGACAAGTTACTTGACTTTTCTGAGTCTCAGCTGGGACAGTGTCAGTGCAGACGGCACAGGTGCTCACAGTTAAACGTGGTAGGAACCACAGCTGCAAGTAGCAGTGAACGAAGGCATTTCTTGGTGCTGCCCTGGAAAAAGAGGTGAAATGTAACATTTCAGTGGAGAAAGGTAGGGCTTCGCCAGCCATAGTTTGCATGTGCGCAGGTCTGCTGGCAACTGGAGACCTGTGATATGAATCTTGCTGCCATAGACCAAAGGAAGTAAAATTCCTGGCTGCACACACACATGGGCCTCACCCTCCCTGGGGCATACATGTTCAAGAGCCATTTTCAGCTTCTTCCTTTACCAACACTCAAGGGTGAATAGTCCCTGAAGGACTAGCAGGTGTGAAATACTTTCTCTTTTCAACTCCTTGGCCACTTTCTCCTTTGGGGAGTTACTTGGCTGAGATGTATCCAGAGGGCTCAGTAAAGTGGCCCAGTGGTGGAGGGGGCCGAGTCCTGGGAGCCACCCTCTCCGTTGGGAAGAACTCAGCCAGCCAACCCAAGGCCTGAGCACTGATACTCTCAAATTATAGGCTCTGCCTTTAGTAGATGGTGACTTTTAGAGACTGGTTAAGCCACTAAAATTCATGAAACACGTCCACTAGTAGGATTGTGAACTACTTTGTATCTCTTTTTGACTATTTATGCTTTTCCTGGTTGTAGGGCCTTTCTTGATACTACACTAGCTTCAAGTTCTCGGGACCAGGTTATCGGGATCACTCTGCTGCTGTTTCTTCGCCTCTGCAGGTACAGTCAGAAGACAGAACCCTGCTTCCTTTGGTTTTCATGTGTCTTTGACTTTGTAAACAAGCATGCCAAAATGCAGTTTATCCAGTCTACTTGTGCCCGCTTATAATCATGATAGAGAAGGATGGAAATTTAGATTCTTATTTTCATAACGTTGGAGAAAAATGAAAACACTTTTATTCAAAGACAGCTCTCAGTTGGGATAATGTGAATGTGTTTTTGTATTATTTGGTATAGTCCTTTTGGAATTTTCCAACAACTCAGATTATCTAGGTCAATGGCAGAATCGAATAGCTTGGTAGAACGCTGCTTGGTAAGATTCTGTCCTATTCCTTTTGTATGTAAATTAACTCTTTAGGAAAGCTGTTTAGGTCACTTCTGCTTTGTTTCTCTCAGTTTTTTTGGGTCCCCAGATTGTAGTGAAAATTTGACTTTTAGCAGTTCAAGAGCCTAGGACTCAGTGAGGCAGCTGACCAAGGAGACATTTTATCACCGCCCAAAGACCTACAGGCGTGGATGCTGCTGTTGCCATGGTTCCCTAATGATGCTGTTTGTAATAGAAGGAATGTGAGCCGCTGAGCATGTACAGGGCAGCCTTAAGTGGAATAGAATGGGCAGTGGGGGCCAGGAGGCCTCTGCTCACTCCTATGCTATGCTTCCCTGTCCTCCCAAGACCAAGAGAAATCACAGTGAATCTTTTTCTTATCCAGTTTCTGTGTGCATGTGTCTGCATTCACACACACGTACATGAGATTTGCAGGGTCAACCAGCCCTTGCCATTAGTAGCTGTGCTGATTCGTTCTCTCTGTCTCTCTGTCTCTTACACACACAGACACACACGCACACACACACACACACAGAGAAGCAGCTCGCCAAAGGCGACCCCATATGTGCAGAGCAGAGCTGCTCCATAGGGTTTTCAAGGCTGTGACCTTTCAGAAGCAGATCACCAGGACTGTCTTCTAAGGTGCCTCTTAGTGGGTTTGAACTGCCAACCTTTTGGCTAGGAGATGAGTGCTTAACTTGTGCGTCACCCAGGGACTTGTTAAAGAGGAAGGAGAGCAGGTGGTGAACTAACATTTCATGCTCACCTGCACCTGTGAGCAGGCCCTGACACAGCTCTTTTCTGAGGACAGCATGCTCTTGCAGGGAGTGACATTCAATAACTGGAACATCTTAGGTGGACCTCCAGGATTCTATAATAACCATGCGCTGTCATTTCAGAATGCCTGCTGACGCTACAGAGTCCCTCGCCTGAGCTTCTTGGGCAGGCATTTCTGGCCTATCCACTCAGAGCCACAGCACCCGCAGCTCTTCTCAACTCGAAGACAGGCCTGAAATGGGCTTCCAGGCCCTTATCAAACCACCCTTCTCTCTCCATCTCCCATCTGCCAGGGCTGAAGAACAGAGAGTGGCTTCTGGCCATCTGGTTTCCTTCAGGCCAAGCGCTATGGGCAAGGCCCTTCCCAAGCTTGTATAACTAAGTGGAAATCCCAGCAGGCGCCTAAACTCAAACTCTTGCCACGCAGGGAAAGAAGCTGCTGTGCCAAGAATTCCTCATCCACAGTCAACTGGGCGTTTTCCACAGTGAACAGTGTGTTCTGTTGCCTTGTGACACACCTATTTTGTGTTGTATTTTGAATATTCTTGAAAATGCCCATCTAATGAGAGGAGAACAATATGTGTCTCAACAGAGCCGGTTCTCCTTGTCTCTGTGTACAAATCTTCTGCTGGCAGAACTCACACTAATGCTAATGTGATCTCAATGCTGAAGCCCCATCCTACCGCAGGAGAGTGGTCTCCTCTGTGCAGACACGTGTTTTCTTCTCGTTAGCCCACCATTGTTATTAATATTAATGGCAATAATAGAATTAGGCAGGCTGGCTTCTGGCAGAGCCCAGGATTAGTGGGAAAGGGAAGAGCTGACTGGTTGAGGAGTTATGAATCAGCTTGATGGTGAATGAACAGCATCTTTCTGGGCCCTGGTGAGAGGTATTTTGTTCTAAATGAGGTGGTACATGGTGACTTACTGCGAGCCCTGCAGTTGTTACTGCTAATGGGGCACTGCTCACAGCTGAGACCCTGGTTCTACAGACAACCTGTCTGTGTGGTGTTACGGCTGCTGTGTGTGAAAGTTGCTTGTGCTCTGTCAACACACACATGTCCACAGTCAACAGCCAGCCTACCAGGGATTTATTCACCATGAGGAAGTTTGCTACGAGGATCCGTTGTTTAATGCACATCCATACACATTTCATAATTTTCATGTTTTCACGGCACTCTCACATGCTTTGTGAACTATGCTAAAGGGAAATACAGCGAGGGAAGTGGGAGGAGAGTCAGGAAACTTTCACAGAGAAGAGAGATTCTCATGCTGTAGGAAGTCAATCAAAGCTGGTGTATGACGTATCCCCCACTGATTCCATTCCCCTTGGAAATTTCTCTAATTTTTGCTGCTTATCTGAGCGTTGGATGTCACTATGTCGAATCCCCCTACTGTTCCCATTGCCATCTGTGACTCTGGAAGGGCTTCAACACCTGCGTGTTGTCCTCAGGAAGGCAAGCTGCCAGAGCAGTGTGGGAGGGAGGGCAAGAGAGAGCACATCGTTCCTTGAGATTTGCCCGTTTTTCTATTCCTCCGAGCAATTATCTATGCCATGGGGATTATCGCTGGTGTCAGGAGTGAACCAAATACAGTTCAAGCAGCTGGAGATCATGCTGCCTGTACTTAGGGGCATGTCTACCAGCAATCCTGGGGGCAAAGGAAGGAAAAGCCTCTCGAGCTGAACTTCTGTGGTTCCTTCTGGAACTGCGTAGCAGCAGTACTCACTCACGTTGCCCCTCCCCATTAGGAAAGTGCCACGGGCCCCTCCAGGCAGTGTGGTGCAATGGACGGTCCCCAGCCTACAAGGTGGGAGACCCAGGTTTGAGTCCAAATGCTGAGAACATAGTTGCAATGTCAGTGGTGTGACATGGCAGACAAAATAAATCTAGTGTGTTCTCAGAATGCAGGAATGGAGGGCCTTCTAACATAGATGGGGTGACAGTCCCACCAGGCAGGTGTTCTGGGTGTCACACTTGAAGAGCAATGTAGACAAGTGAAAACATGCTCAGAGGACAGCGTCCAGGGCAGGGAGGGGATGTGAAACCACATCACGTCAGGACCCCACAGAGGAACTGAGGCTGCTAGCCTGAAGAAGTGATTTGGGGAAGGTGTGAGTATCTGCCAACTTGTCATGGGGAAGAGGAATTAGATTCATTTTGTGAGGCCCTAGAGGAACTTTCTAATAGTCGAAATGTCTAAAGATGCTCCAGAAAGTTGTTATTGGGGATAATGATACCACATTCTGCAATTCTCTGCCCTGTTCATTTTGAAGCAGTGTATTGAGGTGGCCATTTTGACATCATGGACCTTTTGGAATTTCCTTTAGTATAGAATCAAACTTGTTTGGCAATAGTAGAACATAGCAAATCATTTCATTCTTACCATTGAAGTTTCTTCTTTTTTTTAACTGAGTAATATGTGAAACAGATGCCTTTGGCCCAGTCCCCCAACCCTCCCTCTTCCTGACCCAGGCTCCATCCCTGACTCCTACTGGCATCCTTGGACCCACCCTACTCTTCATGTGTCCCTTCTGATTCCACTAAAGATGGGAATCTGATGACACAGAAAATTAGTGACACATCTCTGGGATGGAGCTGGAAATACTAAGAGGATTCGCATCTTTATTTGTATTTTAGAGTGTTTGGTATTTTCTGCTGTTACCAAAAAAATCTCAGTTATAATTTTATACTCTATGTGTCAAGATGTCTACGTGTCAAAATGGCCTCATCAAAATGTTGTTCTTACAACTAGCTGGACAAAAAGTTGTCAAGTATATCACAGAAGGAACTCAAGAATCACATGGGAGTTGAACATGATTATTTTGTAGATACTTTGTGATTCTAAAATTCTGTGCTTGAATGTGGTAGTTTCCAGGGGCAGGTCCTTAGAGCAGCCTGGCTGATGATAAAGTTTTCACCTTCTGCATTGAAATGCAGAAAAATAAGCACAACGGGTTTAGTTTTCCTTAAGGCTAAATTTCTTCAATTTTAAGGATTTTCCTTTATTCTGAGATAAGGGGTTTTATTTTCTTTATTTTTGTTGTTGCTGTTAAAATTGTCTTCCTTGTTTGAAATCCTGGTGATAGTAGATGGTATTTTAAAATGTCCGTGGACATTTGTCTCACATTACATTTTTTCTTTGACTGATCTGTAAAATCCCAAAGTCTGGGAACCCTGATTTAAGTCACTTCATCTTTTTGAACCTCATTGATTCACTTATGAAATAGGTATAGACTCACCTGGGCTACCTAGCTCTCAGCGTGGTTTTAAGTTTCAGATAGGCTAATGAGGGTCACTGATCTTTGTAGACAAAAGTGCCGTATACTTTTCAGTGAGTGGACAGCAATGTCAATATTGGCAAAATGGGTTGTTGCATGGATAGAAGGAAGGATGGTAGAGCAGAAGTAAAACTGTCTCCTCTTGCTCTCATTTTCCTTGACTGGCATTTTCTTCTCTGCTTCCAGGAACCTAAATAAATGACAGCCAGGGAGCCTCGTGTGACTTCAAACTCGGTATGAAAAGTTTCTACTGGGGCAGCCAGAAGAACACTAGTGTGCAGAGAAGCCAGCATAGACCCTCCTGTGAAATGTGGGATGCTTGTTTATCTAGTGCTGCTATAACAGAAATACCACTAGTGGATGACTTCAACAAAGAGAAATTTATTCTCTCATAGTCTAGGAGGCTAGAAGTCCGAATTCAGGATACCAGATCCAGGGGAAGGCTTTCTATCTCTATTGCTCTGGGGGAAGGTCCTTGTCATCAATCTTCCCCAGTCGGGGAGATTCTCAGCACAGGGACCCCAGGTCAAGAGGACACACTATTCTCATGACTCTTGTTTCCTGGTGGTATGAGGTCCCCATATCTCTCTGCTCACTTCTCTCTTTTATATCTCAAAAGAGATTGACTTCAGACACAACCTAATCTTGTAGATTGAGTCCTGCCTCATTAACATAACTGCCTCTAATCCTGCCTCATTAGCATCACAGATGTAGAATTTACAACACATAAGAAAATCACATCAGATGACAAAATGGTGGACAACACACAATACTGGGAATCATAGCTTAGCCAAATTGACACATACTTTGGGCGCACACAATTCAATCCATGACATGGGGTGAGAGGAGGCCTAAAAAGGAGGGAGAAGAGTGATATCAACTGTCCTAACAAAGGAGTGAACTCAGGGTGTGTTTATCAGATCATCTCTGCCTAGTCAAGTGTGAAGAACTGGATTGCTATGCTGAGACCACACTCCAGACCAATTAAATCATGAATCTCTGGTATAGACATCTATAGTTTAAAAAACTTTCCAGGTAATACTAACATATAGCCAAGGTTGAGGACTATGGCTTGAAGCTCTGAGAGGAAACTTTGAAAGGGAAAGCCAGGTTCGTTTGTGCTGATTTCTATCAAATGTAGTACATTTCCCCCTTCAATTTTCAAGGAGTCATTGCAGCCAGCAGGGGTTTTGGCTGGTGCTCACTCTAAGGCCCCGTTGGCCATGCTTGGTCTCCTAGTGACCATCTGTCCTTTTCTCCATCTTTTGTCTCAATATCTCAACTAGGGAAGTAATAAAGTATTGAGGTTAAGAGCTTCTGAAGAAATTCTTGCCTTGTGTAAGGAAGAAGATACAAGGGTGTTCATAGCAGCAATGTTTCTAATGGTTAAAATGTGGAAACAATTCAGTGCACATCAGCAGGGCAATGGATACATCAATGATCAACAGTGGCTAAGATGGAATACTGTACAGCAGTTAAAGTGAACAAATCCTTAAGTACCATCGTATTACATTCAAAATGTAATGTTGCATGAAAAAAAGTAAATTACAGAACAATATATAGAGAATGTAACTACTTAAATACTTTAAACACACAGTATAATACTATGCATTATTTCTGGGCATCTATACAGGTGATTATTATACATAGGGTTATCAATCACCTGATATTATAATCTGACACTATGAATGCCAGTAAATTTCCATTAGTCAGAAAAGGCTGCCTTAAGCCAGCCTCAGCCAGGTTTGGGCCAGCTGTGGCTATTAGTTGACCTCAACAGAGGACGTAGCAAAAGATGGAACAAATCAGGAGGAAAATCATCACCCAGACCCCATTCTGAAGTGAGAGGTCTGGCAAGAACCACCACGTCCTCTCCAGTTTCCTGGCTGCCATAATTCCTGCAATATCTTCCTTCTAGAATTTTCCCTCACCAGTATGCCTGCACGGCCACTATCTTGCTGCCCAAATCATATATAAGCTCTGTTTCCCCACAGCACGGGGAGTCAGATCTGTGGAACTTCCTCCCACCTCCTTGCTCTGCACATTGCAATAAAGTTACTTTCTCTTTCTCAAAAACTGGTGTCCAGATCATTGGCATGTCTGAGTGCACCGGACAAGGACCCACCTTCCCGGGTGGCAATACTATGTGTGTGAAAGCTGGATGATGAAAAAGGAAGACAGAAGAAGAGTTGGTGCATTTGAATTGTGGTGTTGGCTAAGAATATTGAATGTACCATGGACTGTCAGAAGAACAAACAGATTAGAAGAAATACAACCAGAATGCTCCTTAGAAGTGAGGATGGCCAGACTTGGACACGCTTACTTTGGACACATCATCAGAAAGACCAAACACTAGAAAAGGACGTCCTGTTGGGTAAAGTAGAGGGTCAGCAAAAACGAGGGAGATCCTTAATGAGATGGATCTCCACAACAGTCACAAAAATACAAACGATCACGAAGATGGCACAAGACCGGGCAACATTTCTTTCTGTTATACATAAGGTTGTCATGAGTTGGAGCTGACTCCATGGCAACTAGCAATAACAACAACATACAGGAGGTCCCAGTAAAAGCAAAAGGACTACAAGGACACACACAAAATTCAACCTGATGGTTATCTTTGGGAAAGGAGAGGCATGGAATTGAGGAGAGGTAAAAGGAGGGTGTTTCAATAGTATTTCAGTACTTTTATAAAAAAATAACTGAAGAAATATGAAACATTCCATTACATAAATCCCAGGTTATTAGTACATGGATATTTATATATTCTCTGTTCTTTATTGCAGTTTAAAATGTTTTGAAATACAAAAATATAACTACCAGAAGAAACTGGCCTCTGGAATAAGATCTGCTTGGCTTCAGCTCTTGGCTTTGCTACTTGCTATATGTGTGACCTTAAGCTATTAAAGCTTTGGAGGGCTTAGTTTGCCATTTGTAAAATGAGCACAGCACTCTGCACAGTGCTGACACATGGTTAGAATACCATACAGGTTAGCTGTTATTATTAACATCCTCAAATTGAGATGATGTAAATTGGCTGTTCCTATTCATTCTTTGAAACCCGGTTCAGGTGTTATCCCCCTCAGGAAACCTTTCCTGACCATCCCAGTTAGATGCTCTTATAATACCTTATTCTCCTCTGCAGGACACCCCATGCACTATCATATGCGAATGATGAAGATAAATATTCATGGAACACTTACTATGTGCCAGGCACTCTTTTAAGCATCTTACATGTGTTGTCTCACTTAATTCTCATAACAGCTCTCAAGTTTATTACCATCATTGTTCCCACTTACATACTATTTTACAACTACATGCATGCTTGTCTCCCCTAACAGGTCTTGAGCTTCTGGGGGTTAGGTACTGTGATGGGTCAGGTCTGAGCCCTCAGTGCTTGGCACAGTGCCTACGGTGAGGAGGTCATTTAAGAAATTGCTGAGTGAAGAATGAATGAATGCATAAAGTAGGCAAAGCAGTCCCCTCCCCTTGGTCACTACATGGCTGACAAGTGAGATGGATTTCTGAGTTGTACCAAGTGGTCCGATAGGCACAGACTGTGGGGCCTTTGACTGGAAGAGTCTGTTATGGGCTCTGTCTCTGCTTCCTGGAGCTGCTGTACAAAGTACCACAAACTAGGTGGCTTTTAAGAAGAGAAATTTATTGTCTCAGAGTTCTAGAGGCTCATAGTCCAGATTCAGGATGCCTGCAGGGAGTTGCTCTCTCCGAAGACTCCAGGGGAAGATTCTTCCTTGTCTCTCAGAGCTTCTGGTAGCCTGAGGCGTTTCATGGTGAGTAGATGCATCTTTACATGGCTGTCTTCCCTCTGTCTGTCTCTCTGTGACTCTCTTCCTCTTTTAAAAGGACACCACTCAGATATGATTAGGACCCACCCTACTCTAATATGACCTAATTTAATGTAACTGATATAATCTTCAAAGTCTCTATTTCCAAACAATGTCACATTCACAGGTACTAGTGATTAGGCTTTGACTTATCTTTTTGAGACACAATTCAACCCATAACAGGTTCCTTGGCTCTACCTGGTTGGCATGAGGGCCAAGTCTCTGAGGGGTCACAAGAAGAAGGAGTGAATGTCTCCTCTCAGGAGCAAAGCTTATTGACCATTTTAGAATTAAAAATGGGCGTCCTGTGCTCCTTCCCAAAACATTTTGCCTGGCTGATTTTTGTCCCCTAGATCTCAGCTTAAACCTTCCTTCCTCAGATGGCTTTCCTGACCCTCCCAGCAGAAGCAGGCCTCCTTCACATACCCTTCCCCAATCCTGTATGCTTCCTGGCTGGCGTTATGATTGTGTGCACATGGTTGTCTGAGGATCACTGCCATCTCTCTGTGAGACTGTGTGCTTCTAAGGGAAGGTGCCATGTTGGCTCTGTGCTCTGCTGTGTCCCCTGTGCCCAGGGGGGCCTGGCTGACTGCAGGTGCTCAGTGCATATTTGTTGAATGAATGAAAATCAGGAAAGGTTGGGAGTGGGAAGGAGTGGGCTATTGAAACCTGAGGGGAATTTGATAGGTGTTGAAATTCACAGCTGCTACTGATAAAGACTGTGGTTAATGTTTTCAGGCCAACATTCTGGGGGCGTGTGAGTCTTTCTCCATCTTGGAGAGTTGCATTACTGGTAAGTGACTTTTCTATAAGGAATCCTGATCAGTGGCAAGATCTTCTGTGGAGGCATAATTCAACCCCCTCTTCTCTGTTGGAGTGGTTCTCAGCTCGCAGGTTGTGTGAATCAGGATCACTTGGGGGTGCTTAAAAATACAGATAATCTGCTCCCACATGCATTCACATACCTACATATACCCTGAAGCAGAATTTGTGGGAGTGGAGCCCAGAGGGCTTGTGTATGGGGAGGCACATCCAGGGGTAACCAAAGAAGAGAGCAGATCTCTTCTTTCAGGCCAATTCTTACTCAGTCTCTTGTGTTCTTAGTTTATATTTAGGGAGTTCCTGACATACCTACTATTATGGATTAAACAGTGTCCCCCTAAAAAATATGTGTTAGAATCCTAACCCCTATACCTGTACATTACCAGACCTGTTAGGCCAAAACCTAGTCAGTTTGGAAATAGGGTTTTCTTTGTTATGTTAATTAGATCTCTACCCTAGTAGGGTGAGTTCTAAATCTAATCACTTCTGAGTTATAAAAAGAGCAGATGAGACACAGAGACACACTATGGGGAAGACAGACACCACGTGTGAGGATTATCTACAAGTCAGGGAATCAACGACCACCCGGTTGGACTCCTGATTTGGACTCCCAGTCTCCAGGACTATGAGGAAATAAATGTCTGTTCTTTAAAGCCACACACTTGTGGTATTTCTGTTACAGGAGCACTAGGAGGCTAAGACATCTACCTTTCAGGTGGAGGAACTAGAACAGTTTTTAAAGGAAAAAGAAGATGGACTATCTTTTCTAGCACAGAAAGATGGATTTTCCCTCTGTCCCTTTTATCTCATTCATCCTCATTCTCTCTCTTTCTTGTTGTCTTTACTGTATCATCCTTGACTGAACCTTAAGGGATGGATGAAGTGATGAACAGAGACAGCCTGAATGTGGGCAAAGGTGAACAGAGGACTCAGTCGTGTCAGGGGGCCTCACGGGCCTGAGGCTGTAAACTGATTTGGGGCATGTTTAGAACCTCTTATTATAAAAGGGCTTATATAAAACAGGAGTACCTGGGTACTGCGAATGGTTAACCTGCTTGGCTGCTAATGGAAAGGTTGGGATTCAAGTCTACCCGGAGGTGCCTCAGAAAAAAGACCTGGTGATCTACTTCAGAAATATCAGCCATTGAAAACTCCATGGAGCACAGTTCTACTCTGGCACACATGGGGTGCCATGAGTTAGAATTGATTCAATGGCAACTGGTAGTGGTGGTATATAAAGACCTGGAGAGGTATTATTATAAAACGTTGTTGTTAGCTGCTGTTGAGTTGGTTCTAATTCATGGCCATCTTAAGCATAATAGACTGAAACTCCCTGGTCCTGCACCATTTTCGTGACTGTGAATGTCTGGCCATTGTGTATTTTGAGTGTCTTCCAACCTGGGGGTGTGGGGGGGGTCATCTGCAAAGACTCTATTTCCAAACAATGGAAAGGTCACCATGAGCCAGAGCCATCTTGACAGTCCCTAACAACAACAACAGCAACAAGAGGTGCTTGGAGTGACAATATGGCTTGAGGTATTGGTTAAATTTCGTAAGGGATGAAGAGCAGCTGCCTTACTCTTAGCCCATTAGCTTCATTTTTATTCCATTTGATGTTACAAAGTTTTCACTTATTAACTACTTTAAGCACTATATTGAACAATATTCTGTTGTGATCCATAGGGTTTTCATTGGCTAATTTTCAGAAGTAGATCACCGGGCCTTGCTCCCTAGTCTGTCTTAGTCTGGAAGCTCCACTGAAGCCTGTTCACCATGGGTGACCCTGCTGGTATTTGAAATACGAGTAGTGTAGCTTCCAGCGTCTCAGTAACACACAAGCCACCACAACACGACACATTGACTGTAGTGGTGTTATAAAATAGAGCCTGCAAAAGGCACTGTAGTGGGTTGAATTGTGTCCCTCCAAAAGATATGTCCACATTCTAATACCCAGAATCTGTAAATGTGACCTTATTTGGAAAAGGGTATTTGTAGATGTAATTAAGTTAAGAATCTTGAGGTAAAATCATCCAGGATTATCCAGGTGGGCTCTAATCCAATGACGAGTGTCCTTATGAGAGACGCACAGAGGAGACACACAGGGAGAAGAGGAGATTTCATGTGAAGACAGAGGCAGAGACTGGAGTGATGCAGCCACAAGCCAAGGAATGGCTAGGGCCACCAGAAGCTGGAAGAGGCAAGGAAGGATTCTCCCCTAGTTTCTTTGAAAGGAGCCTGGCCCTGTCAACATCTTGATTTTGGACTAGTGGTCTTCAGAATAAGTTTCTGTTGTTTTAAGTCACCCAGTTTGTGGTAATTTGTTACGGCCACCCCAGGAGACTAATACAGGCACTATTGCTAATTCACTGGTTTAAGCACTACGTTGCCCTCTCCCCCATTAAGCCTGAAAAAAAGAATTCTGTAAAAACAGCATGAGGCATCACAGATATAAACCTTAAAATCTTTGTGAGCATGTGAACCACTCTGCAGCTCTCAAAATGACTGCAAATGAGCTATTCCTCCCTTTAAGTAAGTAAGTAGGTAGATAGGTGGGTCAGTCAGTCAGTCTGTAAGACAGACTTCGGCTTACTTGCTTTGGCCACATTCCCCCCCGCCACCTCCCTATTCCCATAAGCATTACCTAGACCATTCCCCATGGTTCCCTGAGGAAGGAGATCCAGCATGCAGATGGACTGCTAACTCCCTCTCACCTCCACTGAACTGGGCTGCCCCTTCTTGGTCAGCAGATACCCTGCCTATCACCTTCATAGCACATTCAGGGTGCACATTGCTTGTCCATGCATCTCCTAGTTCTCTCATTAAAAGAGCACTGAGGGGTAGGTATTATAGCCCAAACATTTCACTTATGAGAAAACTTAGGAGGCTCTGAGAGGGTCAGTCATTTGCTGGCAGGAAGCAGACATGTGCCACGAAACCCAGTCTTCTGGCATGTGCACCAGGGTCCTTTCCACCACCTTCTCCCTTTCCCCTGGCCCAGTGGGAGCAGGCCCCCAAACAGGTGCAGGGGTAGTGCCTGCCAAGTAGCTGATTTGGCTCCGTGGGACTCTAAGATATTTGGTCTCTGACTGGTCATGTTAAGTGTTCCTGTCCTATCTATGAGTCTCAGCACTGAGCAGTAATTAAACTCATCAGTCTTAGAAGAAAGACAACCAAAAGTGAGGATGGCAAGACTTCGGTTACTTACTTTTGACACATCGTCAAGAAAGACCAATCACTAGGAAAGAACATCATGTTTGGTAAAGTAGAGGGTCAGCGAAAACAAGGGAAACCCTCAGTGAGATGGATCGACCCAGCAGCCACACCAACAGACTCAGACCTACCAACGGCCACGGAGATGGCACAGGTCCAGACTCAGACCTACCAACGGTCACGGAGATGGTGCAGGTCCAGACTCAGACCTACCAACGGTCACGGAGATGGCGCAGGTCCAGACTCAGACCTACCAACGGTCACGGAGATGGCACAGCTCCAGACTCAGACCTACCAACGGTCACGGAGATGGCACAGGTCCAGACTCAGACCTACCAACGGTCATGGAGATGGCACAGGTCCAGAAAACGTCTCGTCCTGTCGTACATAAGGTCGCTGTGAGTCCAAGCTGATCCGAGGCCACTAACAACACCAAAAAGAGGTGCTTGGAATGAGAATATGCTCTGAGGAACTTGTTAAAGTTTATAAGGGAGGAATCACAGTTGCCCCACTCTTAGCCTATTAGCCTCATTTTTGTTCCATTTGATGTTTGCAAATTGCCATTTATTAACTGCTTCATGCCACAAATATTGACTGAGGGCCTGAAATGTGCCAGAAACAACATAGGTGATGGAAGTGCAGCCGTGTTGAGCCCTGCAGACTGTGTTCAGAGAAGCCAGAGAGGCCGTGTACAGGGAGGGTGTGGTGCTGGGTGTAGGGTAGTTCTGCGTTTCAGACAGGAAGTTGGAGAGGTTCTCCTGAGGAGCTGCTGAGTGCAGCCATCTTGGGAAGACTGCTCCTTGCTCAAAAGCCCTGAGGTGGGGGCAGGCTTGGTGTGGTGAGGGGACAGCAAGGAGGTCAGCGTGGCTGGAGCAGGGAGAGGCAAGGGGCAGTGTCAGGGGCCAGGGCAGATGGGCTGTTGGGGACAAAGCACTGTTTCGCAGGTGCTCTTGTAGGCCACGGAGGGAATTTGGATTTTATTCTGAGTGTGATGGGAAGCCTCTGGAGGGCTTTGAGCTCTGACTTAGATTTTTAAAGATCAATGTGGCTGTTGTGTGGAGGCTAGACAGCATGGGTAAGAGAGGACCTGAGGGCAGCCCCAGGGGGAGGGTGGTGACTGGGTGGTGGAGGTGGGCTGGAGGGGTCGGATTCGGGATTTGTCATGAAGGCAGAGCCAACAGCATTTGCTGATGGGTCGGGGGTGGGGGCTGAAAGAGAGAGGTGTTCGGATGAGTTACTGCCACCACGTCTAGGACCTGGACACCTGGGCAGGCTCAATGGCCCTGGGCACTGCCGGGAGTTGAGAATGGGAAGGCTCCTGGCAGGGGTGGGCCATCAGGGCAAGTGCTTCTCTGCGGCTGCTGCAGTCGCTTCCTGGCGGGTCTCCACTGTGACAACCCGAGTTACATTTCTAGAGGAGGTTCGGCTGTCTCCTTTCCCCCAGACCAGCCATATGTCCCATTGCCTTTAGACTTAGTCCTGCCAGCCCTGCGGCATTCAAGGTCTCAAGCTGCCTTAACAGCCACTTCCTTCTCTGCATTCAACCTATGTTCCAGCCACACCGGACTGCTCCTCCCCACCCACTGCCCCATGGTGTCCTCAGCCTCATACCCCTGCTCTGTGTGTGCTCCTTCACACTTCTCTACCTTTCAAGAACCTTGTGAAGTCTAGTGAACATTCTACCTTCTCCAAGTTCTCATCTCAAATTCTTCACAATGGAATGAGTTTCTTCAACAAAACTGATCTATACATTTAGTCTAGTCCCATCTAATTTTCTCTGTATTATATTTGTATATTTTTAAATATACATATATATGTATATATGTTAACTCCTGTTGAGTAGGCCCTGACCCGTGGCAACCCCCTGCGCAATGGAATGAAACTCTGCCTGGTCCTATGCCACCCCCATGATCAGTTGGAGATCGAACCATTGTGATCCCTAGGGTTTTCACTGGCTGATTTTTGGAAGTGGATCACCAGGCCTTTCTTTCTAGTCTGTCTTAAGAAGCTCCACTGAAACCCAATCAGCATCATGGCAACATGCACGCCTCTACTGACTGACGGGTGGTGGCTGCACATGAGGTGCATTGTCCAGGAATCGAACCCAGATCTCCTGCATGAAAGGCAAGAATTCTACTACTGAACCACTAATGCCTCATATATGTACATAAAAACCAAAAACCAAACTCCTTGCCATCAAGTCAATTCTGACTCATAGTGACCCTACAGGACAGAGTAGAATTGCCCCGTAGGGTTTCCAAGGAGCAGCTGGTGGATTCGAACTGCTGACTTTTTAGTTAGTCTGAACTCTTAACCATTATGCCACCAGGGCTCCATATGTACATATACATGTGTATATAATATTTTTTTATATAGTGCATGTTTTGTTAGAGTCATACATCACTATAATACTGCTTTTATTAATGAAGTGTTTCCATTACTAGATTATGTACTTTTCAAGGACAAAGCTTGTACAAATCAAGTACAAAGATTCTTATTCTGTGTCTTAAAATAACCCAGATTCTAAGACCCTCAATAAATGATTTGACTCGTATTGACAAAGGGGCTAGGAGAAGAGTTGTGAAGAAGAAATACTTCAAAACCCCTGATTATAGTTATTACTGGTATAGAGGTGACAGTGAAGTGCTTTCAGAAACCTGGAAATAGGGGAACCCTCTCTTTCAGATGCAGCAAGCACCCTGCACATAACCCAGTGATCCCTCGTATTTCCCAGCCTCCTTCGCAGTTAGTTTGGCTGTGTAAGTAGCTCTGGTCAATGAAATGTGAGTGGGAAAGCAGAAGTGTTGTTCCTGTCCTGGCACATAAGAGCTAGTGCTCTCCTCCATCTTTCCTTTCCTGCTGCGATGATCCTAGAAGACCTGTGTAGACATGCAGATCACAGAATGGAGGAAACCTGGTCCAGAATCAGCAGATGGAGGAAGACCTGCTGTCCACGCCAGACTTTACAAGAATAAGAAACAAATTCTTCTGCTAAGCCATTGAATTTTTATTTACTTACTCTTTTAGTCATCTAGTGCTGCCATAACAGAAATACCACAAGTGGATGGTTTTAACGAAGAGAAGTTTATTTCCTCCAATCAAAGTAGGCTAAAAGTCCAAATTCAGGGCATCAGCTCCAGGGGAAGGCTTTTTCTCTCTGTCGGCCTTCTTCTCTTCGGTGTTCCCCCGGAATTGGAGCTTCTCTGCGCAGGGACCCCGGTCCAAAGGACACGCTCTGCTCCTGGCACTGCTTTCTTGATGGTATGAGGTCCCCCTGTCTCACTGCTCACTTCTGTCTTTTATATCAGAAGAGATTGCCTCAGGACACAATCCAGTCTTGTAGATCAGGTCCTACCTTACTAACACAACTGCCACCCATCCTCCCTCATTAACATCATAGAGGCAGGTTTACAACATATAGGAAAATCACACAGTACCAGGAATCATGGCCCAGCCAAACTGATATACACATTTTTGGGGGGACTTAATTCAAACCATGACACTTGCTACCTCAGAACAACCTAGCCCATCGTGATTACTGCATCTTCTCAAAGTGAAGCTAGTAAAATCTGGACTTTTTTGAGTGGTGCCTGCATATCATGCAGAACCATCTGTAAACCAGGCATGAGTTTTCTCTTCCTGGGTCAACTCATCATAAGGAACTCCCCGTGAGCCCATAGCTGTAGACTTGGAGAGGTCAGGTAATGTGACATGAGTGGAGACCATGGGCACTTGGGCCACTTCCTCACGCAACTTACTTATGCCTTCAGGTCTTGCCTAGGCCTGATCATGTATATGCCACTTCCATTTAATGATGGAGTGCTGCTGTGCACGCCTGACTTTATGGCTCTGTGGATCAGACAACACCCAGTTCATTATGGGCAGCTCAGGCTGCATGATGACTTGAAGGCCCATGGTTAAGTGTTCAGTCTCTATTAAGGCCCAGTAATAAACCAGAAGCTATTTTTCAAAAGGAGAGTAGTTATCTGCAGAGGATGGCAGGATTTTGCCTCAAAATCCTAAGGGTCTGCGCTGTGATTCACCAATAAGGGCCTGCCAAAGACTCCAAACAGCATCTCTATCTGCCACTGACACTTCAAGCACCATTGGGTCAGCTGGATCACACGGTCCAAGTGGCAGAGTGGTTTGCACAGCAGCCTGAACCTGTTGCAGAGCCTTCTCTTGTTCTGGTCCCCACTCAAAACTAGCAGCTTTTTGAGTCACTTGATAAATAGTACAGAGTAGCAGACCCAAGGAAGCAATTTGCCTATGCCAAGAAATTTGGAAGACAGCTACCTGACCAACCAACTAGAAGAGATACACATCTGTGCCCATTCCAAATAAAGGTGATCCAATATAATGTGGAAATTATCAAAAAATATCATTAATATCACACACAAGTAAAATTTTGCTGAAGATAATTCAAAAAAGATTGGAGCAGTACATTGACAGGGAACTGCCAGAAATTCAAGCCAGACACAGAAGAGGATGTGGAATGAGGGATACCTTTGCTGATGTCAGATGGATCTTGGCTGAAAGCAGAGAATACCAGAAAGATGTTTACCTGTATTTTATTGACTATGCAAACACATTCGACTGTGTAGATCATAACAAATTATGGATAACATTGTGAAGAATGGGAATTCCAAAACTTAATTGTGCTCATGAGGAACCTGTACATAGACCTTGTTCAAACAGAACAAGGGGATACTGTGTAGTTTAAAATCAGGAAAGGCGTGTGTCAGGGTTGCATCCTTTCACTATACTTTTTCAATCTGTATGCTGGGTAAATAATCCTAGAAACTGGACTATATGAAGAAGAACGGGGCATTAGGATTGGAGGAAGACTCATTAACAACCTGTGATATGCAGGTGACACAACCTTGCTTACTGAAAGCGAGGAGGACTTGAAGTACTTACTGATGAAGATCAAGGACTATAGCCTTCAGTATGAATTACACCTCAACATAAAGAAAACAAAAAATCCTCACAACTGGACCAATAAGCAACATCATGATAAATGGAGAAATGATTGGAGTTGTCAAGGATTTCATTTTACTTGGATCCACAATCAACCCCATCAAGCAGCAATCAGAAAATCAAATGACATGTTACATAGGGTAAATCTGCTACAAAAAACCTCTTTAAAGTGTTAATAAGCAAAGATGGCATTTTGAGGACTAAGGTGTGCCTGACCCAAGCCATTGTATTTTCAATTGCCTCATACGCATGCAAAAGCTGGACAATGAATAAGGAAGACTGAAGAAGAATTGATGTCTTTGAATTATGTGTGTTGTTGGCGAAGAATATTGGATATACCGTGGACTGCCAGAAGAATGAACAAGTCTGTGTTGGAAGAAGTACAGCCAGAATGCTCCTTACAAGGGAGGATGGTGAGACTTCTGTTTCACGTACTATCAACATGTTATCAGGAGGGACCAGTCCCTGGAGAAGGACGTCAAGCTTTGTAAAGTAGATGGTCAGCAAAATAGACGAAGATCCTCAACCAGATGGATTGACACTGTGGCTGCAATAATGGGCTCAAAATAGCAATGATTGTGAGGATGGCACAGGACCTGGCATTATTTTTTTCTGTTGTACAAAAGATCGCTATGAGTTGGAACCAACTCGACGGCACCTAACAATAACCACTAATAGCACACACCAATGAGGGATATGTTGCCTCCAAAATTCAAAGAGGCCCACCAGCTGTTGTGCCTACTTTTTAGTTGTGGGAGGGGCCAGATGCAGTAACTTACCCTTCACTTGAGAAGGAATATCTTGACATGCCTTATACCAGTGGACCCCTAGAAATTTCACTGGGGTGGAAGTTCCCTGAATTTTTGTTGGATTAACTTCCCACCCTCCAGCATGCAAATGTTTTACCAATAAGTCCAGAGTCATTGACACTTCATCATTACTAGGTCCAATCAGCAATGTAATGGATCATTGTGACATCTTGTGGAAAGTAAACGTGATCAAGTTCCCTTGCGACTAAATTATGACACTGGGCTGGAGAGTTGATATACCACTGAGATAGGACAGTGAAGGTGTATTGCTGGTCTTGCCAGCTGAAGGCAAACTTCTTCTGATGGTCCTTCGAAACCAGAATTGAGAAAAAGGCATTGGCTAGATCAATAGCTGCATACCAGGTACCAGAGGATGTATTAATTTGCTTAAGCAATGAAATCACATCTGGAACAGCAGGTGAAATTGGAGTCACTACTTTATTAAGTTTGTGATAATCCACTGTCATTCTCCAAGATCCATCTGTTTTTTGCACAGGCAAAATTGACGAGTTGAATGGGGATGTGGTGGGAATCAGGACCCCTGAATCCTTCATATCCTTGATGGTGGCAGTAATCTCTGCAATTCCTCCAAGAATGTGGTATAGCTTTTGGTTTACTATTTTCCTAGATAGGGGTGGTTCTTATGGCATCTACTGGACTTTTCCTATCATAATAGCCCTTACTCCACTTGTCAGGGATCCAATGTGGGGGTTCTGCCAGTAGCTGAGTATATCTATTCCAATTATGCATTATAGAACTGGGGAATTCCCTATATAATGGGTTTGGGGACCCACTGGACCCAATGTGAGATGAACCTGCCTAAAACTTCATTAATAATCTGACCTCCATATGCCTTCACTCTGACTGATGGGCCTTAGTGATGTTTTGGGTCTCCTGGAATTAGTGTCAGTTCAGAGCCAATATCCAGTAATCCCTGAAAAATCTGATTATTTCCTTTTCTTCAATGAAAATTCACTCTCATAAAAGGCCATAGATCCCTTTGGGGAAGGTTGGAAGAAAGATTAACAGTATAAATTCTTCTCAGTGTAGTGAGGTCCTTCCTCCAGGGGACCCAGCCTTTCCTTTATTCAAAGTGTTGTGGATTTGTAATCTGGCTCAAGTCTGGGAATTGATTGAGGGGCTCTGACTCACTATCCTGATGATTCGAGCTAGACTGCCATTCACTTGACCTAGAATTCTTCCCCTTCTATAGATCAAGTAAATATGTGGTAGATTTTTCATCTATTTCACCCCTAGGGACACCATGACTAAGTAGCCAACATCATAAGTCCAGATGAGTCAGACTATTCTGATTACTGCTTTGACTCCACTGTTCATTACAGTAACCACACCCAGCTTGCCTTTGTCGATTGTGCCACCACATGGCCCCTTCCACCATGGGGTCCAATCAGTCCCATTGTAGTTAGGTGTCTAAATCCAGTTAGGGCAATTCCCACTGTCAAATCTGACTTGTTAAGTTTGACAGTTCCCACTGTCAAATCTGACTTACATAAAATAGCAATCACAACAGTCTTCAAGGATGCTGAGACTCCCTTCACAAATTTGTTCCTCAGTTTTGTGGCAAAATTTGTGTCCTCTGGGCACTCTATGTTTGGGTCTGTGGGTCTAACCTGATAAATCCACTCTAACATGCTATTTCTCTAAGCCTTTGGATACCTTCTTCTACAGTATACAAATGCAGGTCTGGTACTTCAACTCGATTTAGCGTAGGCCACTACGTATTCCATGCTTCAGTGACCCAATCAAATAACTGTGAGACCCTTTCCTAATCTCTCAAGCCGAAACATTGAATGAAGAATCTGTGCTTGTTGTTGTTGTTGTTAGGTACCATTGAGTCAGTTCCTACTCATAGAGACCTTATGTATCTTCAGCAAAATTTTAGTTGCTTGTGGTATTAATGATACTGTTAGACTATTTCTGCATTCTGTTGAATCACCTTTCTTTGGAAAGGGTACAAACATGAATCTCCTCCAACTGGTTGCCCAAGTAGCTATTTTCCAAATTTCTTGGCATAGATGAGTTAGTACCTCCAGCACTGCATCCATTTGTTGAAACTTCTCAATTAGTATGCCATCAATTCCTGGAGCCTTGTTTTTCACCAATGTCTTCAGTGCAGCTTGGACTTCTTCCTTCATACCATCAGTTCTTGATCATATGCTACTTCCTGAAATAGTTGAACGTCAAAGATTTTTTTTGATACAGTGACTCTGTGTATTCTTTCTATCTTCTTTTGATGCTTCCTGTGTCATTCAATGTTTTTCCCATAGAATCTTTCATTATTGCGACTGAAGGCTTGAAGTCTTTCTTCAGTTCTTTCAGCCTGAGAGATGCTAAATGTGTTCTTCCCTTCTGGTTTTCTAACTCCAGGTCTTTGCATATTTCATTATAATACTTTACTTTGTCTTTTTGAGCCTCCCTTTGAAATCTTCCATTCTGCTCTTTTACTTCATCATTTCTTCCATTCGCTTTAGGTACTCTACATTCATGAGAAAGTTTCAGAGTCTCTTCTGACATCCATTTTAGTCTTTTCTTTCCTTCCTCTCTTTTTAATGACCTTTTGCTTTATTCATGTATGATGTCCTTGATGTCATTCCACAACAGGTCTTCGGTCATTAATGTTCAATGCATCAAATCTATTCATGAGATTGGTCTCTAAATTCAGGTGGGATATACTCAAGGTCATATTTTGGGCTCTCATGGACTTGTTTTTATTTTCTTCAGCTTCAACTTGAACTTGCATATGAGCAATTGATGATTTGTTCTCAGATGATCCCAGACCTTATTCTGACTGATAATATTGAGCCCCTCCATTGTCCCTTTCCACAGATGTAGTTGATTTGAGTCCTGTGTATTCCATTTGGTGAGGTACACATGTATAGTCACTGCTGATATTGTTGAAAACAGGTATTTGCAATGAATAAGTTGTTGGTCTTGCAAAATTCTATTAGATGATCTCTGGCGTCATTTCTAACACCAAGGCCGTATTTTCCAACTACTGATCCTTCTTTATTTCCAACTTTTGCATTCCAATCTCCAGTAATTATCAATGCATCTTGATTGCATGTTTGATCAATCTCAGACCTGAGAGGCTCATATTCTGGTACTATATCACACAATTAATATTAATGAGGTTTTTACTAGCCAAGTTTTTCAAAAGTAGACCACCAGGTCTTCTTCCTAGTCTGTCTTAGTCTGGAAGCACTACTGAAACCTGTCTACCATGGGTGATCTTGCAAGTATTTGAAATACTAGTGGCATAGCTTCCAACATCACAGCAACACTCAACACACCAAGGTATGACAAACTGACAGACGAGTGGTGGAATCTGTGCTTAGTGGGCCCATATAAATTAACTCAGACTGATCCAACTTTATGTTCCTTTCACCATTATCCCACAACCTTAATAGCCATTCCCACATACATTTACCAGGTTTCTGTTTGTACATATTAGAAAAGTCAAGCAATTCTTTTGGAGTGTAGCATACCTCTTCCTTTGTCACACTTTGTACTTTACTTTTTAGGCCATGCTGGGACTTAAGTCTAGTTAAGTTCTAGAAACCAAAATGGGTGGTGAGGATGTGTTCTGAGAATATTCAACAATGTCTGGTAAGGCATCTGCCTCAGGCAGTGCCTCAAACAATGACTCAGGTGCCACCCCAGGCAATATGTCAAACAAAGGCTTTTCAGACACAACTAGGTTAATCTTATCAGATAGGGTGGAGGGGCTAATGGTTTCACTGGGGAGGGTGGCTTAGCAGACAAAGATGGAATAAGCTTTTCATATGGGAGTAAGAGGGCTAGTTTTGTTGGCAAGAGTGATTCGATGAAATTTAGGGGCTTGCTGTCTCCAGCTTCCTGATTATCTGCCTATATATCCCCATCCCAAGTTTCAGGATGCAATTTCTTCCCAATCAATGCCTGCACTTTAACTTCAGACATGATTCTCAGTTGAAATTCAACTGGTGTTGTAATTCGGCCACTCTTATGATAAGACACTGGGTTTGGTTTTCGGCAATATCAGCTCTGTTACTACAAGAAATAAGATTTTCTTTCAGGGAACAAGCACAGTTTTGAGACGTTTTATTCGGCACTTGAGCTGTGACTCTGAAGCCCTGAGCTCATCTCTTTCTTTTACCACTTTGTCTAGTGAAAGTAGGACCAATCAACCAGCTTTATTTTACTTCTCATTCTAACATAATTGTAGAAAAGTATCAAACAAGCAATCACCTAGGGACTTGCTTCTCACCAATACTTGATCTATTGTTGGTGATATTTTGCATATTTCTATTGCCACCTTCTGCCATGGATTAGCAGTGCCCTCTTTACTACTGGAAGCAGAGTCATCGACATCTTTAAGACTAACTAGCCTTGAGAACAAATTTATAAAACTCTTAACCTTACAATTTTCTTTCTCTAGAACCGCTCTTGATACCAAATGTCTTAGCTGAGTTCTCTAGAGAAGGAAAACAAGTGAAGTGTACATATATATTTTTATATATATATACATATATATATATAGAGAGAGATTTATCTCAAGGAAATGGTTCAGGTGGTTGTAGTGGCTGGCAAGTTGCAAGTCTGAGGGTCAGGCATCAGGTCAGAGTCTTCTCCTGACTCGTAGCTGCAGGGCTGATGAACCCAAGATTGGCAGTTCAGGTGACAGGCTTCTGGCTCATAGGCTTTGGAGGCCAACAAATCCCAAGATTGGTAGGCAATACAACAGGCCACTGGCTAAGCCTCAAGCACTGGAGGTTAGAGGATCATGAGCTGAATGCAAGATCCAGAGCGAGCAAATGCCAACGAGCTTTGCCAGGACGTCCATATATATTGCATGCAGGCCACACTCCCAAGGTGTGATTGGCTCCCCTTAGAACTGATTGGCTGATCACATCAGATCACATCATGGAAGTGTTACATTGTGTCATTAAACGGAGGATAGCTACATCATTTCATAGCATCCAAACCGCTGAGTATTGTGGCCCATCCAAGTTGACACACAACATTAACCATCACAAGTGCTTAACTCTTTGTGTCACCCAGGGACTCCATGTTTCAGAGAGCGATATAAGAAGGAAGATGAAGAGCCACTTGGGCATGTCCTTGAGAGAAGGTGTGCTGGTTGAATGGAGGAATAGCATCTGGGTCTTTGGGAGGATCTAACTGCACTATGGAGATGAATGGTCCAGGCTATTTTGGCCACATATCATTACACTTTCAAGCATGCCATGAATCCACGCTTGTTGCATCACCTTCTGATAGTACTTGACTTGCCATTAGTTTGTTCAAAGGAGAGAAGCCCGCATGTACTATCACACACATTAGCTGATTTGGTTGACAGATAATTCTCATTGTGAATTAATTCTCTAGCAATCTAGTTATTTGTATCAGTCTCTATAAGTCAATGAGTCTACCCGTGAGAGACAGATCCACTCTCAGTGTGCTGTTGAAATCAGATGTGTGAGTGTGAAACTGAGCAGGCCTGGATCCTAGGATCCACTGGGAGGTGCCACCTTGCATGGCTTTTGGGTAGCCGGTTGAGCAGCCACCAGACTGTAGGACTTCCCCATACAGCTTCACTCAGCTTTGCTATGTAGTGTTGTGTATTGTACAGCTAGGGTCCTTAACATGCAACTTTCAGATGCTGCCAGGAATAGAATTGGTTGGTAAACATAGTAAGTTTGTATCTGTGATCAAATGAAAATCTTCACATTAAGGTTGGGGGCCACAAGCACAACATTAGAGAATATTCTCCTTGAAAATAAGTTTAATTGTTGAATTGAAAAACTTACAGACCCAACCATAAACAGAATCCAGTTTAGCTTTTAAATAAATTTTAGGAAACAGGGTTATGCAAACATACTATAACTCTATCATTTTTCCCATAAATCTCAAAACAAAATTTGGATCATCTACAATATGTATCTATGCAGCTCTGTGTTTGAAAGCAACCAACATATCTGTACTCATGTGAATAGTTATTTGTAAAGTATTGCTCCTATGACATAATCGCATTTTAGAGATTTTTAGTTCTCTTTGCTCTTCCTTTCTAGTTCCATAGTTGAACATACTGATTAGATTCTCATTTCTCAAACATCAAGCTCCAAACTAACTGTAGAACAGAAATCTTTATTAATTTTTTTATTGTAAAAATAGTAAATATACATGTAAATAAGAATTTTAAGAAGTGTAGATACATAAAAAAATAGAAAGTAGGAGTCTACCTAATACCATTCCTCAGAAATAGCCACTCATTAATAGTTTAGTGAATATTCTTCCAGATCTTTTTCCTACACATATACACCGTATGTTTTATTATGTTAAAAATGGAATAATTTTATGCAAACTGTCTTGCAACTTGTTTTTTTCTCTCAGCATGTCTTGGTCATCTTTTCATGTCAATGTACATTTGTACTTTTTAATGGCTACAAAACATTCCATTTTATGTATGTACTATGATTTATTTAGCTAATACCCTATGGTGGCTATGTGGATTGTTGTCAACCTTTCACTTTTATAAATAATACTGACATGAACATCCTTGTAGATATATTTTGGATTCTATCTGTTTTACTTGTCTGTCAGTTTGTTGTACTGTGTGGTTTGTTGCATGTTGCTGTGATGCTGGAAGGTATGTCACCAGTATTTCAAATACCAGCAGGGTAACCCATGGTAGGCAGGTTTCAACAGAGCTTCTGGACTAAGACAGACTAGGAAGAAGGACCTGACGATCTACTTCTAAAAAAATTCGCCAGTGAAAACCTCATGAATACCAGCGGAACGTTGTCTGATATAGTGCCAGAAGATGAGCCCCTCAGATTGGAAGGCACCCAAAATATGACTGGGGAAGAGCTACCTCCTCAAAGTGGAGTCACCCTCAATGATGTGGTTGGAGTAAAGCTTTCAAGACCTTCATTTGCTGATGTGGCATGACTCAAAACGAGAAGAAACAGCTGCAATCATCCATTAATAATTGGAACATGGAATGTACGAAGTATGAATCTAGGAAAATTTGAAGTTGTCAAAAATGAAATAGAACACTTGAAGATAGATATCCTAGGCATTAGTGAGCTGAAGTAGACTGGTACTGACCATTTTTAATCAGGCAATCATATGGTATACTATGGAGGGAATGACAAATTGAAGAGGAACGGTGTTGCATTCATTGGCAAAAAAGAGCATTTCAAGATCTATCATGAAGTACAACACTGTCAGTGATAGGGTAATATCCATATGCCTATAAGGAAGATCAGTTAATTTGACTAGTATTCAAATTTATGCTAATGTCACTAATGCCAAAGATGAAGAAATTGAAGATTTTTACCAGCTTCTGCAGTCTGAAATTGATAAAACATGCAATCAATGTGCATTGATAATTACTTGTGGTTGGAATGAGAAAGCTGGAAACGAAGGACTAGTAGTTGGAAAATATGGCCTTGGTGATGGAAACGATGCTGGAAATCACATGACAAAATTTCACAAGACCAATGACCTATTCATTGGAAATACCTTTTTTCAACAACCTAAATGGTGACTATACATGTGGACCTCACAGATGGGATAGACAAGAATCAAACCGACTACAGCTGTGGAAAGAGACAATGGAGAAGCTCAATATCGTTAGTCAGAATGAGTCCAGGGGCCGACTATAGAACAGACCATCAATTGGTCCTATGCAAGTTCAAGCTGAAGCTGAAGAAAATTAGAACAAGTCCATAAGAGCCAAAATATAACCTGGAGTATACCCTACCTGAATTTAGAGGCCATCTCAAGAATTTTTTTTTTTTTTTATTGTACTTCAGGTGAAGGCTTACAGAACAAATAGTTTCTCATGAAACAGTAGTACACATATTGTTTTATGACATTGGTTAAC
>NW_004444141.1:1103788-1114255 GCF_000243295.1 Trichechus manatus latirostris
CCACTGGAAAGTCATCTGGTGTTTTATTTTGGATGCCTACTGGAACCATCCTGTCCTGTTTTTGTAAATGTTTTGATATTGTCTGCTGTCTTCAGGGCGTTCAGTAGCTATTTTTCTTGTTTATTGATTGTAGTTTGGTTTGTTTTGTTCCTTTTTCTTTTTAAATTTGACTATTTCTGAGCAGTCAGACTGTGTGTTCTTTGTTGTTTGCTTGTCTGTGGGCACAATACTTTTCACCTCCTTCTCCAATTAGCAGGTTGAGTTACTCAGATATGGTACACCAGGGCAGGTCTAGCTGAAGAGGAGTTACTGGGATGGGTTGTTTGTGGCACTTACTACAGCCACCAGGGTGGGTCGGTAATCAGTGCAGGGCAGGTTCCAGTGGGCCGTGCCTGTGCTGCTTGGTGGTGTGATGTTAAGTGCATGGTGCAGGTAGGCAGGATGTAGCAGGGAGATTGTTATTTGTGGAACTGAGATGGATATGGGAGAGAGGAGTGAGGAACAGGAGCCAAAAACATAGACAGAAACAAAAAAGAATGCTAGGGGAGCTTGCCTTTGGAGTGGAGAGATGAGAGACTATGAAATGGAGAAAAACAGAAAGAGGAAGAGGAAGAAAAGAAAAGAATGAATAAATATAAATCAGAAAGTTTAAAGAACTGCAAAGTTCCCAGGAATCCCACTGGTGCAGCTATGAGGTCTGGGGAAGTCGCTCTCAGGTGTTGCAGTACAGCCTGGTTAGAAGGCGTAGAGGTATACAACGCCAGGTATTCAGGGAACAGAAAGTGAAGGAAGATGCAGAGAGATGAGAAACTGAGTAATGAAGAACGACAAAAAGGGAAAAAGAGGGAAGAGAAAGCAAAACAAATTAAAAAAAAAAAAAGAACAAGAAAAGCCCCCCCAAAAAGAGAAAAACAAACAAAGAAACAAATACAAAAAAAGAAATGCCCTCATGGATCCCTCTGTATGTCTGTGGAAGCCAAGGGGGTAGTCTTGCCACCCAGCACCACCTGGGCAGAAAGGGCTCCCAACTCAAGAATAGGAAAAGAAAACAATCAAACAATTAAAAACAAATAAATGAACAAAAGCCCTGGGATACCACCAGCATGGCAGCCCAGACCGGGAAGCAGCTCCACACTCGAACGGAGCTCCACAGCCCCTCAGGAAGAAGCAAAGATGGCGCATGGAGCCAGGTATTTGAGCGAAAGCAGGGGTAGGTGGTGGGAAGTAAGGAAGAAATCAAAAGAATCAGAAAAAATCAACAACAGCAGCCAACAAATGGCACTCAGAGAGCTGGCCCATTCGGGTGTGTGGAATCCAAGCAGCCAGTGTTTCCTGGACAAGAGATTGTGGCCGCGGGAAGCAGAGGAGGCCGAGTGGGGGTGAAGAAGTTTGGGGGGTGGGAAAGCGTATATCGCAAATTACTGGTTGTTTTGTCTCCCTCTGGAAGCTCCGTGAAGCTGCTTTCTTGTACCTCCTGTTTGCTGGTCTCCTGTAGGAGTCCAAGATGGCGGATCCACACTGTGTTAGCTGGTAGGGGACCTCTGCATGAATTTCTCCTTGCTTTTTTTTCTCTGTCAGTTTTCTCACTCCATTTGGTGCTTGGCTGAGTTCTTTATCTCTTCATTTGATGTTTTAGGGTTTCAGGATTGTTGTTTTCTCTGTTCATCTTAGTTTTTCAGATCTTTGCTGTGTAGGGACAGCGTGGTGCTTCTGTCTAGAGCACCATTTTGCTGGAAGTCCTCAAGAATATTTTTGATGCTTTGAACACTAGTGACTGAAGATCAGATGAGTTGTGGGATTACATTATACAAGAAGGAAGAAAGAGGTCATTAAAAAGATAGGAAAGAAAGCTCTGGCCCAGATACCTTCACTGGAGAATTCTACCAAACATTCAGAGAATTGCTGACACCAATTCTACTCAAACTTACAGAACATAGAAAAAGATAGAATACTCCCAAATTCATTCTATTAAGCAAGTATAATCCTGATATCAAAGCCTGACAAAGACAACACTAAAAAGGAAAATTATAGACCAATATCCCTCATGAGTATAGACACAAAAATTCTCACCAAAATCCTAGCCAATGGAATCCAACACCATATCAAAAAAATAATACTTCACGATGAAGTGGGATTAATACCAGGTATACAAGGATGGTTCAACATCAGAAAATCAATCAACATAATCCACCATATAAATAAACCAAAGGAAAAGGACCACATGATCATATCAATTGATACAGAAAAGGCATTTGATAAAATCCAACACCCATTCCTGATAAAAATTCTCAGCAAAATAGGAATAGAAGGGAAATTCCTCAACTTAATTAACAGCTAACATTATTCTCAACAGAGAGACACTGAACGCATTCCCTTTGAGAATGGGAACAAGACAAGAATGCCCTTCATCACCACTTCTATTCAGTATTGTACTGGAAGTCCTAGCCAGAGCAATACGGCAAGAAAGGGAGATAAAAGGCATCCAGATTGGTAAGGAAGAAGTAAAACTATCCCTATTTGCAGATGATATGATCATATAGATAGAAAATCCCAGAAATTCTTCAGGAAAGCCACTGAAACTAATAGAAGGAGTCAGCAAATTGGCAGAGTATAAAATTCCTTAGGCTGGGTTCTGTAGAAAAGCAAAACCAGTAAAGTGCATTTACATACACACACACACACACACACACACAGACACATCACAAGGAAATGACTTATGTGGTTGTAGAAAGGCTGGAAAATCCCAAGTCCGTGGGTCAGGCTGGAGGCTTCTCCTGACTCATGTAGTTGCAGTAGCTGGCGAACTCAAGATAGGCAGGTCAGACAGCAGGCCTCTGGCTCATGGGCTGTGGAGACTGACGAATCCCAAGTTTGGCAGAAAAGACTGCAGGTAAGCTGCTAGTTCAAGTCCCAAGACCTAGAAGTCAGACAAACAGGAGCCAGCTACAGGATCCAGAGCAAGCAAAAGTCCACAAACCTTGCCAGAAAGTCCACCTATATTGGATGAAGGCCACACCCCCAGGGAAACTCCCTTTCAACTGATTGGCTACTCACAGGAGATCCCATCATGGAGACGATCACATTATATTAGATATCATCATAGAGGTGATTACATCATTATGTGATTGTATTTGGCATTACATGACTGCCAAACTACATCATAACTGCCAAACCACTGAGAATCACGGCTCAGCCAAGTTGACACACAACCTTGACTATCACAAAGATCAACATGAAAAAATAAGTCAGATTACTCTACACTAACAAAAAGAACTCTGAAAAGGAAATCAGGAAAACAATACCATTTACAATAGCTCCCAAAAGGTAATCTACTTAGGAATAAACCTAACCAGGGATGTAAAAGACATACAAAGAAAACTAAAAAACTACTATAAGAACCCAAGAAACCTACATATATGGAAGAACATACTATGCTCATGGATAGAAAAACTTAACATTGTGAAAATGTCAATACTACCCAAGGCTATCTGTAGATATAATGCAATCCTGCTCCAGATTCCATCAGCATTCTTTAAAGAGATGGAAAAAACAAATCATCACCTTTATATGGAAAGAAGAGACCCCAGATAAGCAAAGCACTACTGAAGAAGAACAAAGTAGGAGGCCTCACATTTCCCAATCTCAGAACCTACTATACAGCCACAGTAGTCAAAACAGCCTGTATTGGTACAGTGACAGATACATAGACTAATGTAACAGAACTGAGAACTTAGAAGTAAATTCATCTCCATATGGACAGCTGATCTTTGACAAAATGCCGAAATTCATTAAATGGGAAAGAGATGGTTTCTGTAACAAATGGTACTGGTGTAACTGGATATCCGTTTGTAGAAAAATGAAACAAGATCCGTACTTCACACCATATACGAATACTAACTCAAGATGGATCAAAGACCTCAATGTAAAACCTAAGTTTTTAATGATTATGGGAGAAGAAATAGGGACAAATCTAGGGGCCCTAATTTATTGCATAAATGGACTATCAAACATAACTAAAAATGCACAAACAGCAGAAGACGACTGGGACCTCCTAAAAATTAAACACTTATGCACATCAGAAAACTTCTCCAAAAGCGTAAAAAGAGAATCTACAGATTGGGAAAAAATTTTTGGCAATGACAAATCTCTAAAATTTATGGAAAATGACTAATCTCTAAAGGGATTAATCTCTAAACTTTATGAAAACTTCAATATCTCGAAAACAAAAAGACAATCAATTAAAATGTGGGCAAAGGACATGAATCGAAACTTCACCAAAGAAAACATTCAGGCGGCCAACAAACACATGAAGAGATGCCTGCTATCATTAGCCATTAGAGAGATGCAAATCAAAACCAAAATGAGATATCATTTCACCCCAGCAAAAAATGGCAACGTTAAAAAAGAAAATAACAAATGCTGGCTAAGATGTGGGGAGATTGGAACTCTCATGCACTGCTGGTGGGATTGTAAAATGGTACAATCACTGTGGAAAATGATATGAAGCTTCCTTTAAGAGTTAGAAATAGAGACACTTTATGATCCAGCAAACCCACTACTAGGTATATATCCTAGAGAAATAAGAGCTGTGACATGAATAGCGCACTCCCATGCTCATTGCAGCATTATTCACGATAGCAAAAAGATGGAAACAACCTAAGCACCCATCAACAGATGAATGGATAAACAAACTATGGTACAGACACACAATGGAATACTACACAACATTAAAGAATAATGATGAATCCACAAAATATCTCACAACATAGATGTAGCTGGAGGACGTTCTACTAAGTGTAATAAGTCAATCACAAAAGGACAAATATAGTATGAAACCACGATTATAAAAAGTCAAGAAAAGGTGTGCACACAGAAAGAAACATTCTTTGATAGTTACCAGGCATGGCGGGGGGAGGGAAAATCACCAGCTAGATAGTAGACATTATTAACTTGGGTGAAAAGAAAGGCAATACACAATAAGGGGGAAGTCAGCACAACATGACCAAGGCATAGGAAGACACTGGGAGGAATGCAAGAGTAAAAGGAAACAACAGTAAATACTATTACATACAAAATCCTGCAATAACAGTAGTAACAAACAATAATTTACAAGTGGATACATAGGTAGATATGTAAGCTGAACAGGTGTGGCATGGCATATGGGAGTATACCCTTAAGCATATATAGATTTGGGAGAGGATATTTCTACATATGTATTTGTATGTGTTGCAAATACATCCATGTATATATTAGAGCACACAGGGGACAAAATTATGAAAACTTCTAAGCCATAACCAAACATCTTGAGAGACTGGGTCACTGGGCTTCAAGGCTTAGGACTATAGTCTTAGCAGACATCTAGGTCAATTGGCATAACATAGTCCATAAAGACAATGTTCTACATCCCATTTTGGTGAGTAACATCTAGGGTCCTAAAAACTTTCGAGTGGCCACCTAAGAAGCAACTATTGATCTCTTCCTTCTGGGGCAAAGAAGAGTGAAGAAAATCAAAGACTCAAGGAAACAATTAGTCCAAAGGACTAATGGACCACACGAACCACAGCCTCCACTAGCCTGAGACCAGAAAAAATAGATGGTACCCGGCTACCAGGTACTGGACAGAGTGGGAGAAAAATGTAGAACAAAATTCAAATTCATAAAAAAGACCAGACTTACGGGTCTGACAGAGACTGGTGGAACCCCTAAGACTATGGCCCTTAAACACCCTACAAACCTGGAACAGAACCCACTCCTGGAGATCACCTTTCAGCCAAACAATAGATAGGCCTGTAAAGTGAACAGTAACACCCATGAGGATCATTTTTCTCAGAGCAATCAACCGTAGGAGACCAAAAGGGAAGCATTTACTCAAAAACAAAACTAAGAAGGCAAGAAGGAGCTGGAAAGATGGGCAAATTGAAATGGGGAACCCAGGGAGGAAGTGGGTAGAGTGCTGGCACATTGAGGGGATTGCAATTAATGTCACGAAACAAAATTTGTATAAACTGTTGAATGGGAAACCAATTTGCTCTGCAAACTTTCACCCAAACCACAATAAAACGTTAAAACATACACACACACAGGAGAGAAAGAAAAGACCAAAATGGATGTCAGAAGAGACTCTGAAACTTGCCCTTGAATATAAAGTAGCTAAAGGGAATGGAAGAAATAATGAAGTAAAAGAGCTGAACAGAAGATTTCAAAGGGCGGCTTGAGAAGACAAAATAAAGTATTATACTGAAATGTGCAAAGACCTAGAGTTAGAAAATCAAAAGAGAAGAACATGCTCAGCATTTCTCAAGAAGAAAGAACTGAAGAAAAATTCAAGCGTTGAGTTGCAATATTAAAGGATCCTATGGGCAAAGAATTGAATATGCAAGAAATTTCAAAACAAGAGGGAAAGCATACACAGAGTCACTGTACCAAAAAGAATTGGTCAACGTTCAACCATTTCAGGAGGTTGCATATGATCAAGAACCAATGGTACTGAAGGAAGACGTCCAGTCTGCACTGAAGGCATCGGCGAAAAACAAGGCTCCAGGAATTGACGGCATACCAATTGAGATGTTTCAGTAAATGGGTGCAAAACTGGAAGCATCCACTTGTCTATGCCAAGAAATTTGAAAGAGAGCTACCTGGCTAACCAATTGGAAGAGATCCATATTTGTGCCCATTCAGAACAATATCATTAATATTACAAAAAAGTAAAATTTTGGTAAAGATAATTAAAAAACAGTTGCAGCAGTGCATCAACAGGGAACTGCCAGAAATTCGAGCCAGATTCAGAAGAAGATGTGGAATGAGGAATGTCATTGCTGATATCAGATGGATCTTGGCTGAAAGCGGAAAATATCAGAAAGATGTTTACATCTGTTTTATTGACTATGCAAAGGCATTTGACTGTGAGGTTCCTAACAAATTATGGATAACACTGCAAAGAATGGGAATTCCAGAACACTTAATTGTTCTCATTAGCAACCTGTACATAGACCAAGAGGCAGTCATTTGAGCAGAACAAGGGGACAATTGCATGGTTTAAAATCAGGAAAGATATGCATCAGGATTGTATCTTTTCCATACTATTCAATCTGTATGCTGAGCAAATAATCCGAGAAGATGGACTACATGAAGAAGAATGGGGCATCAGGATTGGAGGAAGACTCAGTAACGACCTGTGATATGCAGATGTCGCAACCTTGCTTGCTGAAACTGAAGAGGACTTGAAGCACTTACTGATGAAGATCAAAGACCACAGCTTTCAGTATGGATTACACCTCAACATGCAGAAAACAAAAATCCTTACGACTGAACCAATAAGCAACATCATGATAAACAGAGAAAAGGCAGAAGTTGTCAAGGATTTCATTTTACTTGGATGCACGATCAACGCTCATGGAAACAGCAGTCAAGAAATCAAATGACATATTGCATTGGACAAATCTGCTGCAAAAGATCTCTTTAAAGTGTTAAAAAGCAAAGATGTCACTTTGAGGACTAAGGTGCACCTGCCACAAGCCACAGTATTTTCAATTGCTTCAGATGCATGTGAAAACTAGACAATGAATAAGGAAGACCAAAGAAGAATTGATGCCTTTGGATTATGGCATTGGCAAAGAATATTGAATATACCATGGACTGCCGGAAGAATGAAAAAATTTGCCTTGGGAGAAGTACAGCTAGAATGCTCCTTAGAAGCAAGTATGGATGGACTTTGTGTCACATACTTTGGATATGTTATCAGGAGGGACCAATCCCTGGAGAATGACATCCCTTGGTAAAGTAGAGGGTCAGCAAAAAAGAGGAAGACCTTCACTGAGATGGATTGACACAGTGGCTACAACAATGGGCTCAAATAAAGCAACTATTGTGAGGATAGCACAGGACTGGGCAGTGTTTGGTTCTGTTGTACATAGAGTTGCTATGAGTAGGAACTGACTCGATGGCACCTGACAACGTCTGGTATTATTAAGTCAAATTTCTGGATATGAAATTATTAGGTCAAAAGATTTGTTAATTTTAATAACAAAACTTTTCTACCCATTTACGCACTCACCACTGCCTTGCTAACATCTTGGTTCCACTTGCATTTTGATAGTCGTAGCTAATAGAAATCCTAGGTCTAGTGCCCACTGTGTGAAGTACAAATATCACTTTTCAACTTTCTAAAATATACAAATTATCTCATATAGCTCCATTTGGATCTTGGTTTCATAAGCACAAAATGGCACCCATGACTCAAGAATGAAAAGCAGAAGTATAGTGTGTTCTGACATGCTGTTGAGTCTCCACCTCTTGTCCCACCCACACAATGACAACTGTACATGCACATGGAGGGTCATCGAGCTGGTTGGAGTAAGAAGTACCTTGTTTAAGCTTGCCTTTTGCAGAGAAGTCAGTGAGGTTGTAATGGAAAAGCCCTTAGCTCTGACATTTGCTGGCTGTGCACCCTTGGGTACGTCGCTCATTCTGTCTGAGCTTATTTTCTAATCTGGCAAATGGAATCCTGTGAGAGTCAACTGAGAAGGTAGATGCAAGTCCATAGCACAATGCCTGACATATAGAGTTTTCTTAATAGATGTTTATGAAGTGAAGTAACCCTCATCTGGTTGTCTCCATTAGCTGAGCATCCTTCCTCTATGGAGGATATAGTTTTTGTTCAAGGACCAGACTCCACCATGACAAACTACTCTAGTTTTAAACTCTTTTCTAGATAAGGGCATTATTTGTTGGAATACTCTGTTCCTTTTGATTCTATTGCAATATGTTAGACATTAGATTACAATGTTGAATGTAGAGTGTAATTTTTTTGTTTGTTTTTTCAGAGCAACTTTCCATAAATGTCCTAATCATATCACTTTGGTCTTTCCAGGTGCATTGTGAAATAGGTCACATTACACTTTTGCAGAGTCCCTCAGTGGTGCCAACAGTTGATGATTTCAGCTGCTAAGTGAAAGTTTGGTGGTTCAAATCCACCCAGCAGTATCTTAGAAGAAAGATCTGGTGATCTACTTCCTAAAAATTAGTCACTGAAAACCCTATGGAGCACAGTTCTACTCTGACACACATGGGGTCACCAGGAGTTGGAATCAACTCGATGGCAACTGCTAATACAGTTTGGCCAGAAAAACTCTGAGACCACTTGACAGGGTTCTGTCCTTTTGTGTTGGACAACAACACCAAAAAAAAAACAAAACAAAATGCGTACTGTTTCTGATGAAATTGAGGCTAAGTTTGGGCTGCTGCATGACCTCAGTCCCCTTCTGATTTAACACCAATCCATAGTTTATTCTGCACAACCACTTGTGGCTAATGACACCCTTTCCTCATTAGATTCTCCAAGGATCTAGTGACATGAAGGCTCTTGGATGACTAGGTCCATCATTTTGGATCAAGCTCTTGACATGTTGATTGGAATTTCTGATGTCAGATTACTATCTAGCAGCTTTCTAGAAGACTAATAACAAAATGTATTTGCAAAGAGCAAAACCAAAACATTTAAATCTGAGTTTTGGTTAACGAAGTTTATTTTCAGCTGGTGCAGAGAATAACTACAGAATGCACTAGCCTAGCTGCTCAAATCCTTTCCCTTAAAATGAATGTTTAAATTTATCTGAATTGGAAGATAGCAAGGGTGTTGAAGTGGGAAAAGCCACGTAGGGTATGCTGTTTAGGTAAGGTGTCCAGTTCCTGTAGCCGATTTAGAGAATGGAAAAAAAATAAAAAATAAAAAGAGGTGCATTGGAGGACAAGATGAGTCTTTTACATGTGATACTGTGCCATTATCAGAGTCTTGCTGTCCTTTTTTTTTATTTTTGCAAGTATTAAAGATAGATAATTTATAATGAAGCATTTAGAAATTAACTTTTGTGTGTGGGGCTTTTAACTCGCATCTCTCTCTGAAACATTTTTTTTTAATTTATAGATTTTTTTTTTCTTGTACTTTAGGTGAAGGTTTCCAGAACAAATAGTTTCTCATTAAACAGTCAGTACACATATTATTTTATGACATTGGTTAACAACCCCACTACAGGTAAACCCTCTCCCTTCTCGACCTTTTTTTTTTTTTTTGGTGAAAATATACATAACCAAAGATACACAATTTCAAAAAATTCTATATGCCCAGTTCAGTGATATCGATTACGTTCTTCCAGTTGTGCTGCTATTCTCACTTTAGATGAAGGTTTACAGAACAAAACAGTTTCTCATTAAACAGTTAGTACACATGTTGCCATATAACAAAGGTTAACAACCCCACTACACATCAACACTGACCTTACTCAACCTTGGGTTCCCTATCACCAGTTTTCCTGTCCCCTTCTGCCATCTAGTCCTTGTCCCTGGACTGCTATGCCTCATTAGTCCCATTTTGTTTTATGCGGCTGTCCAATCCCCGGCTGAACGGTGAACCTCGGAAGTGACTTCACCACTGAGATAAAAGGGTGTCTGGGGGCCATACTCTCGGGGTTT
>NW_004444141.1:1115856-1119423 GCF_000243295.1 Trichechus manatus latirostris
GTGAGGTATGGGTCCTGTCTCATTTTTTTGCAGATGGATATCCAGTTTTGCCAGCACCGTTTGTTAAAAAGACTGTCTTTTCCCCATTTGATGGACTTTGGGCCCTTGTTGAAGATCAGGTGACCATTTCTCTCTGAAATTTTTTGATGCATTTGAGTAAGTAAATCAAATATGTTTCTTTCATTGTGTAAAATCTGATAGAATTGGAAAATAAAGTCAATAAATCTTTGGCTCATTGAGTCTCTATATCTAATAACTAATTTAAAGGAGGAAAAAACAAAACAAAAAACAAAAACAAAAAAACAGAGGCACATGTTAAATGACACCATGAGATGCAATCATGAAAATCCAGATACAGGAAACTCTGATCTGATTTCTTTTTATTCAATAACAACAACAACAACAATGGGAAAAAATGAAGACGGAACCTGTAATGTAAAAGAGATGAGATAAAACAACTAATTGTAATGTTAGACCTTACTTGGATTCCAAATCAAGCAAACAAGCTACATTAAAAAAATATGAGAGACTTCTGGTAACATGGCGCTCTAGGCAGAAGCACCACGCTGTCCTTCCACAGCAAAAATCTGAAAAACTAAGACAAACAGAGAAAACAGCAATCCTGAAACCCTAAGCATCAAATGAAGAGATAAAGAACTCAGCCAAGCACCAAATGGAATAAGAAACTGACTGAGAACAGAGAGCGAGGAGACATACATGCAGAGGTCCCCTATCAGCTAATGCAGCATGGATCTGCCATCTTGGACTCCTATCAGAGACCAGCAAACAGACGGTATGAGAAAGCAGCTTCATGGAGCTACCAGCAGGAGACAGAACAACCGGTAACTGGCAATATACGCTTTCCCACCCCCCACCCTTATGCACCTCCGCTCAGCCTCCTCTGCTTCCCACAGCCACAGTCTCTTGGCCAGGAAGCACCGGCTGCTTGGCTTCCACCTGCCTACGCTGGCCAACTCCCTGAAAGCCATTTGTTGGCCACTGGTGTTGCTTTTTTATGTTCTTTTGATTTCTTTCTTACCTCTCACCACCTCCCCCTCCCTTCGCTCAAATGCCTGGCTCCGTGCGCCATCTTTACTTCTTCCTGAGGGGCTGTGGAGCTCCACTCGAGTGTGGAACTGCTTCCCGGTAGGTGCTCCCATGCTGGTGGGATCCTGGGGCTTTTTTTTTTTGTTTGTTTGCTTTGAATTGTTTGTTTTCTTTTTCTTTTCTTGAGTTCGGAGCCCGTTCTGGCTGGGCAGTGCTGCGCGGCGTGGGACCTACCCCCTCAGCTTGCGCAGACCCGCAGAGGGATCCCTGAGAACATTTCTTTTTTCGTGGTTTTTTTTTTCCCTGTTTTTTTGGGGTTTTTCTTGTTCTTTTTTTTTTAATTGTTTTGTTTTCTTTCCCTCTTTTTCCCTTTTTGTCTTTCTTCATTACTCAGTTTCTTGTCTCTCTATACCTTTCTTCTCTTCCTGTCCCCTGAATACCTGGCGCTGAGTGACACCTCTACGCCTTCTAGCCAGGCTGTACTTCAACACCTGGGAACAATTTCCTCAAACCTCTTAGCCACACAGGTGGGATCCCTGGGAGCTTTTCTTTTCTTTTTTCTTTCTAATTTTTATTTATTCATTCTTTTCTTTTTTTTTCTTCTTCTTTGCCTTTTTGTTTTTCTCCATTTCATAGTCTCTCATCTCTCCACTCCAATGGCAAGCACCTCCAGCAGTCTTTTTTGTTTGTTTGTATTTTTTTGGCTCCTGTTCTTCTCTCCTATATCTCCTCTCTCCCATACCCATCTTAGCTCCACACATCACAATCTCCCCCCCCATCCTGCCTACCTGCACCGTGCGCTTAACATCACACCACCAAGAAGCACAGGCACGGCCTGCTGGAACCTTCCCTGCACTGCTTAATGACCTTCCCTGGTGGCTGTAGTAAGTGCCACAAACAACCCATCCCAGCAACTCCTCTTCAGCTAGACATGCCCTGCTGTACCATATATAAGCGACTGACCCTGCCAATTGGAGAGGGAGGTGAAAAGTGTTGTGCCCACAGACAAACAAACAGCAAAGAATGCACAGCCCACCTGCTCAGACATAGCCAAATTAAAAAAAAAGTATGAAACAAATCTACAATCAATAAATGAGAAAAGTAACTACTGAATGCCCCAAAGACAGCAGACAATATCAAAACATTTACAAAAACAGGGCAGGATGGTTCCAGTAGGCATCCAAAATAAAATACCAGATAACTTTCCAGTAGAAGAAAATGCACTAGAACTACCTGATAGGGAATTCAAATCTCTAATACTCAGAATTATCCAAGAATCGAAGCAAAAAGCAGACAAAAATGAGGAAAAAATAGACAAATTCATGGAAAAGGCAGACAAATTCATGGAAAATACAAACAAAAAAGTGGAAGAATTCAGGAAGATAATGCAGGAACAAAATGCCAAAATAAATTCACAACTAGAAATTATTAAATAAACAACAATTAGAAATCCAAAAGATAAACAACAAGATTTCATAGATAGACAGTGTCATAGAAGGGCCGAGGAGCAGATTTGAGGCGGTGGAATACAGGATCAGTGGAACTGAAGACAAATACTTGGATACAACTCTGTTTGAGAAAAAATCAGAAAAAAAGAATGAAGAAAAATGAAGAGACCCTGAGAATTATGTGCGATAAAATCAAAAGCAAAAATTTGCGAGTGATCGGAGTTCCAGAACAGGGGGAGAAAACAGAAAACACAGAGAGGATCATTGAGGAACTGCCGACAGAAAACTTCCCAATATCATGAAAGATGAAAAGCTGGCCATCCAAGAAGATCAATGAACCCCACATAGGCTAGACCCCAAAAGAAAATCACCAAGGCATATCATAATCACACTTGCCAAAACCAAAGACAAACAAAGAATCCTGACAGCAGCTTGTGGAAAAAAAGAAGTCACATGCAGAGGAGAAACAGTAAGACTAAGCTCAGAGTATTTGGCAGAAACCATGCAGGCAAGAAGGCAGTGGGATGACATATATAAAAGCTTGAAAGAAAAAAATTGCCAGGGAAGAATAATATATCCTGCAAAACTCTCGTTCAAATATGATGGTGAACTTAGATCATTTCCAGATAAACAGAAATTAAGGGAACCAAACTTAAAAGAATTATTAAAGGGAGTCCTTTGATTTGAGAACAAACAACTTCAGCTCACAGGCTGAATCTAGGACGCAGGATCGTGCCAGCCAGATACCAATCTAGGAAATGAACTCTCAAGGACTATCCAAAACCAAAAATATACAACAGGGAATCAGAGCAGTTAATCTGTAAATGACAACAACATCAGAACATTAAAAGAGGGAATAAACAGTGTAGGTATAGAGCCTTCTAATGGAGAGGGAGGCAAGGTGATACCAAGTAATAATAGACTGCTTCAAACTTAGAAAGATAAGGGTAAATTTCACCACAACCACAAAGAAAGTTAACAAACATACTCATCAAAATAAAGAGGAAAAACATAAAGTCTCAGTAAAAACAAAACCTACAAAAACAAAAGAAATGAAAAAAAATCCACAAAC